>NC_056741.1:1523437680-1523782680 GCF_019279795.1 Protopterus annectens | reverse complement strand
GCTACGTTTCAGCATTCAGTGACCATTTTGTTTATCTTAGGGGAAGGAGGAAGAAGGAAGGATCACCTGTAGCACTGCTAGTGTTGTTGAGGACCATGGAACAGCACATCAGATACAAGATTATAAATGTGTAATAAAGGGTGGTGGGCAAGTATAGTTGTGCTGCATGTACAAGTGAGTGCACGTGTAAATCTCATGCACCATTATTTATACATCATCTTGTGGATAAGTATAGCCTACAGAAAATTCATTTGCAAGAGCAAAGAAGTATTCCAAGCAGAAATTAAAAATTCAATGTAGAAAATGAATCCATAATCAATGAGCATTTGTGTCTTTGATGAAATCACACATCTTAATATAGAGGCTTATAGAGTTTATGTTAGTCTGTGCTGGTTTTTGTATTTTTTGGCTTATATGGACTCCAGGAGACTTGAGTGGATGTTTGAAATGATTATTAGTTCATAACAAAAAAATCCTTATAACAGTGTAAACTATTGTTTATTAGGAGACATTTATTTTCTCTTTTCAACCTCTTCCTAAATGACAAATAGTGTTGCTGGCAGAGAGGTCAAGAAACTCAAACACTTGAGATAGACACTAATACGTAGCAGATATCCTGCTGCCATGAGAACTGAAAGCAATTATAAAAACAAACAAACAAAAAAAGTGAATATGACAGAAGTCAGAAATACATAAAAAGGCAAATAAAAGAAACAAATGCAGAATAGATAAGTGTGTGTTACTGTAAAAGAATTTATTTTAATAGAGGAAAAGAGTATAGTCCGCAAGATAATACACTTTCCCCACAACTTGGGGAGCCTTTGCCTCCTTTGACAAGTAATCTAGTTTTTTTGAATGTCTTAAGCTTCTGGAAAACATAAAACAAACAGTAATTGTCACAGCATCTCTCGGACAACAAAACAGAATTACAGCTACAAGTGTCAGTTCTAATGTACAGCGCTAGACCAAGGACAAAATACTTACAATAAAAACGTGGTTCCCTTTCCCAAAGCCATTCTTCTCATTGGCAAAAAGGTCAAGTTAGTGCATCATCAGGGCACTATCATTGTGCTTGTACTGATTGCCAGAGAAGGTCATGCCGGCATTCAACACCTTGACAAGCTGATGCCAGTCTTTAGTTTTGCAAAGGGGTAACTCATATACTCCAGCAGGTATTCTCCTACATGCAACTTAATGTGGGTCCCTGTCAGACTCCATGACTTTAGATGCTATTGTCCTTTCAAGGTCAACAGGAAGCCTGCATGTAAGGCAATTAGTGTAGCATAGTACAATAATGCAAGTGGTCAGTATTATGATGCAAATGGTCAGCAGTACAGCCACATTTTCAGTGATCATTCCTGTATGCTCACCATGCATGGTCTCCCATCCAGGAAGCAGGCATTTGCAAGAATCATAGTGCCAGACATGACTTATAACATACTAAGTTATAAATGGAATTAAGAGATGATCTTTCAACATCACTCTAATTATCAATAATTACTATATACAACACCCATTTTAAGCTAATAAAAATGCACTCATCTTAGTTTGTGGCACTGCAATATGGCAAGCAACATATAAAATTAGAATATACTGGATATTAGAGTTCACTGATATAGATAAATCGACTGCAGATATGACTTCTAGCTATGCATGACAGGATTAGGGTTAATGGACCTCAAGACTGACATGATTATAGAAAACTGCACTGATGTAACAGTCAATAACAGAGCAAAGGTGTGGTAAGATAATATTGCACTGGGAATGGCAGGATAACTGACATCTGTCATGCAAAGGGATGTGACTTGACAGTGCACAGGGTACAGGGGACGACAGACTGCAGTGCTAATTGAGGGGTCCATTGTAACAGGACACAGACAACAGGGAACATTGAACATGGTTAGGCCTGATCATTGTCCTACTGTGCAGGCTTCAGAAGAGCATTTCATATGAATGCAGGGTGCATAACATACTAAAGGGGATAATGCTCACTGTTGTCACAGTATGGCAGAATGTTGGGATGACTAAACTACAGAAACACACAGGACTATGGCCATTTCAGAAAGGCTGGGAATGTTACTGAATTTGTTATTTTGTGGCATGGTAAGTCATATACACAAGCACACCCCCCCCTCACAAACACACATGAACACACACACACACACACACACACACACACACACACACACACACACACACACACACACACACAGACAACACACAGTAAGCCATATGTGAAACTTATAGGTTTACATTTTACATTTCTTATGTTAGAATCAAGGGAATGGTGAAAAACATGCTATTACAGAGTATATACACACATAATATGTGTATCCTTCAGAAGAGTAAAGAAGAAAGAGCCATCCATGACCAGCTGTGGCAGGGACTGGAGTATGACATAAACACAGTGGGCAGCCCATAAGAAAAGCCACAATAATGCAGTAGCACAAGTGTTTTGTAAGATTGCTGGTACGCTGCTGGCTGCCAACACTAAGCCACAGTTAATTGTTTAGAGACAGGATGACCACCGTGGTTGACCACAAACTCAAAGGTGTCTACTGAGATGGACGGATACCTGGTATCACTCAGCAGGGAAACTGAGACCGATCTTATACTTGGCATTTTTAGTTGTGGGAACTAGGCTGCTGATGACTACTCAGGTTTCATTAGGAAATTAATCAAGTGAGCAATAGCATGCAACAGTTTTACAGGACAGTGAGTTGTACATGTGAGTAGTTTACTCAGGCAAACACATATAAATATCTGTCATCCAAGGCCAATGAGGCTGCATCAATAACAACCTGTACCAAAAGATGTGCATTTTCCTATAGGCAATGTATACAATTATCAAGTAGCTCTCCAAGTGCCACATAGCAGTGGGAGTCACTAATATGATCCATCATTGTCACAGGCATGTTATCTGATACATTTACAGGCTCCACTTGGATAAGATCCAGATATGAACTCATCTCATATTAGCAGTTCACCTGCATCTGACAGTGACAATATCACTTGCACAGGACACTCCAAAGACACAGTGACACTGTCAACACCAGTAAAAGTGAAGAACACATTCAAATCACCCATAACTAAGAAGAAGAAGGTGGAAGCATAAGGGGATTCTCCTGCATCCATTGTTTTCAGAACAGAAAACCTTATGTCTGTCCCACTCCTACTACATGTTGCCACAATAGATGACATCAGTGGCCTTTTTTGTCTCTGACATGCACACTCGCATCAGATGGGAGAGGTTAGTAGGCGGCCATCAGCGCCATGACTCTAACTTTTCCCACACCTGGGTGTGTCAGCCTTGACATCAACCTGCAGGTGTGCAGTTTAGTGATCCAGGCAGAAAAATCCATTGATCACTATATATCAGATATGTTCTGTGTGCACCAAGCTTGAGGAACTGCATCTACTGAAGGTACTGTGAGCTATCCTGCAATGCTGTACAGTGACAAGGCATATGGTGACCTTGAGCAGTCATTCCTACTAAAGGCATTGATGTCTCATTTGGCAGGTGTTGTTGCAGTGATGAGGGTGAGGTCATCTGGCTGCTGTGGCTGGGCTAGGGGAATAGATGAAGTCTGTACATGAGGCTTAAACAATCTGTACATGCTGTGGCTAATTTAGGCGAAAGATCCATTTTGCACATGTGGGTTAAACCACATGCCAAACACTGTTCCTGAGACAACTTCATGTCATAGTGTCCTCGGCTACCTCCATCACTAGGTGCAGGCACTCCTGCAGTCATGGTTAACAGACTTCAGAGTTAACTGTAAGCACATCTCAACAGTCAAGCCAATAAGGGTCATGCATCTCAATGTCATCACACACCACTGCAGCCCTTCATTCAACAATAGTTACTCATGCTTGTTCCTGGGGTTCTGGATGTAAACATTCTACAGGAATGTCACAGAGGAATTCATGTGCATGCTCTTGAGATGGTAAACTATCCCTTGATCAGATTGCTTCCACTCCTCACAGTGAGCTGCCTCTGGTATATCAAGTCAATCTTCTAACCCTTGAAACTCTAACTAATCACTGGACCATGTAATCCCTGATTCCCCCAGCCTCCTTGCCATATGTGTGGCCATCATATTCAACAACCATGACATGTCCACCTAAGTTAATCGTGTTGTCCCCTGTCATTATGCTTGACCCTCTTGTGCATATGATAATGTTTGCTACCTGTCATTCTTTTTGTCTGTCTAGGCATGATGATATCCAATGCACAGCATGCCCAGTAAGTACACAACACCGCATACCCTGTGGTCCTATTACTTGTATCTGTTTTACTCTGTGTTTGCCTTGTCCCTTCCCATAGCTGTGTTCCAGATAATACCACTTTGTTAGTGCCTTTACGCATTGTGCCTGACTCTGTCTCACATGACATACCACTGGAGTTGGTCCATCTATCACCTTCTCACCCTTCTGCTCCTCTGATGCTCCCTCATGCATGCCAAACAGTGTTATGATGTCCACACAATGGAACTGCTTTTGAAACACTGTATAATGCATCATGCTGTCACAAATATCTTATTGCAGGTCTCCTGAGCATATTACGGAGTGTCACCAGATGTATCCAAGCAGCAGAAGTTGGCCTTCAGAAGTTCGAACAAAAGTATGATGGTACTAAGTGTCTGTGACAATGTGGAATTACATGCCATAGGTTCATAGGGTCATAGGTAGGCACTAGGCTATTGGCCTTAGGGCCTATATAAGCCTAGCCAAACAGTACCCTGGCTTTTGCCTCCCAAGAAATGTATTTTCCTGTGCCCCTGTCAAGCAGAGCCACAGAAGTGATCCCCGGGGTGAATTTCCTATCTCCCATCCAATCATCAAGATTTTTCTTGAAGAGTGCTAATGAGGAGCTTTGTTTGATATAGATAGGTAGTTTGTTCCAGAGTATGGTAAGTCTCTGAGACAGGAATCTATCCCTCCAGCATGTTATTTTTATTGTGGTGACAAGGTTTAGGTCCCTAGAGCATGTAGCTCGGAGGGATTGGGATTTCTTTACGTGGAGCATGCCCAACAGCTCTGGGTTTGACATAGATTTGTATGTTAGCCAGAGATCGCCTCTGAGTAGGCGATATGCGACAGTAAAGCTGGAGTTTTTTTAGATGGTCTGCATAGGGCATCTGTTTGAGGCCGGTAATCCTCCTTGTGAGGTATTTCTGTGGCCTTTCCAGTTGTTGTAGATGTCTTGTGAGGTACGTACCAAAAGGGGCATTGTACTCTATAAAGGGTCTAATGAGTGATGAGTAGAGGGGTTTTTCCTGGATGAGAAACCGTTTGTGATGAGGTGTGCCACATAGAAGGATTTCCTGACTACTGTGGCAATGTGATTATCAAAGGAGAGACTACTGTCCATCTGTGTCCCAAGGTCTCTTATCACACTTTCGTTGTTAAGAAGACTACCGCCTATGTGGTAGTTCACGGGCACAGACATTTTACCAAAAAGGATGACAATTCACTTTTTGTAATTGAGCTTGAGGCAATGGCTTTGACACCAGACATCTGTCTCAGTGAGGCCCTTTTGTAGGATGTCCACATTGTTAGAACATTTGATTATGGCTCCTAGTTTGCAGTCATCTGCGAACTTTGTTAGCCAAAGACCTTCTGTGTTAACATGTACTTCAGAGAAGTAGATACCAAACAGGAGAGGACCTAGGACTGAACCCTGTAGTACTCTACTTGTCACTGGTCTGAAGTTGAATTTAGAGTCTTCTACTTTCACAGTGTGGGTTCGATCACTGAGCCAGTTGGCAACCCATCTTGTGACATAGGGATTTATACCTAGTTTAGTGAGTTTGTCTATAATTCCAGAATGTTGGATGGTGTCAAAAGCCTTGGCGAGATCTAGATAGGCTGTGTGTACCACCTTACTCTCATCTACAGCTTTGGTGACTGCTTCAAAGAAGTCTATCAGGTTTAGGAGACATGATCTGCCTTTTACAAACCCGAACTGGGTAGGGTCCAGAGTTTGGAGATTACCAATGTCATTGTTTATAAGTTTCATGTTGATATGCTCCATAGCCTTGCAGACCAGGCTCATCAGGCTAATGGGGCAGTAGTTCCCGGGGTCCGTGGTGGATCCCCCTTTGTGGAGTGGGATAACCATTGCTGTGCGCCATTCAGCCTGGAGGCTACTGATAGGTGTCATAATCCAAAGTTCTAAAACAAGATGTGCGACTATTTCCAGTTTTGTTTTACAAAATCTGTATTTGTCTGTTTCCCCACATGTTCAATGGAATTTGTAGACCAAAGTGTGCATAGTCTACTATCCTGGACCACTGATATTAACCTTTCATCTTTTGGATTAAATTCTACTATCCTGGACCACCAATATTAACCTTTCATCTTTACAATTAAATTCACCTGAGCTTAACCATGTTGTATCAGATCCTTGTTGACATGAGGTTGTTCCACCAGCATGAGTTCTTTACTACCTACATTAATGCTTTCAGTTACCAACTAGATGACCCAGTGGAAAGTATCCCTGCACATAACTCTGTTATAGATCGCCCATATATCAGATATGTGAATCATGGCAACTGCCTGGATGGTGCACAATCACAATGCAGGTGACACCCCATCCATTTCACATAACCTGTCAGTTGAGGGAACAGAAGCTTTTTTAGTTAAACTGTGTTGGACACCATCATTAGGCAGATGGAGCCTTGATAGCAATGTGAATGTAGTTAAGAGCATTGCAGGCATCCTGGATATATGGCGTGTCATAAAATGCTCACATAGTTTTGGTTCAAGCCTCTGCTGTCTGTTAAAATCAAAGATGCTCCTTAAAATATTGCAACTTCACATACAGAAACTGAGAAAGTATTTGGAAGGCATGCCCACAAAATTCTAATCTCTTCCCTGTCAGATGCTGAAGGGTTCCCATAGTAAGGATAGTTAATGCTACACAAAACTTTGTGTCCACTGCAATAGGTATTCATGCATCACCTTTAATTTCTAACATGAGGATGGTGCATGTCTAATAACTCTCCCATGGTATCTCTGCACACACATTAGTAATGGACCGTTTCCCAGTCATGAAGATAATGGTATGTCAGCCACTGGTGTTACAAGGAGTGACTCACAACACTGCTGATCCTGGCTCTGAAGGTCTCCACCAATACATATTGTCCAGGTAATACAGACATTAAGTCTTACCAGCTTAGTGCAAGTGCTATTTCTATACAGTGCATAAACCTGGTGTTCAGAATTACTGATAATTACAGCTCATCTTGTTAATTTTATACACCGGTTTCATCATTTGCAAATATGGTCACTCTCATTGGCATGTTGACCCTCTATTGTGTGCCATTATGCATTCATTAGCATGCCACACCTTATCAATTTATTTTGGTAGCTTTCATTTTCAATTTTCTGACCCCCCATGATTTTTGAAGTTGTCTAACACACAGAAAAGCATGCAACATGACCAACATACTAACAGCACCAATTTAATAATTTAAAGAAAGAAGACAGCCATCTTATACCTCCCTTTATCAGAATCAGAAATAAATTACCTTGTGTGGCAGAATTTTGCAATGTGCACATTTTATACTGTCTTGTTGGTAATGTGGTTATATGTTTTTCAAAATTTTTCTCACTCTCTGATTTATAAACATATTTGTGAGCAGTGTCTCATATTCCTATGGGAAGCGGGAAGAGTTATGTGCTAGCTGTTTTTCAGATTTTATGCTAATTAGATGTCCAGAGATTTGGCTGAATGTGCCTATTTTTCCATGACCTTTGCAGGTATTTTTGTATGTTATGCACAGCACAGATTTTTCACACTTGAATGGACTCACTGGGAAAACTACTTATGAAGCAGCTCATCTGTTTAATGTCTTAAATGTCATTTCTTCTAGGATTGCAAAGTCTCTCTTTTGTTAAATATATAGATCCATTTTCAATACCTGTCCGTCCATTTCTGTCTCATAGAAAGCCAGATACTATGCTGATAAGTAAATGTCCATAAGGCAGAAATCACTCTCATCAAATAAAGTTAATACTTTGTTGTATTCTGAGACCCATCTATCGTAACTATCCTTGTTTTGTCATTACTTGACAATGCCTGCCATTGCGCTGCTCACCTGTGTTACTGTGTTATTGTTACCTCCTTTATGCCATACTGTTTCTTACTCATCTTGTCACACTGTGTTTTATCTGCATTTATTAATAACATTGACAGTTGTGTTGCTTTCTATATCTAAAGAACTTAAATGCTTTTTGTTGTTACGTATTAATGCATCATGCATGGAGTATCTCAAAACATTTCATATATATATATATATATATATATATATATATATATATATATATATAAATTTATTCTGAAGACAATAAAAAATACCACTGTGCTAATATTTCTATTAATATTTTTTGTAATTTGTATGAGAAGAGGGTGCACCTCTTATATAGCGTTTGTCAATCTTGTTTTTTTCAGGTTATAGAAGAAATATCATTTTCATTGGCAAGAGTCAAGACACGAGTGCCAATGAAGATGTTAAAAACAGTAAAAGAATTATGGATTCAGAGAGGCAAAGAGCTTTAATAATGTTGGCACGTGTAGAGTTTTATGGATTAATGTGACTAGGTGAAAAAAGACAGATTTAAGGGGCCCTTCTGATAAAGCCCCAGAGGATAAAATCCAAAGCGTCTGGGTTTAGAAGATAAAATGTAACAGTGCAGCAGCCTGAAGGAGGGAGTGTTGGCAGAACACAGCTGTAATCTTCTCAGGCATTATGCCCTACCGCTTCCACTGAAAAGGTGCCCGACTGCACACTCATTCACATGTTCTCACTCTTCACCTCACACCCAGTGTTGTGATTTAGCATTTTGTTTCTGTGCAGTCTTTGCCAAAAGTACTAGATGGACTTTTAGCAAGAACAAAAAAAAAAGTTTTCTTACCTCCAGAGTGTTATAAAATGATTTGAGCAACAATTCACACAAAAAATAAACATTCCACGAACCATTTAAAGTAGAATACCTGCCAAATGAATTCTTAACAATCAGTAGATAAATATTAAACAGATAAGTTAAAATAATACAGAATGTGATTAATTAATTTGCTCATGTCATTCTCAAATGTAATGTAACATTATGGATAAGAGATACTGCATGTTAAAAATAATTAAAATATAGTTAAGGTGCATGTCAGTGAAATCATATGAGGTATTATCAAGATATAATTAAGAACTAATAAACAAAAAAGAGAAATGCAGGAGGGTGAAATATCTTAAGACTACAGTATCAATAATAGCACTAGCCTGAGGATTGCAATGTTATGATGCAGCTTTTATTCTACACAACATAGCAACATATGCAAGGCAGGATTATAGTCACATATAAGTGCACTCGCACATACAGACACACACACACACACACACACACACACACACACACACACACACACACACACGCACACTTACGCATGTGTCTGTGTGGTTCTACCTGACTTCGTCGACAGCGCAGAAGACCGACAGCGGAATTCGGAGCTCCAGAAGATCAGCGAAGAAGACCGGCCTTGAATCGCGAGTGGCAGAACATCGACAATGCAGAAGACCGACACGACGGATGACAACACCAACGCCGAGGATGCCGACATGGGGAAAGGCTGTGTGAGTATGCGGTAGTGACGGACGTTAGGGTGCGAGGCAGGTAAGTGTGGAGATTGACGGTCTGTGGGGATAGGGGTGGGTTAAGTGAGTTAGGGTTAGGGAGCGATAGGGGTGGGTTAAGTGAGTTAGGGTTAGGGAGCGATAGGGGTGGGTTAAGTGAGTTAGGGTTAGGGAGCGATAGGGGTGGGTTAAGTGAGTTAGGGTTAGGGAGCGATAGGGCGGGTTAAGTGAGTTAGGGTTAGGAGCGGGTAGGTAAGTGTGCGATAGTGACGGACCTTAGGGTTAGGGTAAGGTTTAGTGTGGGCTTGTAAGGATTTTGGTGTGCTTGTGTTGTGTGTGTGGTTTGTGGAATGGGGATGTGTTTTGTTTTTAATTGTTATTGTGGTGTGTGCAGTGTATGGGGTTTCGTGTTTGTGTACCGTCGGTTATTTCGTTGTCGGTTATGTGTGGTTTCGTGTTTATGGACTGTCGAATATGTGGTGTCGGTGATGTGGTTGTCGGTGTTGTGTGGTTTCGATTATGTCAGGTAGAACCGTCTGTGTATATATGGTAAAATGTCAGCACTAATGATGAAAAATGAGCTTATTGAACAAACTGTTTGTTTTGACCCTGTGGTTGCAGTGCAATGGGGACCAGGAAATATGACCTTTCTCCTCTGCATACCTCTCAACTGTTCAGACTTTCACAGAATGTCCAGATTTTTGCCTCATACTTTTATTTGTTCCTCATAAAATGTGTGTTTTTCTGGCAAATTGTAGAGAACTGAAGTTATTAAATAATGACATATATTTGGATTTAGACTTCCTATCATTCAGGAAATGCATATGAACACAAATCATGTTATTCTAGCAGTTTTCTATGTTTATAAGAGCAATATTGACAGTCTTTTCCTATTTGTGGTCCTTTGTCCGCACACTATTTTAGGCTTTGGCCAAATTTCTTCAGCTAAGAGGTTAAGAGGTGTGCCCCACTGTAATGGACCTTGGAGTTGGTATATAAATAGCAGAGGTGTGTGTGTGTGTGTGGGGGGGTGGGGGTGGTAAAGGGAAAATTGCCTCCTGTAAAAAATATATATATTTATTTATTTATTTTTACCCTTGTAGGGCTGACTTTTTTCAACAATTCCATTTTAATCACTTCTTTATTGACATTTAGTGTTTTGAGAAGTTGTTAGATTCCCATATATAATGCTTGATCACCAGCCGAACAAGATAAGTAAAGTAGTATTTTGAAATGGGGAAACAGCCCTGAACCCCTACATCTCCTACTAATTATATAAACCAACTCTGAAATCACCCTACATTGGGGAAGGCAGAAATTCCTCGATTTTCAGAATACACAATCTTGCACACACTTAAAAAGCCAGTATTTGTAATCTGCTGATTTTTCAATAACACATAATAGATACTTTTTCTAACAACCTGAACCTTCAAATAATGATATGTATTATATATATATCTATATATATGTCGAAATTCATATCGCTGAGACCATATGATAGACATTTGAAATGTCGACCATACAAGTAGAACATAAAAAACAAAAAAAAATGTACCTTAACGCTGCTCTCTCTCTCTCTCTCTCTCTTTATATATATATATATATATATATATATATATATATATATATATATATATATATATATATATATATATATACATACATACATATATATATATATATATATATATATATATATATATATATATATATATATATATATATGTTTGTGTAGTTTATAAAACTCATAAGGTCAACAGACCAAATTATCATATATCAAAGGTTCAAAATTTGAAATATCAAACTTTGGAAAACTTAATATTAAAAAAAGACACATACAACCGCTCCCAGCTTTTATTCATATATGTAAATACATATACTTTAGACCAAATTTACACTTAACCAAATTTTAGTTTACAGAGATGACAAAAACAAAATTTTACTAAACCGAAACTGCACATTACTGATTTTTTTTTTTACACAGAATACAGACACTTGACCGACATTCAACCAAAAAACACACCGCAGTATGTCAAACCCAACCAGGTGGGGGCTACACCTCCCACACCCCTTGTAACAATGTGACGTATTGCCAGCTATGCCAGGAGATGTAGGTCAGTAGATGTGTTCCGTATGCCAGCACAGCTAGCTGGAATTTTGTAAAGAATCATATGTTGTTTTTATATCAAACGGATTTGTGCAGCTGCTTGTGTTGAAAAATGTATTTGTATAGCTGCTTGTGTTAAAAATGTACCAACAATGTGTTCTGATGGACAGAAAAAGAAATATGTATGTATTATTGTAACTGTTTAAATGCATATGTTTTAACAAAGGTTATGGGAAGAAAAGAGGTTAATCTCAATCCACCTAACTTTGAAAATAGTTTGAAATTAAATTACCTGGATTACGCCATGAAGACTGTATTTCACAGTTCTCAATGCAGCCAGAGATGACATGTCTGTACTACAAACTTTTTCTGTTGTCTTTAGGGTGAACTAATTGCCACTCTGGAAGGGTGGATGTTTGAAATTGTTTTATGACTTCCAGAAGCTACAGCAGATCTGAGCAAAACTCTATGTGTGTGTATATTATTGACACATATGTGCTAAAGCCTGGCTGTTTCTAGCAATGGGGGTAGCATAGGAACCAGAAGTCACATGACCAGATGTATGTGATGTCATTCTGCAATCTACGACACAAAGTATATTTAATGCTAGGTAAGATTGAAGTCTCAGGGCAGTGTGTTTTTGGAACCTGACTAAGAAGGACCCTTCATCTACTTCATCTTGCCTTGCTCTAGTAAGTGACCAAGAAATAATAATTCTTTATCTCAGTCATGAAAATACAGTCAGATTAGTTAAGTACTGTTTTTCTGTGTCTGTGTGAACCTATTCACCTGTGTTATTTTAATATTTTCTATTATTGAAACTCTGGTGTTTACTGTAAATAGATATTTAGTAGTTTCATGTTCTTTTATTTTTTATATCAAATATATTTAACCATTTTATTGTGGCTGGTCCATTAGAGAATATTTTAACCCTTCAGCGTATATATATATATATATATATATATATATATATATAGTTATATATATATATATATATATATATATATATATATATATATATATATATATATATATTGGTGGCACTGTGGCCACTCCTGAAAGCCTGTCTGAGTGGTCAGCATTGCCATTTGTATTAATATTAATTTCACTCAGTATAATTGCTACCTTGCAAGACTCTTAGAGTAGCTGCATTTGGAGTGTCTGATGGTGGTGTAACTACCTTATAGTCTGGGAATAAGGGTACTTAGCTAGTAAATCTGTGGCAGCCTTTCTCAAGTGTGTGTTTGCTCATGAAAATAAAATCTCAGCGAGTCTGTGTGTCAGCTGTTTGGAGGAGGAACACGATACACTGTTCACAGAGAGGGTGCAGAAGAACTTGGCTTGGACAGTCAGCTGAGGTCTCCACACTATTTCTGTGCCACTGGGTAGTCTTATTGGGTACCTGGAGGGAGACAGACAAATCCGGACTAATTGTGCTTGATAAAGAGAACTGCATCTGGAAATACGGGGTGTATCCAGTTTTGTTCCAAGTGAATGCCCCTCTCCAGTGCCAGTGGTGAGGATTCAGGCTCCCTGAATACTGGCCCAGAGTGGGGGTATCACCTATTGGTGAGCAGTATATTAACTGAATTTCTGTAGCCTGTAGGCAGTTGTCACTGAAGGTGTGTATTCTCAGCAGTAACAAGGTAAGCATTCAGAGTTTCATTTCATAACAGTTTTATTATTTATTTTGTTAGTTTAGATTTGTCATGGAAAACAGACAAAGATGTCAACAGAGGATTATGACAAGCTTACAAAGAACCAGTTGGCCAAGGTGTGTGAAGCCAAAGGACTGGTGCATGCCAAACTAACTAAAGAGGAAATTATTTCAGCCTTAGTCGCAGCTCAGACAAACAACCAGGAGGATAACCAGTCTGGTGATGGGATTTTGCAGCCCTCAGAAACAGGACAGTTCACCTTTTCCTCAGAGGACTTGAAAATCTGTCTGGAGTTAAAAAGACTTGAACTGGAGGCCAAACATTTGGAATTAGAATCAGCAGAGAGACTGTAGCATTTAGAGGTTGAAGAAAATGAGAGACTGCAGTTTTTAGAGGCTGAAGAAAAAGAGAAGCAGTGTCAACATAAGAGGGAGATGCTGACTCTTTGCCAGAGATAGGGAATAACTGAACTCCAGAAGGAATAAAGGTCACTAAATTTCTTCCACAATTTACAGAGGGTGATAAATTTGAAAGTTGTATTCATACATTTGAAAGAATATGTAAAAGATAAATTATTGACCAAGGGCTCTGGGTATGGTAAAGTTGGAACTGCTGTTTCTAAATTGTCTGATATTGGTTGTTTAAACTATAATAGAGTAAAGTAATGTTTACTTGAATGCTTTCAGAAAGCTTACAGAAAAAGTTTTGTGAACATAGACGCAAGGCAGATTAAAGTGTGTGTGATTATATTGCTGAGTTAAGCACTTATTATCATAGGTGGTTGAGTGGGTGTCAGGTCACCACTTTTGAAGGGCTGGAAGAACTTTTGGTGAGGGGAAAACCCTTATCACTTTACCTGAAGACATGACAATCTGGTTGGCAGAATGAGAGTATAACTCTGCAGATGAACTAGGGAAAAAGGGGGATCTGTACTTAGCAAGCAGGGCATCACTGCACAGGAAGTGGATACTCAGTGCTGCACATGGATATAAGGAATCCTTTGTGGGCAGCCTAAACCACCCCAACATTGTCCACCAGTAATAGGGGAAGACACTAATTCAGGTACACAACCAGGATCAAGGGTAAAATGTTTTAAATGTAACCATTGGGACCATATTTCATATAGATGTCCACAGAGGTAAGGTGGGGAACAAAAGGTGTAGGAGCCTGCAAGTGGGAATGAGTGGGAATAACAGTATGCCAGGGGTAAGATGTCTGGAGACAACAGGGGCACCAAACTATCAACAGAGGTTATATCCTATCTTATTTGATGGAAAACACGCCACTGCTAAGAAAGACACAGCCTTTGGGATAACCATTGTGAAGCCTGCAGTAGTTAAAGAGGCGCAATACTTGCTTTGGCAGTACACTCCAGTCTGAGCTTTAGGAGGGACCCCATTCCAAATGCCTTTGACCAGGGTTCACCTTAACTGGGAGGATGGAAATGAAACAAGCAAGTAGGTATGCTTGAGGATATACCTGCAGATGTCTTGATAGGGAATGATTTTGATAATGCAGTACCTTGTGTGCATACAGTTACATGCAGTTAGGCATGGGGACAAGCATGTGGGTCAGGTAGCCTGGGGGACACCCAGACAGACCTCACACCTGAAGTCAGGGCTGGTAAGGTGGCTATTTCAGGGAGGAAGCTGTCCCATACCAGTGAGCCTGAAGGTGAGCCACAGCTGCTGGTAAGTACTGATGTTCCCTTGGGAATAGTGACTACAAGGGCAGTGGTGAGTGGTAGTACCCAGGATGATAGTGAGACATCAATGTCAGAGTATACCAGACTTCCTGTGGAAGGAGAGCTGGGATTAGTTACAAAGATAGAGTTGAGATAGGCTCAGCTCTCTGACTCTACACTAAGAGGCTTGAGGGAGGTAGCTAGGAAGGTGCCTGATTCTCAAGGAAAGCAGAAGTCTGTATACAGGAACCAAGGGTTACTGTATAGAGAGTGGACCCCTGGGTGAGGGCTAGAGGGTGAGGTAATACAATAGTTGGCAGTGCCTAGAGCTTACCATCTGACACTTCTATCCATAGCCCATGACATTCCTTTTGCAGGTCATATGGGCATAAAGTGTACCAAGCGACATACTATACATAACTTTTACTGGGCTGAGATTGCAAGGGATGTATGAGGGTACTGCATGACTTGTGAGCAGTGCCAAAAAGTAGGCAAGGCAGCAGACAAGGTCAAGACTCCTTTGATGCCTTTGTCTGTGATTGAGAAGACATTTCAGATGGTAGCTCTAGATATTGTGAGGCTCCTGTGTACCCTAAGTTCCACAGGGAAGAAGTATATCCTAGTGGTATTAAATTATTCTACTAGATACCCTATGTTGGTGGCTCTGTCCTCCATTGAAGAATAGAAGGTGGCAAATGCTTTGTTAGAGATTTTCAGTAGGGTAGGTTTCCTGAGAGAAAAACTGACTGACAGAGGTGCCAATTTCAAGTCAGACCTGCTGGCTTGTCTTTGGAAGTACTGTGGGTTGAAGCACCTAAAAAACACACCTACTATCCCCAGACTAATGGTCTTTTGGAGAGGTTAAACTCTACACTAAACATCATGCTTTGAGCATTTGCATACCAGTTTAGGAGAGAGTGGGAGAAATATTTGCCCCATACAGAAAGGTACCACAGGTTTTTCACCCTTTGAGTTGCTTTATTAGCAAAGGTAGAGGGGGCCTTTAGATTTAATTCTTGATGAGTGAGAAGGTGAGTGTGAATCCCACAAGGACTCTGTTGTGGTATAGTTCCTAAACCTTAGGACAAGGCTTAGAGAGCGCATGGACATGGACCAGGAGAATCTAGCACGAGTCCAACAGAAAAAGGTCTCGTTTGACAGGAATGCTCTACTTTTATATCTCTTTCTTTCCCCAAGCTATTACCATTAATCTAGATGGGTATACCACTATTGCAGTGAAATCAAGTTCAATTAAATTTCTCTTCAATTAATCTACTTATTTATGACATTGATATGTCTGTATATAACACTTTCCACAAACGTAATGTATTTTTAGTACCAGAGAAGACTTCTGTTTTCCTTCTGTGCAAATAATCAATTAAATTGTGGAAAATGAGATTGCAACCATAAATACAAGCCTGAGGTTATTCTCTACCATCCTCTTCCTTCCAAACCTTTGATTCTGATGTATTCCAACAAAAATTTCATGGTAACCTCAGCCCCTCTCTTACCATATTTTCCACAGAACCTGTCAAGAGTTCTTGGGTATTCACTCCCTATAGTACTACAATAATTTACAAATTACATCTCTGTCTTCTTTTATTTAAATCATCCACTTTCAGAGGCAGCTTATGCACTATCCTCTTCTAGCTCCTCCTGTGTATTTGATTCTTCAGTTATCTTTTTTTCTTCTGCTTTTTTCTTCATGAATGACAGCAGTTTGGCTTTGTATGTTGTCAAACACATCCTTGTATATGGTACAGTAGGGCTACATTTAATTTACAATCATAAAAAGACATTCAAATGGGAGTATCAGTTTCTCTTCACAATTAGCTTCCTTTAAGTAAGTAATGTATTTTATGTTTTCTTTAATCTTCCTGTCATGTTGTCTTTAGTTTCTTGTATCTAACTCTGGTGTGGCTACTTTTATTGTTTCATTGAACAAAATCATTTTGCTGGTGGGGTTTATTTTTTATTTGCTGTTCAGCTTGCAGTTGAGAACTTCAGAGGGTCACCAAATTGAGGAAAGTAACAGACTGCCAGAATAGTTAGGTATGGATTTTCTTTAAACAACAGTTTTTACAGGTAGTTTTGCAATTCTACAACAACAACAACAACAACAACAACAACAATAATAATAATAATAATAATAATAATAAATAAAAAAAAATCATTGCTTCCTTTTTAATGATAGGGCAAAATGAGTTAGCCATGTACCTACCCACAAACATACAGGTTTAAACAAAGAAAGTTACTAGAGTTGTTTCTAGTGCCCCTAGCTGGACCAGTTGGGTTTGCATTTGACAGACCACATTTCAAGGCACTTTAGATAACTAATGACTCATCTCAGATTCAGAGTTTGCAGTTTTATCTTGGATGGGTGGCAGTGGCCATATGTTTGACACAGCAGGTATACTTTATTTCACTGGTCGTTATTCAAACACCAGTATGTTGACACTCCTAAGGAAGGGCCTGAAAATGTCTCCAGTTATATCACACAATGGCATCATGATCTTTTTGTATGGTTTAGGACAGTGGTTCATCTGATTTTTGCACTGTAGCAAAAGTTGTTTCCCATTTTCTCTCCCCTTTAATGTGATGTGCATTGGTTGTCCTGGCTAAAAGGACAGGAAGAGTTTGAGTGGAGTATTATTGGTCATTGAAATATTTGTAAGTATATTTTCATTCTCTGATCATTTTTCTTGACAACATTGCAATGAATAGTTTTTGTCACAGTCTGGATTCAGTATAACAGATCTGAAGTTTCTGCTGAGCATGAACTTTGTGGGAGTTACTCCAGTAGTGCTGTGTGGGAGTTACTCCACAGTGCTGTATGGGAGTTACTCCAGTAGTGTTGTGTGGAAGTTACTCCAGTAGTGCTGTGTGGAATTGCATTGTAATATATAAAAGGTTAATGAAGATCAGTTTGGCAAAAAATCTTTCTGACATTTTGTCAAAAAAATTGGCCCAAGAACTTTAACATGCACAGGGCCTGATGAAGCACAGTTATGCAGATTTGATATTGTAGCTCTGCTATGGCTTTGACTTTGCATAAATTTGTTCTAATTCCACATGCACTTTAGCTGTGACCAAAATGTGACTTAACCAAAACTGCATTTGCTTTTACTTAGCTTCAGGCCTGAGTTTTTAATGGTTTGGAAAACTGCCTTCAATCATCTTTCATGTGTTTGTTTATCAGGACCAAATGCCAACACATTGTCCATGCCAAGAGACACATGGACACACGTTCATGCTCTTTCACCAGACCACTCATTTCAGAGTGAAATATTTAAAATTACCAAGTTATACCAAATGTCTGTCTTTTGAAATTACACTTGCCAATTGGAATAATAAATTCTTTCAGCTTTTCATTATGTTTTTTTAGAATTGCCTGTAAAATCCCTCATGAAGTATATAATGTGCAGAACATGGCGGCATCTGCCATCTACGATTCATTATCCCAAGACCAGGCAGAATGCACCTTTGACTTTTGGCAGATTACTGCATTCTTACAAACCTCAGCCCAATGACTTGGTTCATTAACATTTTAAGTCAACACATATTCTCACATTTTCATTTTTTTTTTGTTTTTGATAGCCGGTAGCTTGACACACGTAAGACACAGCAGATCCACAGATTCATAGGTGCTTACTAGGATATTGTTCTGTGCCGCTCTTCAGAAGCCTATCCTTACATTCCCATGGTAATTATTATCCCTTATGTTTTTCAATGCAAATAGACAAAGATTGTGCAAACAAGCATATGTTGCAGTGATTACATGCTTCTCCTATCCATGAGGGCCAGTGGTGCAAAAACAGGAGCAAATTTGCTGTTACTCATCTAATCATCCTGAGGACATTTGAACAGAGTACAAGAAGTTCCCTTCTTTTTGAGAAGTGGAAGGTAGTTCCCTAGGAGTGATGCTTCCTGTGATGAATACCTATTCCTCCAGCATGTTCTACTCGTTTTTCAAAAAAAGATTTAGGTTCCTTGACCAGGTGTTTATGAAACTACTAGACATGGGACTGTGTAATAGATCTGGTGGAACAGGGTCTTCTAAGGCTTTATATGCAAGGCAGAATTTGACTCTCAGAAGCCTGTATGGTCCTGGGAAAATAAGCATAGATTTTATGATGTTGGACCCTGATTATTGTACTGAGACAATGTTGTGGTCATTCCATTTCTGACAAGTGTTTGGACAGGTGCATACTGGAGTAGGCATTATACTCAATAATCAGACTAATGAGTGCTGAGTAGACTGGAACACGTCTGCCATTGGATCTGGACACCATACCTTTAGATAGAAGCTTTTCACTGAAAAAGGACTTCCTTACAATAGTGAATATGTGGTGATTAATGGACAGTTCATTGATGACATAGGTTCCCAAATCTTTAAGTATGTGATCAATTTTCGGGAGAGCGTTGTAAATGGGATAGTCACAAGATGAGTCATGCTTGCTAAAATATATGATAATACATTTTTTGACATCGTTTTATTCCATGGTTTTGACAATAAATATTTGTTTGGAATAGGCCTTCTTTTCAGATCTTGGTAACCTCTGGGGAGTTTGTAATAACATTGAGTTTGAAGTTATCTGTAAACTTGACCAGCTATGAACCTGTATCATTAACTTTGCCTTCCAATAAATAATTGCCAAAAAGTAGTGGTCCAAGGACTGAGCCAGTTTGCTATCCAACAAGTTACAGATAGGTTAAAATTTAGTTAAGAGAGTTTATCTATGATGCCTGAGTAAGATGGTATCAGATGTCTTTATGAGCTCCATTTATGCAATAAGCTCTAATTTGCTCTCATCCATTGCCTCACTGACTTTAATGAATCCACAATGGGTTGGGTTTAGAGCCTATTTTGCTACCTATGTCCCTATTTATTAGTTGTATAATTATCATTTTCATAGCCTTACAGCTGAAACTGGTTGGGTTTATTGGTCTATAGTTACCCACGTCTGTTGATGCCCCACTTTTCTGCAAAGGAATGACTCAGATCCATAAATTACATCAAATTTGGGGTCCATATTAGATTGTCAAAATCATCTTCCATTGATGGCTTATTCATTGACAACTATCCATCATTACTAACTTCAGAAAACATCAACATTTTTTACAGGGTAAGTAACCAATTGGTCACTACCCCCACCAAAACACACATTACACTAAATCAGACCCACTCAACTGGGGGGCTTTGCTCCCCACATCCCCCTAATACATACCAACTCTGAGATCGCACTACAGTGGGGAAAAGGGCAAAGTCATGGTGTTGGCTAATTGGTTACTTACCCTGTAAAATATGTCAATGTTCGCTGAAGTTAGTTTCAATGGATAGGGTATCAAAGAATAAGCCATCAATGAAAGAAGATTTTGACAATCTAATATAGACTCCAAATGTATATATACTTGACATCTGTTTTGTTGACATAATTTGTTCAGCAGAAGAGATTGTCAACATTTGTGCAAAATCACTACATTAGTAGGGTTCAAGAATTTGTTCTTTCCCTGGTATTGTGTGATTTCATAGAAAATATAATTAGCAAGGAGTTGGGGGGGGGTGCAGCCACCCACATGGAGCCACACTACAAGAAACATTGTTTTATTGTTGAATGATCAATGGTTATTCTTGGATAATGCTGAGTGGGGTATTGACTTTTTAATGGTGGCATCATCAGCATATGGATGTTTAGATTATTTTTCATAAAGTCATATAAATATATATATATATATATATATATATATATATATATATATATATATATATATATATATATTTATTTATTTTTTTTTTTGTTTTTTTCACTGAAGGCTAGTGGTTACTCTAGCAAAGTTCTCCTATTGCAATTATGTAGCTTATTTTGGTTTATTAGTAATATTTTTATTTATTTTTGTTTGTTTCTGGTTGTGTTAATAAGGAATTCAGTTTGATTCACTACAGAAGAGAGGCCAGGTGTAAAGTAAGAGATATTCCAATATTGTGGTTCCAAGGGAGAGGAGAATATTACTGGGAGAGTTACGTGGAGGCTAGAAATGGGCAACTGAATTACATCAAGAGGGCAAGGGGAAATGGGTAAAAAAGTTATTAGCAATTGATAACAACAGATAGAAGATATTATTCAAGTGTGTGGTGCAAAGAAAGAATACAGAAAGAGAAACTGGAGAAGTAGCCCGAGATGGGGGAAAACTATAAGGAAATCAAATAATCAAATAGTCTATATAAATATTTGATATTGGTATTCCTCAAGAAGTAAATAGTAGTGCACTGGTCATGGAACGAGGAGGGGAGTAATTTTCAGAATACTAGATAATTATGAAGATGTTGGAAAGGGCACTGAAAATCTGGAGGAAGATACTACAGATGAACTAGGATCTGAAAGTAGGATTTGAACAAGACATGCTGGGGCTTTATTGATCCGAAACAGGTCTACTGAGATTTTGGCAAAATTTCTGACTAAAATATTCAACAAATCCTTTACTTAGCGTATGGTCCTTCAGCCTGAAATGATGTAGATAAACAACTGTAGTGCTCTTCTACAAAGGCAAAATAATAAAATGTTAGGAAATTGCAGTTCAATGAGCAAAGCACTAGAAGCCACATGGAACTCAAAATGATAAGTTTCACAGAGACGATCTTGCTGGGATTCATTTTGCAAAAGACAAAACTGGCTAGTTTCTATTACTGCATCACCAGCGATAGAGAGACAGAAACCAGTAAGTTTCTTGGTGAGCTCTTTATGGATTTCTTCTAACGATTTATAGGCAATGAGGGGCAGATGATAATAGAATAAAGCTCTTAGAGAGTGAGGGGCATGCAATGTGATGTCCTGCAAAGCCTGATTGTGGTTCTTTTCATTTTTACTGTCTTAATCTCCAACCTGAAGTGAGAAATGGAGAACTTGTTTATTCTTTATGTCACTAAGAACAGATTTGGGGGGGTAGAATTAGATGGAACACTGAGACAGGAAGGGGAAATGTCATCAACTCAAGTCTTCAAGTCATTAAGAAGACTTGGAATGCTATTCTAGTGGCAGTAGCATGGTAGCCAGGTCTTTACAAGTTTGAAACACTAAGGGAGGCTTAAAGTGAAATTGTTCCAGGTGATTTTATTTAGGAACTTAGTTATTCGGAGATAATCTGCACTTGAGAGCTACCTTTGCTGTGCTTTTATATTAAGAAAACCCAGACTCATCTATCTTGGTAGAAGGTGTTTACCTGATCTCTATGAGTTGGCAAGAACTCCAGGGAGCTCAAAGTGTAGTTGGTTATTAGCCAACAGGAACAGGAGTTAGGTTTTGTCTGTCGAATAGGAATTAAGTGGATTTTCACTGAGCTGTTCACCATGCACTGGTGGTTAGCAGTTCCATGTATAGTAGCAAACATATGAAGCAGGGTCTTAGGGCTTTAAGCTGTAACACAGAAAGACATGCAGTTAACGTTAGGGCTGCTAGTCAGCAAGTCAAGCATTATCTAACATTTAGCCTTAAGCCTAGACACCACTCAGGTGACCCCTGTAAAACAAAGTACCTAAACCATAATAGCCCAACCCTAATACAGGTCCTGACAATGTGGATTTGCAATTTCCTAATGCCTCTGTGACCAATTTGGTAGATATGGGCATCCTGAGACAATGTAGCAATAGCCTCATGTAGTTAGACAACCTCGTAATCCTTAAAGAAACTAACAGGCAACAATTTTACTTACAAACAAGGTTATACAACACACACACACACACACACACACACACACACACACACACACACACACACACACACACACACACACACACACACACACACACAAAACTTCCTTCACACATACCACTCACCACACTCATAGACCTTCTTACGCTGAGGTACTTAAAAGAAACCTTTCTAGATATAAAAGGCATCCTAAGTCATGAAATGACAACACCTATCCTCAGCAGTCACTAAAGCACACATTAAAAGCAACACCTAACTCCACACATAAACCTACACCCAATGATCCCTAAGAGCATAGTCCATAAGGCAAGCAAACACTTTACCTAGTACTCTTGTCATAGGATATTCTATTTTGTGACACACAGATGCCTTTCTAACCAGGATGGACAAGGAGAAGACAATGGTTAATTGCCTATTTGGAGCTAGGATATGCAATATGAAACACAGCCTTAAGTTACTGCACCCCAGGTACCATTATGATTCTGTCATAGTCCATGTGGGTATAAATGACCTGAGATGCACTTCACTGGCTTATAACAAAAGAGACATTATGGATCTCTTTGAATATGTGTCAGAGACAGCTACACTTCTTGCACTGAGCAACATTCTACCTTCACCAAGGACGATTCCATAATATGCACAGAAAATTATTGATGTTAATAAAAGACTTTTTTTTCTGTTGTCACTCCAGGGGAATTCAATATCTATCAGTGTGGGAGGGCATGCTTAATATACCACATTCCTTTATCAAAGATGGTCTGCAGCTGTACCCCCTGGGAGTTCAGATGCTGGCTAAAATTTTATCCACCCGCATAGAGCCTTTTAGGTAATGTCAAAAAACAAATAACTAAAAAAAAACACAAACCTGCTAATTGCTAGGAACCTGAAAGAGAAATTCTGCACCTTACAAGCTCTTATCACTCTGGAGAATGTAGACCTCTGTGCTGTTCCTGAGACTTGTATTTAAGCTGCCGAAAGTATTCCTGCAGTGCAAGGCTACTGTACCATCCCCACATTTAGATCAACAGCATCACAGACTGAGACTAAAAATGGAGGTGATTCAATCTACATTAGCAACAAATACAACTCCAGGTTGGTTAAAGGCGATGATGCCCTGGAGTTCAGCCATGCCCAAGTCTCCATTGACAAGGTTCCTAGCCATGCCCTGGTCAGCTACAGATTAGCCTCTGTGTCTCAGACCTTACCAAAACCTACAATAGGTGCTAACCATCCAACCAAATATCTTATTCATGGGAGAAATTAACTACTCCTCTTTTGACAGGGAAATGTAAACTGCTTCTAATTCACAGACACAATTTCCTGGACTTTATCAACACAAACACACTGCACCAAATAGTGTGCACTCCCACAACAGGATCAAACATATCAGATGTAATTCTAGCCATCATGGGACAGCGTTATATCTACCCACATCCCTTGTAATGTCCTTATTGATGATGTTAAATCACAAAGCTGTCTCCCTCAAAATAAAAATAAACCCAGAAAATCCAACTAAATCCATAACAATTAGGAAATATTCTAAAGCAAACTACATCCTATTAAGTTGCAGTTTGTCAAAATTCATGGCTCCCTTAAACCCCAAGAACACAGCTACCTATACAGAATTATTTACAGAAACCGTGTACAAACATGCAATGGCTGTAATGTACCTGCTTTATCTAACAGAAGTAAGGCCAGATCTAACAAACAAAAACCCCAGTGGTGGAATCCTTACCTTAAAATGGCATATAACAAAGGAAAAAAGTCATGGCCAAAATCAGAAAGAGCAACTTTCATAGAGACATAAGCTCTATGATTCAACTAAACAAGATACTAAGAAGAAATAAAGGCCAGAAAGGCCAATTACAAGGTCAGGATAGCCTCCCAGGCTAAGAACAATCGCAAAGCCTTCTTCAGCTATGTCAGGAACCTTAAAGGTAACACTCAGCATTGTGCAGAGCTGGTGGTGTATGGCACAACCTTCACTGAGCAGGATGACATAGCAAATATACTAGCTGATAAATTTAGCTCTAATGTCTCCCCCACTCCACCTTACTATTCCCTCTGAAATTCTTTGTAGCATAGCCCCCACAAATATCAACAGGATGCATGTCCTGATGTCACTCTTTAAGACCAAAACCACTGCTTCTGTGGGCCCTGGCAATATCCTGGTTGCTTCCTAAATTGCCTGAAACATGACCTAACAGGACCACTTGAGGTGCACTTCAACTACAGCCTCAAAATAGGTTATGACCCAGGTGACTGGAGGACTGCAATAGTCATCCTTCTTCATAAAGGTGGACCATCTACCAACAGTGGGAACTAAAGAGCCAGCAGTCTGAGAAGTCTAATATGCAATGCCATGGAATGGATTATCATGGAAATGATCAACAAAAACATTGTCAACCTACAAACACTGGACCCATCCCAGTTTGGCTTTATTAAGGAAAGGTCATGCCTACTCAGCCTGGTAGAATTCATCAAGATAGTCACCAAGGCTATAGATGAGGCCAAAAGGGTCTCGGATAAGGAGTTTGATACAATACCCCACTCAAGTTATTGTCGACAAACTCTTAGAACTACACATAAATCCCTATATAACTGCTGGATTGCTGGCTGTTTCACAGATATGATCCAAGAAGATGGTGAGACCACCTCCCCCAGGAGACTGGCCACCAGTGGAGTACCCCAGGGCTCCATGTTGGGTACACTCCTGCTAGGCATATACTTCTCAGAAGTCAAGACTGATGTCAAAAGCCTCTGGTTCACCAAATTCACAGATGATTGTAAATTGTGGAGCTATCATAGATTCACTCCATGATACCAACATCCGTCAAGAGGGTCTAACACAAACAAATGACTGGTGCCAAAGCTATGGATTAAAACTCAGAGTGAAGAAATGCATTATATTGCCCTTTGGGAAATCATCCATCCAAGCTAATTAGTCCTTTGATAAAACACCCTAAGAGTTGAAGCAATTATAAGGGATCTGGGAAAATATCTAGACAGCAATCTAGCCGTTGACCAAAACGTAGGCAAGATAGTAAGAAAATCATTCTATGCTGCCCAAGTCTTAAGCAAGGACATGGCATCCAGGTTCAAGGAAGTTATAGTACTCATTACTCATCAGAGTAGAATGCCCCCCTCCTTGGAATGTATCTAAGCAGGCACTTGCAACAGTTGGAGTGTCTGAAGAGGTTCCACACCAGGATATTCTAGGGTAAGAATACCCTGTCCTACAGAGATTGCCTTAAGGCCCTATTTATGTACTCAGCCTCATAGATTACTGAGAGGAGATGTCTGCCTGGCATGTATGGCATCCTCAGATCAAGCTATGATGGATCTCTTGCACATCTGTAAAACAAACAGCATCAGAAACACTAGATCCAAGAATCTAAACTCCATCTGTGACATAAATTGTGCATGCTGAAGTGTTTCATATGTATCTCAAAGTATCTCCATGCTATGGAATAAGATCCCCATCTACATGAAACAGAGATCCTCCCTGACCCTATTTCATTGAAACCTTGATCAATGAATGGGAAATCACAAACTCACCCTGGTCTGGCCCCCATGTCTTTGATGGACAGAGGTTGACAATAAGTAAATTAATCCATAACTAACATACTCTCCACATAACCTTTAGCAACCTCCTTACTAACATACCCCACCATATAGGCATCCAAGGAACTTGAGGACAAAACTGGTTGGGCCTCACACCTATGCTTGTAAAAACCCTGATTTGACATTTGAGAGACATGGTTCAATATGAAATGTTGAGATGGATTCAGATGATGCTGCAACAGGTGAACACAATGGATCATAGCTATATCGGGATGTAAAACACAATATATATTTTTTTGTTTTGTTTTCAGGGTGTTTTCCTCTCTATTCCCTTTTTATTTATGTATATTAAATTTAAAAGTGTGCAATCACAAAAAAAGTGAAAGCTGCAAAAAGAATTGAAGTCATTGTCAGTGCTGCAACACAAACAGTAGAATCAATAATTTATATTTTATGGGAAACCACAACCAATGAGGTTCAGCTCATTCAGTTATGATTGCTACACTGCATCATCTTCAACTTTAAACTTGACCAATAGTACAATAACCAGTATTAAACTATCTCCATGGTCAGCAGTCCAAGCGTGGAAGTCATAAATGTTTATGATGGAGACATGCCCTGTCTGTTAGTCTTAACTGAAGAAGTTTTTACTTGTTCATTACTGAATAGGCATGCAAACAACTAAAACTGGAGATGCAGCTGCATGGAATAGCTACTAAGCTTTGACAAAATAGACAAACTCACATCATCCTTCTGCCATCTGAAAAATCAGATATAGTATATAAAGCAGATTGACACACAATAAAAATGGGAAACGCTTAAAATACCATTCATAACCCTCATCTCCTTTCACAGTGATCTTCAGAGCACCAGCACCACAGGTCATACTTTGGTGCTAGCACACCCCTGATTCCAGTCCATTTTGATTTCCTCAGTCTCAACACCAGTCATGAAATTCTTACACTTGCATCATTTGCTTTCTCTATTTCTCTCTATATATTCCTTTCTACCCTCCTCTCCTTATCCTGACACACCTTCTGTCTAATTTTAGAATATGCCAGTCCTGTCCTCCTTTATGCAGTGCTGACTATCTTAGCCGTACTCTTAAATTTAGGCTTACAAAATCCTACTACCATACTTCATGCCCTACCTCTTTCCTTCATTATCTCACTCCACATCCTCATCCATCTGAATCTAACACTTGCCTTCTGTAATTCCCCCAGTAGCATTGCAGCGGATATGATCTGCTGATACTGTATCTTATATGTTATCAAAGGCAGCACCATCACTCCCACCACTTCTGCTCTACTACTCAGTGTAATCTGTATCCACCGATACTAAACTGTTCCGTCAAGCATTTTTACATGCACACATCTAGTGAACTGAAAGCTGACTCAAGTTAAATGCAAAAAAATACAGTGTAGTAGTATTTGGTAAAAAAATTGTTCACATCCCATGTTTTCAGAGGTAATCCCCTTCCAACAGATGCTGTCATTAGAGACCTCAGAAGATATGTAGACAATTCAATCTAATTCCATCATCATGTCTCCACCATAGTCAGGAAATCCTTCTGTTTTGATCATTTAGGTTCCAAGGGAATATCTTCAGTATCCAAAGAAGTCATCCTACCACTGTACTCTTCCCTTATTTGACCCATAATTCAATACAGTGTCCCTTTGGTATGCATAAATAGAAGCATTTTTTTTAACTGGAAAGTGCCCAAAGATATCTTACCAAGAAAAATTAAAGGTCTTAAATATTTTGACTATCCCGATAGATTAGCACAACCCTTACTATATTCAGTAGTATACATATTGCTCTCAGGTGACGTGTCTTGCTTTTTGAGACAGGAAAGACCCAATCCTATCGGACCTTCTCGTTGTTTACAAAACCAGTGGCTCTACGAACACCCAAACCAGGGACTTAAATCTACACCTGCAAAATTAAAAGGACTGTCTAGAGAGGCAGATTTCTAATTCAATGTATTCCCACCCTATGGAACGACTTGGCACAAGAGGTCAAACAAAATACTACTTCCACAACCTTTAAGGCTATTTGTGATGACTGGATTGTTAGAATTTTTTGTATCAGCCCTGCTCAGTTTGGGAAGTAAAGAACTACTGAGTGGTTGAAAAAAGATACATGCACTTTTAAGTGTCTCCTAAAAAAGGTTATATGGCTAGGATTCTTACAGCACTTATGATTACTTGCCTAGTTGTATTCCTATGTTCCAATTACATATTTCTCCTAATCACACCAACCATGAGTAACCTTCACACCTGAATATTTCCCTTCTTTGATCATGGCAACCCTACTTTACATTTTTCCCCTCACATGTATTATTAGTAATGATTTCTTTGGATGGTACTCCAAGCTTGATTACATTCGAAATTCTTCAAAAATTTGCAGCAACTAAGGTGACATCTCCTCAACATCCTCCAATAATAGAATACAGTTATCCACAAATTTGTGCAACTCTATTTCCTTCTCACACTCCTCCTTTATATTAGTCTGCTTACTCTCTGTTCAGTTTTTCTAGGATAAAAAGAAAAATTCCCAGAGGAGCATAGTATCACATGAGTTACATGTTAACTAAGCTGTAAGACCAATTCTGCTTTACCATTATCAACCCTTAGGCCTAGCCTTGCTTTTCAAATAGTGGCAGGCCAGAATACCCATCTAGTTGTCCAGCTCAATTTTTAATAGCAGATAATGAGTCAAAATGGTTAATTTGGGAACAGATTTTGTTCCTGAGAAGGGATAGACACTGAATGATAAATCTATACCCTTATTGAGCCTGAAATTGTTTGATACTGATCAGTGCACTATCCAGGTAAACAAATATATATATATATATATATATATATATATATATATATATATATATAGACACACACACACACATGCACACACACACACACACACACACACACATACATATATATATATATATATATATATATATATATATATATATATATATATATATATATATATATATATATATATATATATATATATATATATATATATATATATATATATATATATATATATATATATACACATATGTACTTATCCCTCTTTGTTGTCTTATTTATTTGTTGGAGTAGATTTATGTCTTTGGTCCTAGTGTTAGCTGAACTGTTTGATTTATTGAGGTTTAAGTGTTCTTGGACTACTGGTTCCTTTATAAACATGAAAGCAAGACACAAGTCACCCATAATGAGTTTATATAAAACTGAGTGCAGGGACAATGTCTCAGGTCTTTCTTTGTTGTTAATGTTTTTTTAGCCCCATTTTTTTAATTACAAACCTCTGAGGTCTCTTAAATTGCTTGATATGCTTAGTAAGGTGAATCCCAAAGGTGGTATTGTACTCAGTAAGAGATCTAATTAGTGTGGACTACAAGAAGTCAAGGACTTCTTTGGATCTGAAAAATACACCTTTATCTATGAACTGTGTAAGGTAAAAGGATTTGCTAGCAAGCTATGTAAGGTAAAATAATTCCTATGCTGGCAAAATGTAAGGGAGCTGTCCACCCATGTACCCAGGTCTGTCACAATATTTTCATTTTGAAGTAGTGTGTTATATATGCTGTACTTGAGATAGGGTGCACTTACCTAATGCTATAATGTTGCATTTTATGGCTTTGAGCTCAACCTCCTTTATAGTACAACAGCTATTGGCAAACTCAGGCTCCTGCTTGAGTACATGTATGTCAGCTGGGACATCGACAATGACTCCTGGTGTGCAATCATCTGCAAACTTTGTTAATCAGAGAGCCTCATTTGATAGTTGGACAGTGGAGCAGTAGCTACTGAACATCAGAGGTCACAGAAGACTGATGGGTCTGTAATTCCTATTGTCAGAGGTGGGGCCACCCTTACGGAGTGGTATTACAACAACCATGTACCACAACTGTGGAGCAAAGCTACTTGATAAGCTCAAACTGAAGACTATGAGGAATGGATCCACCAATGCTTTCTTAATGCTATTAATTAGGAAACCTGGTATTTTGTCAGGCTCCATGGATGAGGTATTCTTTGTTTTGGAGAATATCATTTCTACGTACTTTCTTGTGATGATTTGTGGCATGAATCCATCAGGGATAGATGAGCTTGAAATAAGTGTCTCATGGGTGAAGTTGGCACTAAATATATTGGTCAGTATGTTAACAATGTCTACTGGATCTGATTACTCAATGCCATTGTGAATGTGTTTGGGACAAAGATGGGTGTTATTTCTTATTTTTCTGACATAACTAAAGAAGGATTTGGGGGTCTGTTTGTGTTCCATTATAAACTGAGTTTGTGGGATGCTTTCGTTTTTCTCAAGTACCTTTTTTAGAGCGAGACAATGGGCAGCTCTGTCTTGTTCCTCTCCTTAAGCTGACCTTATCAGTCAAACGCACATAGGTTCATAGGTAGGTACTAGGCTATTGGCCCTAGGGCCTATATAAGCCTAGCCAAAAAGGTACCCTGGATTTTGCCACCCAAGAAAATGATTTTCCTGTGCCCCTGTCGACCAGAGCCACAGAGGTGATCCCTGGGGTGAATTTCCTATTTCCCATCCAATCATCAAGATTTTTCTTGAAGAGTGCTAATGAGGAGCTTTGTTTGATATAGATAGGCATTTTGTTCCAGAGTATGAGAAGTCTCTGGGAAAGGAATCTATCCCTCCAGCATGTTCTGTTTATTGTGGCAACAAGTTTTAGGTCCATTCCAGGTTTTAGGTCTATTCCAGAGACGGGGCAGCCTCTGAGAGACAAACTTGTCTGTCCAGCAGGTTTTGTTGATATCGCACATTAGATTTTGGCATTTTGAGTGGATAATCCATGAGGAGTTAGACTTACGGGTATGGAGCATCTCTAATAGGGCAGGGTCCAAAATTGCCTTATAGGCGAGACACAGATCACCTCTGAGCAATCTGTACAATGCTGAGAAGAGTGATAGTAATTTCAGCCTGTCCACATAGGACAGATATTGGAGGCAATGGATTCTCTTTGTGAGGGATTTCTGTAGATTTTCCAGTTGGTGCAGGTGTTTGTAACCGTACATACCAAATGGGGCATTATATTCAGTTATAGGCCTAATGAGGGAGGAGTACAGAGAGGTAATAACTTCCTTTTTTCTGGATGCAATCCCTTTACTTATGAGATGAACAAAGTAAAGGCTTTTCTGACCACTGCCGCTACATGATGGTCAAATGTGAGGTTGTTATCAACCTGAGTGCCCAGGTCTCTCACCACAGGTTGTGTGCTTAGGGGGTTGCCATTGATGTGTTAATCAGAGGGACCATGTTTTTGCTGAATGGTATGATAATACATTTTTTTGCATTTAACTTAAAGCCGTGACTTTGACACCAGTCATTTGTTGCTGTGAGACGCTCTTGCAGTATGTTAACATCATTTGGGGCATCAATGACAGCACCCAACTTATAGTCATCTGAAAATGTGGTCAGCCACAGGCCTTTTGTCTTTGCCTTGTGCTCTGAGAAGTAGATGCCAAACAGTAGAGGTCCCAAGACCGATCCCTGGGGAACACCATTAGTGACAGTTCTGCTGTCGGTGGTGGAAGCACCTAATTTGGCCTTGTGAGTCCTAACAGTGAACTAGTTGGCCACCACCCGATGAGATAGGGATTTACACAAAGTTGTGTTAGCTTTTCGATGATGCCCAAGTGGAGGATTGTGTCAAAGGCCTTGGCCTAGTCAAGGTAAGCTGTGTGTACTGACTTTCCTTCATCTAGGGCCTTGATGACAGTCTAAAAGAAGTCAAGCAGTTTCAACAGGCAAAATCTGCCTTTGACAAATACAAACTGGGTGGGGTCAAGTGCTTGGAGATTGCCTATGTCCTTGTTTATGAGATCTATAATAATACGTTATGTGGATTTACAGATCAGACTTGTCAAGCTAATGGGGTGATAGTTTCCAGGGTCAGTAGTGGTACCACCTTTGTGCAAAGGGATGACAATGACAGTTCTCCACTCTGCTGGAATGAAGCCTGTACTTAGGCTGTGGTTGAATAAGGTGCTCAATGGCAAAGCTAGGTCTTGCTGGAGATGGTGCAGATTACAGTCCGGGATACTATCAGATCCCAGAGAAGCTGTGTTCTTTGCCTTGGATAGGGCGTTTAACACTTAAGCTATGGGGATGTAAGGTGTGGGACAAGTATCAGAGATGTTGAATGGGCCTTTGTGGGGCAGGGGGCTCAAGTTTGTGCTGAACCTATCTGCTAACAGGTTGGCTAAGTCAACAGGATCAGTGATAAGTGATACCGCTAAGCACTAATTCTGAAGAAACCTAGGCTTTGCCGTGGAGGTCTCTGATGTAACTGAAGAAGGCTTTGTGGTTTCCCTTTATTTCAGAGGATAGTTTTGATTCATAACTGGCTTTGGAGGTTTTCACTAGTCATCTCATTTGCTTGTTGAGGCTAAGGAGGGAGTTTTTCCAATTTGGAATTTGTCCCTTTTTACCATTAGACAACAGTTTATTCCTTTTGTTGTAAAGCCTTTTGATAGAGGATGTCCACCAGACAGAACTGTGGTTCCTTGTGGAGCAGGATTTAGTTCTGTTGGGTACGGCTGAGTCCATGCAGTTGTACAGTTGTTTGTATACTGCACTGACATACTGTTCAACATAGTTGTCTGCATCCTCTGAGGGGGGGTGTAGTGTAAAGCTACTGATACCCCCCCTTTGGAGGTTGTAGTCAGCTTTTGAGAAGTTTTTTAGCCTGGTAACAGCTGGTGTGGGGGGGGGGGTTAGGTGGGATAGAAACTTTAAAAGAGACAAACCGATGATCTGATCTCACAAGTGAAGAACATAATATGGGAGTGGTACAGCAGTCACCCATGTTGGTGAGAACCAAGTCCAGAATATCATCTCCCCTTGTGGGGAGTGAGATGAGCTGGTCTAGTGTATTAGAATTGATGATGTCAAGGAATCGTTGGGTGAGCACATTAGTGCAGGAATAAGTCACCCAGACTATGGTGGGGTATTTGAATTCACCAAGGATCAGGGTGTTAGGGGATACCTTGATCAAGTCAACTAGGTCAATGTAGGAGGAGTGGGTGTCCTGGGTCGTGGAAGGGGGTCTATAGCTGGCTATTACTTGGATGGGTGTCTTGCCAACTGTCAGTTGCACCTGGAGTAGTTCCAGTGCATCATGTTGGCAAACCAATCTAGAGGTATGCCTATCCTTAATGAAGATAGAGACTCCACCACCATCTTCCCGACCTCATTTTGGGGTCAGAATGTGTGGAATGAGGTAGGTGTTCTCTCCGCATCCCTGAACCAAGTTTTGTTGACCGCACAAACATTGACATCTTCCAGTGTGAGGAGAGTCTCCAGTGAATGCATTTTCCAGCTAAGGCTCCTAGCATTAAGCAGCATGATTCAATTTGATGTTTGACAGATCTTTTATGTTGTTAGGATTGTCTTTGGGACATTGCCTAAAAAAGGCACACTGAGGGAGGTAAGATCCTTGGCCAGGATCTGGAATACCATGGGTGACAGGTGGAAGCCATCTCTGGCAAAGCATCAAGCCCTGTTAACCATGTCATCCCAGGCAGACAGATACTGGATCCCCTTGGAATGAGACCAGAAACTAAGCCAATTGTTGAAGTCAATTATTTGTGTTGGTATTTTGGTATCATTCTTGGTGAAGGTTAACCCGGATTAGTATGTTTGGCATTGTGTACAATGCTGTACTAATCCATTTTGTACTTTCTTTGCATTGTACTTGTTTCGGAGTAGAAAAGCCTAAGTCCAAACTCACAAAATCAAATACCTTCTGAATGTCCATGAGCACCAGCCTGACATTTTAACTTTTCCCTCTCATACCAGCTCATAATAATAATAATAATAAAAATAATAATAAACTTCACTGATATGTGGATGACCTAGTCTTCACAAAATCCACTTGACTCCTGCACTACCTTCGATAACAGCATATTCACTGTGTCTGTATACACTCCAGTCCTACTTTTGACATCAATATTGCAGGAGAAATTGATTTATAATTTGCTGGTTATTAGCTCCCACCTTTTCCTTTATATAACACTATGATCTATGTTAGATTGATTCTGGCATTTTTTCTCTTCACCTTCCTGTATGCACAATTACGTCTGTACAACCTTTCAACTTTGACCTCTCTTTTTATCCATTTTAAAACACTCATTCACTTACTCCTGCTTTATATTCTCTTACATGCTGCTGATTTGTCTTTAATGATTTTATTGTTGTCTTCCTATTATCTCGAGCTGTACAAAATGTTGCACCTCTGCAGTCCTTTCTGTGATTGACTGAGTTTGTCAATGAGGCTTGGGTGGAGGATAGTCTCAAAAATCTTGGCTAAGTCTAGGTAAGCTGTATGCACAGATTTCCCCTTGTCCGGGGCCTTGGTGACTGTCTAGAAGAAGACCACAAGGTTTAGCAAGTCTGATCTCCCTTTGAGAAATCCAAACTGAGTAGGGTCAAGTGTTTGAAGATTACCTATATCTTTGTTGATAAGGCCCATGATGATTTTCTCCATGGTCTTGCAGATAAGGCTAGTCAGGCTAATAGGTTTATAGTTCCCGGGGTCAGTGGAAGCACCACCTTTGTGCAAGGGAATAATGGTGACTGTTTTCTATACATCTGGTACAAAGCCAGGGTTTAGACTATGATTGAAAAGAGTACCCAATGGTGTTGCTAATTCATGTTGGAGCCCATGTAGGATGCAGCCTGGGATATTATCAGGTCCCATAGGTGCTGTGTTTTTGGCCTTCGAGAGGGCATTTACAACCTGCTCTTTAGAGATACAAGGTAGGGGCCAGGTGGCAGGAATGTCATGGGGTATGTGTGGTGGGGACAGTGGAGTGAAATTTTCACAAAACCTGTTGGCCAACAGGTTAGCTATTTTCACAGGCTCAGTATATGTGGTATCATCAACTACCAGTTCTGTACAAATCTGGGCCTTTCTTTTTAGGTTACGAATGTAACTATAGAATGCCTTGTGGTTGTCCTTTGTTGAGGAGGCCACTTTGGACTCTTACTTTGCTTTGGAGGACTTCACAAGAAGTCTTACCTGCTTGTTTAAGCTGAGGAGGGAGTATTTCCAGTTTAGGAGGGCTTGCTCCCTCTTATTCTTAGGCAGCAATTTCTTCCTCTTATTGTAAAGTCTGTTAATAGCAGTTGTCCACCAGGTAGGTTTGATCTTCATTGAGGAGCATGTTTTTGTGCTATCAGATGCATTGGTGTAAAGCTTGGCATAGCTGCCAATTCCATCTGAGGGTGGAGGTGCAGTGAAGCTATTTATACCATACCATAAGAGGTTATAATTTGCTTTGGAGAAGTTTTTCAGTTTAGTTGCTGCTGGGGGGTTAGGTGCGATAGTTACTACGAATGAAACTGATTTGTGGTCAGATTCCACCAGGGAGGACCTCACAATAGGGGTGCTACAGTGGTACCCCCATATTGGTGAGCACCAGATTCAGGGGGTGTCAACCAGCTTGTCCATGGCAATGGAGTTAGTGAAGTGAAGGAACCTTTAGGCATGTGAGTTTGAGCATGAGCAATTTACCCAGTCAATGGATGGGTAGTTAATTTGCGAAAAATCTTGGATGTATCTTGAGAGACTCAAGTAGATCCAAATAGGCTGACTGGGTGTCCTGATTTATGGGGGGGGGTCCTATAGCTGGCAAATGACTTGAATAACACTTATTTGTACCTGATGTGTATACAGGAAGTTATACTGTTTAACCAATCTGGAGGTGTATTTATCTTTAATGAATATTGATACATCCTCTCCTTTAGTTTTCACACCTTCAGTTTGAGGTTTTAATGTGTGGAAGGAGCTGTAACCAGGTCTCCGTGAATGCACAAATGGCTACATCTTCCAAGGTGAGGACAGCTTTCAATGAGTGCAGTTTTGTGTTCAGACTCATAGTATTTATCAGCATAACCTTCACATTGTTTTCAGATGAAGCATTTACATTGGAAATTTTGTTCTTGAGACACTGCCTAAAAAAGGCACTATGGGGGTGGCAAGAGCCTTAGCTAGTAGCCAAAATCCCAGGGGTGACAGATGAAGACCATCTCTGGCAAGGCATCGAGGTTTGTTGATTATGTCATCCCAGGCGGAAAGACAGTGCATCCCCTTAGAATGATACCAAAAGCTAAGCCAGTCATTGAAGTCAATCATTTTCTGTTTGTAATGAAGCGTCATCCTAGGTGAAGGTGCTGCTTAAGGCTAGGGACATACCTGCCTGAGACATATAGTCCAAGAGCTCAGTCATGACTCTCTTCATATAGTCCAGAGAGGTGCATCTCAAGTCATTCACACGAACATGGACTATGACGGAGTCATAACAGTACCTGTTGTTGAGAGACTTGAGTGTGTGTGTGTGATATGATGTATCCTGGCACCTGACCATGACCTTTTTCTTATCCAGCCTGGTGAGAGGGATTAGTGTGTCTCAATGTGGAATCACCTATGACTAATAGCTTTGATTTTGTGTTGTACCTTAAAGGTTTGACTGGTGAGACACTGGTGCATGAGTTATTATGTGTAATGCATTCTGCAGAGGAAGTATTATGTGTAGTTAATATACTATATAGATAGATAGACAGATAGATATATAGAGGCATCTATAAAGAGACAGATAGATGTATACATGCACCTCTCAACTGTACAGCTTTTGGCCTCATATTTTTTGGTCCATTTTTCATAAAAGTGTGCTTTTCAAGCAAATTAGTGTTAAATAATTAAAGACTGAAGTCAGAAGGTAATGACAAACATTTCAGTTTCAGACTTCATGTCCTTCAGAAAATTCATGCTAATGCAAAACCTGTTATTCAATTAACTTTCTAAGTTTGTAAGAGCCATATTTAAAAATTGTCCCTGTTTTTGGACCTCTGTCCCACTTTTATTTATGGCTTTTCCAGATTTTATGCTCTAAGAGGTTGAAAGGTACTATATATATATATATATATATATATATATATATATATATATATATATATATACTAAGATACTATATATATATTTATATATATATATATATATATATATATATATATATATATATATATATATATGAATAGGTCTTTGGCCAATATATCAAGAATCGCTGGGTAAGGGAAGATGCTCTTTCCCTGGGATTGTGCAACCACTGAATTATTATATATGATTAGCACAGAGTGTGTGTGTGTGTGTGTGTGTGTGTGTGTGTGTGTGTGTGTGTGCCACCCCCATAGTGCCTTTTTTAGGCAAGGCTCAAATTCTAAACCTACCACCCTAGAACACAAAAAAGGAAAAAAACTAAGGGTAATGCTGCTCAATGCCAGAAGTCTAAATCTCAAAATGCACGCACTCGAGGCCCTTCTCAGTATGGAGAACATCGATGTCTGTGCTGTGACAGAAACCTGGTTCAAGGCTCCTGAGAGCACCCCAGCGCTATCAGGTTTTACCTCATATCATGCGTTCCGGCCCCAAAATCAGGAAAATACCAAGAAAGGAGGGGGGGGTATCCATATTCATCAAGGACACCCACACCTCAAGACTGGTGGCAACGCATGATGCATCGGAGACCATCCAGGTGCAATTAACCGTAGGCAAGACTGCTCTGCAAATTGTAGCATGTTACAGGCCACCCTCACAAACTCAGGAAGCTCACATGGCCTTCCTGAAAACACTAGAGGGGATAAATGTATCACCAAACACCATCATACTAGGTGACTTCAATTACCCAAATATCGACTGGGAACACTACTCAAGCCCAAACACCCTAGCCCAAAAGTTCCTGGAATTCATAAACTCAAATGCCATGGAACAACTAGTCACCATTCCCACAAGAGGAGATAACATACTTGATCTCATCATCACGAACATGGGAGCACAATGTTCAACACCGAAGTATACCCCTCACTGGTGAGATCAGATCACAAACTAATCTCGCTGGAGGTCCTCATCCCACCCACACCGGAAATAAATAAGACCACAGTAAAGAACTTCTCAAAAGCCGACTTCACACTTCTAAAGACTAGTGTGATCTCCTTTAAGGCCCCGAACCGTGGAAAACAGTACTCAAGCCGCTGAATCACTTACAAATGCCTTCTACCAGCACCTGCAGGACTGCATGGATAAGGCAATCCCAAGCAAAACAAAGACTCTTTGTACCAAAGGCAAGCGTCCAGTCTGGTGGACCCCAGCCATAAACAAACTCTACAACAAAGGAGGAAGCTACTACAAGATAGAGCAAAATCCTTAAAAGGTAAGACACCCTTGATCACTATAAGTAAAAACTAAGAGCTCTCATAAAATCATCCAAAGCAAATTTCGAGAGAAAAATAGCTAAAGACTCAAAAGACAATCATAAGGCCTTCTTTAGCTATGTTAGAAACCTAGGAGGAAACTCCCAGATATGCTCAGAACTAGTTCAAAATGATGTGAAGATTACTGATCCTACAGACATTGCCAACATACTGGCTGACAGGTTCAGTGCAAACTTCTCCCCTCCCCAAAGGAGAGATATCTATACCAAGCGATTGCAGCCCCCAAACATCTCCAGCGCCCAAGTGAGAACTGCTCTCTCCAAAGCAAAAACACAGCATCCATGGGACCTGATGGTGTCCCCGGCTGTGTGCTCCACGAACTCAATGAGGAATTAAACCCACAGCTAGGACAGCTGTTTAATCAAAGTCTTACCTCTGGATACGTACCCAGGGAGTGGCGCACTGCAACTGTGGTCCCACTTCACAAAGGTGGTGCCTCCACCGACCCTGGAAATTACCGGCCCATTAGCTTGACAAGCCTTATCTGCAAAGCCATGGAGAGGATCATAATGGACCTCATAAATAAAGACATAGGGAATTTGCAGACTTTGGATCCAACCCAGTTTGGCTTTGTCAAAGGCAGATCATGCCTTTTAAACTTGGTTGACTTTTGAAACAGTCACCAAAGCCATTGATGAGGGAAAGGCAGTCCATACAGCCTACCTCGATCTGGCTAAGGCCTTCGATACAATACCCCACTCGGGCATCATTGAAAAACTCATCAGCTTAAATGTTAACCCATACATCACAAGATGGGTTGCAAACTGGCTGAGTGACAGAACCCACAGGGTCAGAGTTGCTGGCGCCATGTCAGACTCAAAGCCTGTCACAAGTGGTGTCCCACAGGGCTCAGTCCTGGGCCCACTCTTGTTTGGCATCTACTTTTCCGAAGTACAAGCAAACACAGGAGGGTTATGGCTGACAAAGTTTGCAGATGACTGCAAACTGGGCGCCATAGTAGAAAACACATCTGACACAGATATCCTTCAGAAGGGTCTCACAGAAGCGGATAACTGGTGCCAGAGCCACGGCCTAAAGTTAAATGCCAAAAATGCATAGTCATACCCTTCGGGAAAAACAAGGTTACCCCTAGCTACCAAATAGGTGGCAATCCACTGAGCACAGAAGAAGTTATCAGGGACCTGGGGACCCAGGTTGATAGTAGTCTGTCATTCAACACCCATGTAGCTAAAGTAGTTAGGAAGACCTTCTACATTGCCCACCTTATCATGAAGGAATTCTCATCTAGATCAAGGGAGGTCATAGTCTCCCTTTACTCATCACTCATCAGACCAATGATTGAGTACAATGCCCCATTCGGAATGTATCTGACCCGACACTTGCAGCAGCTGGAGAGGCCACAAAGTTCCTCACCAAAAGGATAAAGGGTCTCAAAATCTATCCTATGCTGCCCGACTGAAAGAACTCCAGCTCTATTCAGTCGCTTACGCTGCTCAGAGGTGACCTTTGCCTAACATACAAGGCCATGTCAAACCCAGATTTGATGAATATGCTTCACCTCAAAAAATCTAGATCCATCAGAGCCACAAGGGCGGGAGACTTAAACCTCGACACGGCTATTAATAGGACGTTCTGGAGGGATAGATTCATCACCCAAAGACTCCCTATGCTGTGGAACAAAATCCCGGTACATGTGAGGCAGAGCACCTCGCTGGCCTTGTTCAAGAGAAATCTTGACCAATGGATGGGAGATCGCAGATATACCCCAGGGATTACCTCAGTGTCACTGCTCGACAGAGGCACAGCAAAATAATGGGTATAGTTCCCCATACTAAAGGGGTGGCGTAAGCCACAAAACTATGGGCTAGGCTTGTAAATGCCCTCGGGCAGATAGCCTAGTATGAACCTATGAACCTATGAACCTATGTGTTCATGCTTGTGGGGGGAGCGCAGTGCGGTATGCCCCCCCTTCCCCAGAAAAGCACTTGCTTTTTGGTTTGCATGCTCTGAGAATAGTCAAAATTCTCATGTTCTGAAATTCTTCAAGATGCCACTTGTTTTCAGTTCCAGTTTTAGTCATAGTGATTTATTCAATTTAATTGCAGTTTTTTTTTCAGCTGTGCTGCATCTTTGGATCTTTGGCTATTTGCTTACAAACTATTCTATTGTGTTTGTATAATCATCTGGCTATTACTGGTTTACTAAAGTGTTTTTGGTATCTAAAGTAGGATTTTCTCCATCTTTTAATTTATTGTGTTGTTTTATAAGTTTTATATCTAGTTCTTTAGTGAAATGGTATCTTCTAAGAACTAGTGGGGTAGTTCTATGGCAGGGAATTAAACTACTACTGTATTTTAGAAGCCAGGATTTTTTTCAGTCTGAAATCCTAGCTAATCTTCTGTTTGTTATTTTGTTTTATCTGTTGGGATAAACAACCCTAAGGGCAACCTGATATTATATTAAAAGCTTCAGAAGGCTGCAGATACTGTACTTTTTTTACTGTTCAATTAAAAAAATAATTGTTGTACTGTGTTTATCAGTCACCTGGCTGTTATTGCATTGGTAAAGTGTTTCAGGAATCTCATTTCTTTTTTCCTCTGCTTTTCTTTAATTTTGCTGCTGTTTTATAACTTTTCCACTTCATTTTTGATCACATGCTAGCTTCTAAGAACTATTAGGGGTAGTTCTTTGATAGGGAATTAAACTGCTAGTTTATCTGTTGTTTTATCTGCTAGTTTATCTCTATTACTCCCTGAGCAGACTTATGTTGAAGGAGAGGAAGAAATAGAGGAGCATGGTCTGCTGAATGGAGAGTTACACCTTGAAATGTAGGGATTTCCCCCTGCTGCCATCTGTAACCTCATTGAATGATCTTCAGAACCCATTTGACCAAAATTATTTACTGCCAAAGAGAAACATGGAGATTCAGAGTTTCTGGAAGGGGAAATTGACTGCCAGGTGAGGGGGGGGGGGCATTGTCCTTTCAATTTCCATGCTGACTTGTTTTACTGTCTTTTGTTTTGCGGATTCCCGTCTTATTTAAGAACCCACCTCCCTTGCCATTCCTTCTTAAATGCCTGTTTACCAGCATTTTGCTGAAACTTTTTGTTTCTTGCCAAAACTGGATAAGGGGTAGAGAATCCCTTGTAAATTTTGTAAAAGGAGGACTGAAGAATCTGAGATATTCTCTGTATCAGCTTACCACTCTCATCACATTTTTGATAAACTCTGCAGCAGATTGACTAAAAATAAAATCTCTATCCAAAGGAGAATTTAAAGTCTCAATTTTTACATCTTCTTGAATGTTCTGAGAATGCAGACAGGTAAACCTCCTCAAAACTGTACTGTGCCAGTGGCCATAAGTATGAACAGAATCATACACACACATTAAACAATGAGTTGCGAGATGAAAGAAACTAAATCATTTAACTCAGATTATTCCTCACAAGCAGGAACTGCAAACAAATCATTCCACATATTTTCACAATTAGTAAGAATCAACTTTAATGTATGAGCCTTACAATTCAAAATTCTAAAAATTAAATTTGTTCAAGCATACATTTTTTCCAGTACTTAGCAATTATTTTTTTCCATCCTTGTCAGAAAGTATAGAAATGAAGTAGCTAAATGTTTAGCAGCAGTGAGATTAATTGAAGCTGCAGCTATTGGGTCAGCATTAGAATGAGTGTATAAAACTTAAAAGACTGAGGAACTTTATAAAATCTATTTGCCTTTTTATGGGCAGCAAGCTATCAAGAAAATTCCAGATAGTGATTCACGTATCCTACAATGCTGACAGAATAGGAGTGATGGGGAATGTTCTGGATATTCCATTTGTAAAAGCTCATAGCATTTTCTGAGACACTGAGAAACCTCATTGCTCTACCAAAGAAAATTTATTTAGGTATGTATTTATGTATTTATTTATTTATTTTACATTTGTTGACCTGGTTAGTCCAACTGTGCTGAGTAGTCCTTTTTCAGTGGATGCACTTTCTGGAAATAGTCTATTAAAAAATAAACCCTCACTACAAGAATTAGATACCACACACACCTCTGAATTTGAATTAGAAATCTAAGGTATAAACCCTCATCTGTCCCTTCATCTTCTTGCCCAGATTCAGAATCTCTTCAGGAAAAGAAGCCTCTCCTTTTCTTTTACCAGAAACCACCTTATAAGAAGGATCAATAGAATTAAACCCTGAGCAAGACATACTAAACTACTCCTGTCAAGGGAAATTCGAGTAGCAGCAGATACATGTTTAGTTTTCTGTCCCTTTTTGAAAAGCAGGGTAAACAGGATTGTTAATCACAATAATATCTTCCCAAAGGATAAGCACAACATTCTGGACTAAATAGTGAAGACTTCCCTGTTCCCTCTTCCAGGATAAACTTAAGTTGCACTCCCTTGTCCACTGAGGGTACCCAAACAGCCACAGTCCATAGTGGGTGTGAGTGCTATACCATACAGATCTGGGTAAAATATGAGTGGTCAGAGGCACCATATTTAGCCACAGCAGACAGTATTGCTGTTCAGCTGTAGTGGAAAAACCTGTTTACTTGATTTTTTTCTTTTTGTGGCTTTTAGAAGGTCCAGCAATAATGGGACTGTTAGTTTGCCCCATGGTCAAGCCAAAAATGAATCCTCTTTCTTGTGGAAAACAAGTAGTACAAGTTGGTAAAAAAAAAAAAATTAAAGTTGTAAAAAGTCACCTTTTCCCAATAAAAACACATTAAAATTTGCTTTAATACACTTTGCCAGCCCCAAGATGTAAAATAAACATATTTGTTTCCAGAAAAAAAGTTGCTTTAAAATATTTTTATCAACTTCTAACTGAAAACTGGCAGAAAAAAACTAAAAGAAAATCTTAGCCAAGCTAGAGATTTCAATGTGTGATTCCTTAAAACTGCTTGTAAAAGAGGATAATGGGATATATGCAAATGCAACTTATAATACTGCTACCATTGTGTATATGGCATGCTGTAATGTGTGTCAAGCATTCTATATAGGAAAATGTACAAAAAGGTTGAAGGACAGAATTATTGAACACAAATCTGAAATACGTAGCGAGATAGCAACTAATGCTCTGGGCAAGCATATGAGGGAGAAAGGAAGTACACATACACTTAACTTTAGAGTGACATCAGACAGAAGAAAAATGTGGTGTCTTACTAATGAGTTAGAAGTATGTGAACCTTTCTAAAACTCTCCTTGCCATGTATAATTATATAATCTCTAAAGGTATTACTGGTAAGTGTATGAACAATTTGAAAACAATATTCATCCCAAAACTGAACTCTGACAAGTCCAACCCTTTCTGCTATAGGCCCATTGCCCTTATTAACGTTGACATCAAAATATTATCTACCATTTTTGCTAATAGAATTCAAAAAGTTATAGCTACAGTCATTTCTTTTGAACAGTTGGGATTTATGAAACAGAGGCAGCTGTGTGACAATACTCTTACCTTAAATACATTAATGCTATTTCTTAAAAGTGATAACCACCCGCATTATGCACTCACGCTAGATGCTATCAAAGCCTTTGATAACGTTGATCGAAACTTCCTTTACCTAACCATGAAATTCTTTAACTTTCCCAATCTTATTATCAACAATATTAAGATGCTTTATAACAATGCATCTACTTCCATAGTTCTTACTAATAATTATTTTATGTTCAAAGGAGAGCTTTTTTTACAGAAGTCAGGTATTGCCATGGGCTCCCCATGCAGTGGCAGTTATGCCAATTCAGTCATGGCATTTTGGGAATGTACTTACTTATTTCCACACCAATTTTTTAAGGACATTGTCGTCTGGTATACGCAGTGCCAAGATGACATGTTCTTTATTATTAAAGGTAATTATGATGAGGCTCAAAAGTTAGCGACAATCATGCCAATTCAGTCATGGCATTTTGTGAATGTACTTACTTATTTCCACACCAATTTTTTAAGGACAATGTTGTCTGGTATACGCGTTACCAAGATGACATGTTCTTTATTATTAAAGGTAATTATGACGAGGCTCAAAAGTTAGCGACAATCATGTCCACTTTCACGTCATTTTTAGAATTTACATTTTGTTTTAATAATGATACAATTAATTTTCTGGATATACTTTTGACTAAAGATGTGTCAAATCATAGATTTAGAACTGCCATATATCGAAAACCATTCTATAGCAATTCTTTTTTACATTTTGCAAGCAATCATCCATTTTTTCAGAAAAGGGGCGTGGTTAAGGGCCAGCTAGTTAGAGCCTCGAGGATGTGTTCGCACGATGATGATTTTAATATAGAATGTAATTTTTTATACAATATGTTTATTAATCGTGGATATCCTGTATTCTTGGTTAATTCTTTAATTAATGAAGTCATGTCCAAGAGAACACGGAGACTTTTGGGTCCTATTTTGACTGCTGGATATGATTTGGTCAATGACGTTGATGTGGATGTTACTTCAACCTCTCAACGTGGTTTGCCAATTCCAGCAGACAATATTAGGTATACTACTAGTTTTTTGACACAGTTTAATGACATTTCACATGATGTACGACACATTCTATATTCTATTTGGAGCCTTATTACACAGGAACGAGCTTTTAATAAAGTTCTTTGACCTAAACCTTTGATAACTTTTAAAAAAGGACCCAATTTGAAAAAAATATTTGAGGCCCCACATAAAAAACATAAAAACATAAAAGGAATGTTTAAATGCGGCAGATGTAAATATTGTAAATATATATTAACAGGACCTTTTTTTGACATCAATGGTTTTCAATATTCCATTGATGACAAATATAATTGTGAAAGTCAAGGTATGGTTTACTTGGCTAAGTGTGAACTGTGCCCCGTATTTTATTTGGGTAAAACTGAACGTCAACTTAAACAACGCATATATGAACATTTATATGCTATACCCAGGGGGGGGGTTCAGATGAACGCATTGGCTAGGCATATTACTGAGTTCAACGCACACAGTTTTTTATTTGTAGTGGTGCAAAGTGTCCCCAAGAATCCTAGGGCTGATCCTTGGCATCTTAGACTAGAAGAACAGGAATTGTTATGGCAATTACGCACTAATGCGCATGTATACCCAGGAATTAATGATATCTATTCTATCAAATGTTTGCTCAGATTAAGAGCTTTGGAACGTTGACAGTTATATTTATACATGTATTTATATATTTTTAACATCTTTATATTACAAATTGTGGATATATCATTTATGATATATAAGTTTTTATATTATATATTATATATTGACTATGTTTTATTTGAAGCATGGGAGAGTGTATTTTTAATTTACAAATTAATAGTGTCGATTTTTAGGCAACTATGACACATGCATTTGAAAGTGTTTGATTTTTTGGTATCATTTTATTTGATTGGAGTAGGTTTGATTAATTGTTTAATGGTCTTAACGTTTTTGTGATATCATTATTCATCAGTATTTAAAGTTTCAGTGTTTGTCAGTTTAAATGTCTGAAGAAGTGCATATATCTGTCGTGCATGAAAGCGCTAACATGATAAACGTTTGTGGATTTGGTATTTGTGATTTGTGGTTTTCTACTTTCCTTTGTGGTTTTTCAACTTATTACCATATCCCAAAAGTCTTTAACAATGATAAAAACTATTTTGCCTTTGCAGATGACCTAAACATCTATTTTGAGCTTCCTAACACCGATCTTCAAAAAATTTGAAATTCTATTAATCTTTTTGCTGAGGCTGCTAATTATAAATGAAACCCTGCAAAATCATCGATTTTTCCATTAAACCCTGCAAATCATTTAGAGTATTACTTCCTCCTGTCTGACACTCCTCTCAAATATACACTCAAATACCTAGGAATAAATTTCACACACCCTCACCAAGAACTAATAAAAGCAAACCTATATAGAGTCTGGGATCAGATTATAACAATCTAACTTGATGGAAAAACATCAATCTTTCTTTGTTATTAAATTCCGCTATCATTAAAATGAACATTTTACCCAGAATCCTTTTTCATCTTAACAACATCTTCTTAAATGTTCAGAATTTTTTTTTCAGAAAAATAGAAACCACAATTTCAAAGTTTTTATGGTTCCCTAAATCAACCAGAATATCATACAGGAAACTTATTACCCCTAGGACCAAAGGCAGTTTAAGTCTCCCAGGCTTTAATTTATATTACCACATCATTAATGCTATCTGTCTAATTCAAATAGCCTGCTATGATCCTTCTGCTGAATCTTGGTACGCAACCTGGATCAAAATCTGGTGCAACTATATATATTCATTAAAATTCAGTCCATATGCTGTCCCTTTTCTAGCACCTGATGGTGACTACAAGTTCAAGATCTTGCCTACACTAAAGAACAAAATTTGCATCTTTCAAACTCTGATGACCTCCTTAAATTTACACAGTACTGCTCCCATTCTCCAACCTATTCACTTAAACCCTAACTTAAAAATCAATAATAAAATGATCGATCTAACAAACTTCCCTATTATTAAGAAATCCTTAGTTTGGCACTTTGATAACTCTAAAAATGTTGCCGATGTCAAAGTCTTATTTGGTGCTCCTAACAAATATGATCCTATATTAAAACAAAAATTCTCTTGCTATAGAGTGAAGGAGCAAGACATTACAGTATCACAATCTGTCATTAAATCACTTTCCCTACGGAACAAAATGATTTTGAATACCTATAAACTTGTGTCAAGCATTAAATATAATCATTCACTTTTATTTTCCAAATATTAGGATGGCATGCAAGGAGAAATCTCTATGGAGTCTAAGTGCGAAGCAATCAATATTACCCTGAATCTAACCCCCTTCAAAAACCTAATTTATACTCAACTTATGATAAACAACAATTCCTACTATACACCAGCAGTCTTACTGCAATTTGGATACAATAAAAACCTAATCTGTCCGTTCTATTCCCTCCCACATGTAGATATACTTCACATCCTTTGGAGCTGTAAGAATATTTACAAACTTTGGTGTTCTCTCAGAACTCAGTTGGAAAAAATGGGATATGAAAAAAACACATTTTCATGGCAAACCACGATTCTAAATATAATTCCTAAATCTCTTAAGGGTATCCATCGCCACATCTGTGTTATGGCCTTCACTCTTCACAAATATTTTATAGCCAAGAATTGGTTCAATTCCTCAGCAATAGCTTGGGAAAACTTTACATCACTGGCAATCAAATATATATCTGCATATAAGTTATGCAATAATAACAAAAATAAAAAAGAATATTTTCAGAATTACTGACCTAATCCAAACTAAATGATCTTCCAAAACGTGGATCGCTAACATTACATTCCAGGAAATCCTCCATCGGTATCATATTGGGCCCTATAATCATTAGTCATTGTTATCATCACACTGTAATTTTTGATTTTACAAAGTATTTTTTTTTTATTATTTTGTTGACCTCTGGCATCCATGGTGTAAACATGTATGGTATAAATAGTTGTACATGGTGCAAATAGTTGGTTTATATGGATATACCCTCCTTTTTCGCTTTTCTTTCTTTTTAAGACAGTCATATACTCCTCCTTCCAAGCCATTTTCCATTTGTATCTCTAGACTTTGACTGTTATAGTTTATTGGGGGTCTTTACTGCTTATATTATTCTCTAAGATGCAAGTTTCCCTGTAAGATAACTGCTGTTTTATAAATGCATAGTTTTAGCACTAACTGTTATATATACCTATACTTTACTGCTTCCTGTAATGACTTACAGTGTTTCCTTTGTATGTTTGAAAAGTTTGTAAAATTCAATAAAAATATATTTGAGAAAAAAAAGAGTTAGAAGTATGTGAATACTCATGGATCACACATTTAGAAGCTGATTGTTTCCAAGTTTAAATACAGCAATAAGCATTAAACAACTCTGTCATGTGATTAGTTTTATGGTTTGAATGTATTATTTAAATGAAGGCGTTTGATTTCTTTTTTACACACTGATGAAGGGTTGATCCTGAAAGCTTTGTGATTTTTTTCCTGATTAGAATAAACGCTGCATTTTACCTCAATATTTCCAGGTTTGGATTTTTTTACTACTGTTTTGCATTTTGTATCCTGCCTGGTTTACCTATGTGCTATTCTTGTTTCTTTGGATTTTTGGTTGTTTTGCTTTGGAACAGCCACAGGCATTCAGGCAGTTTTATCCTTGAACACGACACAGTCTATGGTGAATAATAGTGGTAATTCTGTGAACCAAATGCTGCTAATTCAACATAACCCACTGCTGTCCTGTTTGGGGGAACCGAGAGAAGTCTTGACATCAGCAGTGAATGAGGCTGCTGCTGGCTTTAAAGAAAAAAATAACTGTCTTGGAAAGTAAGGTACAGTCATTTAAAGGATTACAGTTGCAACGCTTTAGTTTTTTTAACATATTTAGAATATGGTGTTGTTCCACATTGTCTGAGGGTTTTAAAAATGCTGTCATACCGTAATATGTACCCCAAGTTACTCAAACAGTGGCAGGAGCTTAATTTGTGAACCAGGGCTGACTATATGAGATTAATGAATGAATATTTTTACAAAATTGAATGTGACTTATAACAGGAGATTATTTGGATTGAGGAATTAACTGCTTGAAACACCTTTAACAAATGAGGGCTCACTGTTATATAACAAAATGCTTGAGAATTTAACAATATTTGAACAAAACCTAATTGCCACTAAGAAACGCAAACTGAACCGAGACATTGGAGATTTTAGAAATGGGGAAGTTTTTCTTGGCCTAGGGCATGCCCAATGCCTTTTACACAAGAAGGTAGATGTAATAATAAACAGCAATGGATGAAACAGACCATGGATTCACTAGATGAATTTTCTCCTGATGAACTTGTCAGTGGGCATAATGTTAACTTAGATTCAAAACAAAGCAGAATCACTGTTCCGAAAATAACCAATAAGCACCAAAACCAGAACAGATCAAAGAGGGCACAAATCTTGGTCTGCAAGCTATAGTTTAATTAATACACGACTCTTCAGTCCATCAAGTAAAATGCATAAAACAACTTATCAGTCCACCAAAATTCGCATAGAAAAAATTATTAAAACGACTTTTCAGTCCACCAAAATTCACATTAACGCAATTCAGCACACTGCGTTTTCGTTTCCAAAAACTTCATCAGATGGAGAAAATGCATACCTTGCAAAATGTTATGTGCGTGGTGATGGGGGTATCTTTTACAACTGTGATGACCCACCACTGGACCAGTAATCAGTCTTGTCATCTGACTGCTAGTTCCCAGACCAAACAACCATTGATGAAGCTGGCAGTATTTAGCATCTACCTGTCTTCTGTTTTGGATCATTACTTTAATGTTCTTTCACATGATTTTTGAAGCCAAATGATCCTTCATGCTGCCCTTCATCACTATATCAGCATCTGCTTCAAAATATACTTTTCTTGTATGATGTAACTACTTATCAATGTGACCCAAAGTTGTTCTAGGTATTTCACCTCACTCTTGTTGCCACATAAGACACCAGTATGGTGGAGAAGAAACACTAAACGCCCAATAAAGCTCCACTGTTACTCCATGCTTTAAACAATTTCCAAAGTTGTCTGCTAGTTCATCTTATTCAAGCCTCCATAGCTCTTTGCTTGTGTAGTTACCCTAAAAACAGGGTAAAAAAAAAATGATCCAAAACAGAAGACAGGTAGAAGCTAAATACTGCCAGCTTCATCAATGGTTGTTTGGCCTGGGAACTAGCCGTCAGATGACAAGACTGATTACTGGTCCAGTGGTGGGTCATCACAGTTGTAAAAGATACCCCCATCACCACGCATATAACATTTTGCAAGGTATGCATTTTCTCCATCTGATGAAGTTTTTGGAAACGAAAACGCAGTGTGCTGAATTGCGTTAATGTGAATTTTGGTGGACTGAAAAGTCGTTTTAATCATTTTTTCTATGCGAATTTTAGTGGACTGATTAGTTGTTTTATGCATTTTACTTGATGGACTGAAGAGTCGTGTATTAATTAAACTATAGCTTGCAGACCAGGATTTGTGCCCTCTTCGATCTGTTCTGGTTTTGGTGCTTAACTTAGATTCAACTAATAGGAAATTGCAACCTGTATACACATTTACCACCAGAAGCAAGCACATTTATGAGGTCCACACCCCCCACTAATATAAATGGTACAATCCTGCAGAATCAGGATTTTCAGCAGGGGAAGACTCTAATTACTATCACATTACCAAAGAAAGTGGAGCAGGCAGTACGGAGTACATCAAAGAACCAAGAGAAGGAGAGGCACAACTTGAGGGGCAGAAAATGACTCAAGGTCAGCAGTCCAACAGGTGGATAAGCTGAGGACCGGAGTCCCACAGCAGGACTCACACCAACAAGAACTGAGTGAATGTTCTGTTGTTAATCTATCTACTTTTCAATTAACTGAAGCTGAGTTACAGCTTTTGAATAAAGGTATAGGTTTCATTCCATCTAATGTAGACAGTGTTGTAATAGTGCTGACTGACCTTAGATTGTTTATAAGGAATGTGAGTCTGAAATTTATATTTAAGGATGTACCTGATACATCTGCATAGTTATGTAAAAAACCTAGTATGTTTATACTGGTGAATTGTTCCATTTTAAATGCATTTATGGGGGCATGTGAAAGGGACATACGTAACTATTATACGAAGTCTGAAAAAAAGAAATATAACCTTTCCCTATCTGAGTTTCAAGCTATTGAGAAATTCCAAAATAGTGATATTATTATTAAACAGGTTGACAAAGGTGATACAATTGTTATTTTTGATAGAGATATGTATAACATGCTTATGCTTGAATTTTTGAGTGACTTTGATAGTTTTGCTGAAGACCCTGCAGCAGAAGTATTTAAATGTATAAGCAAAGTTAATATGTGTATTTTTGAGCTGCAACTTAATAATGACATCAGTATTGAATTGTTTATTATTTTACAGATCCATGACATATGTCACCTGTTTTGTATGGTCTCCCTAAAAATTCATAAAAGTTTAACCCATCCACCCATGTGTCCTATTGTATCTGGTTCTGGCTGGGTCACCGAACCTATTTATCACTATTTACAGGTTACTTTAAGCAAATATTTATATAAAGTTAAAAGTTTTATTAAAGATACAAAAGATTTTTTACAACAGTTATATTGCTGGTTTAATGAACATCAGAATGTTGAGTTTTTATTTATAACTCTTGACATTAAATCATTATTTACTGTGATACATCTACAATATGGGTTAGAAGCACTACATGACTTTCTAAGTAGAACATGTCGCATGGTTGTTACAGAAGTGAAAACAATTATGTGAATTAACAGAAGTGGTGTTGACTAATAATGTGTTTATGCTTAATGAATATACATACATACAGAAAAATGGGGTAGCGATGGGCACCCCAATGGCAAATACATATGCCAATATTGTTGTTTTGTGCTGGGAAGAACAATTTGTTTATAGTGAACTGCATCCTTTTTATAACAAAATATTTTTTAAACGCTTTGTGGATGACATATTTTTCCTGTGGGCTGGTATTGATGCTGAACTTGAAGTATATATAGAATATTTAAATAGAACCACTAACTTTTTGAAATTTAAAGCTTAGTTTTCTGTGGATACTTTCAACTATCTGGATGTTAGTCTAACTAAATGTAGTGGAGGTATTAATACTTTGATACATAGAAAAGAGATACACTCTAACCGATATGTTCACAGAAACGGTATGCATGCCACACACACTTTTAAGGGTGTAGTCAAAGGACAAATGTTAAGAGCTAGTCAACAAAACACGGAGGAGGCCAACTTTAAATTGGAACTGGACAGAATGACCACAGATTTTGAACGCTTTGGTTATAATAATTTATTATTAAGATGTATAGCAGATGAAGTTATTATGGAAAGAACAGGCAAAGCGAGACCTCACTTTTCTGGTAAAACTAACCATGTTAATTCTGGTAATAATTTTGTTAAAAACAATAATATACGCCATGTCATGGCATATAATCATAGCTCATAGGGTATTAAAAACATTATTAGAAACAACTGGGGTATTCTTAAAAACATGCCTGAGATAATCAGAATAGTTGGAGAGGCCCCCATGTTCTCATATTGTATCTGTCTGAATTTGAAACATACTGTAACTTATGCTATAAGGACCTTAAAAATAATATAAAGTTGAATATAAGTAGAAAAAAGGGTACATTTCCTTGTTATAGTTGTGTATGCTGTGATGATATAAATACAAGTTGTGAATTTATACATCCTAATACTAAGAAGAAATATACGTTGAGATGTTTTGCAACTTGTAATACCACTGCCATTGAATATATGGCATGCTGTAAGGTGTGTCAAGCATTCTACATAGGGAAATGCACAAAAAGGTTGAAGAACATAATTATTGAACACAAACCTGAAATACACAGACAAATAGCAACTAATGCTTTGGGCAAGCATAAGAGGGAGAAAGGAAGTACACATACATTAAACTTTAGAGTGATTGACATCAGACAGAAGAAAAAAGGGGAAGTCTTAATAATGAGTTAAAAGTATGTGAATACTCATGGATCACACTTTTAGAAGCTGATTGTTTTCCAGGTTTAAATACAGCAGTAAGCATTAAAACTATTTTAAAAAGAAGACAGTTAACTTTGAAATAACATCTTGTATGGGTGGGTCTTAGTTAAATGTTTTACTTATTTTATGGCTATATTGACTTTCAGTAACATTTTACCTGTATATGTGTCTTTAAACTGAAGTGCTTAATGTAACTGTGTCATGTGATTAGTTTTATGGTTTGAATGTATTATTTAAATGAAGGCTTTTTTACACACTGATGAAGGGTTGAGCCCGAAAGTTTTGTGATTTTTTTTCCGTTTGAATAAATGCTGCATTTTACCTCAACGTTTCCTGGTTTTGGATTTTTTTTACTGATATATACTAATGACCACTTAAGGACAACAGGTGTTTCAGCTATATGGCAGTTTTGAATACCCATGACTTTTTTCTTTTTAAGTTTATTAATGGACAAACTCAGGCAAATAAAGCAACCCCCATTGTTTATTGGCCTGAGTTTTTCCATTAACAGATTTAAAAAGAAAACAAAGTCATGGGCATTCAACACTGCCGTACAGCTAAAACACCTGATGTCCTTAAGGGGTTATTTGCATATATCCCATTATCCTCTTTTACAAGAGGTTTTAAGGAATCAAACAGTGAAAACTCTAGCTTGATAAGGATTTTCTCATAGTTTTTTACTAATTGGTTTGGCTGTTTATCCTGTCCACTCTTTTAACTTGTAACTGACAGGAAAAAATAGCACTCCAACTTAAAGGTACAGCTAAGTCTCGAGTCAGTCCATCAAAACACAAACTCCTAGAAGAAAAAATAACTTTTGTAACCAGGAATCTACATTTAAATAATACATTTTAAATGTAGAAGGGTTTCCCTAAAGGGGGCTAGTTTTCTCAGCAATGGAACAGCACAAACCAATGGTTGATCCTTGAGTGTCCATAGAGGAGTTCTGTCTTTAGTGTCAGAAAAGCTCTGAAGAGCTTGGTACTCAATCTTGTCTTTCTTTTAAGCGGTTCAGCTCAAGCTGCCTAATGTTTTGAGCTCATGGAAGGTGCCCTGTGGGTTTGGAAGCTAACCTGCTATTATATCCTTGGCATGATATAACTCATATAGCCAAGGCTACTACGGCAGTCATCGATATAAGAAACATCACTTGTCAAATGTGCTCTTCAAAACAAACACTAAAAACACATCACCATGGGGCCTGATAATATAGCCAGTTGCATAATGAACACTACAAAACACACAATAGTGAACCCAGTACTGCACCTTTTCAATGTGATCCTATATCCAATGGTTATGAGCTTGAAGTATGGCATAGAGATTTTGTGTTGTCACTTCACAAAGGTGGACCTACCATCACCTCCAATAGTCTCATCTCAAAGCATGGAATGCATCATTACTGACCTAATTAACTATAATATCAAAAACCATGTAAGGCAATATCTCAAGCAGTTCAGCTTTTTTAAGGGTAGATCCTATCTAATGGTAGTGTAACTCAAGCAAAGGGCAGTGCAGTGTTCATATAACATGCCCTGACCTGAGCAGGGATTTTTGACACCATAGCTGCAGTAGCATTGTCGCCTCACAGCAAGACGTTGTCCCATTCGATTCTCAGCTAGAGCGTCTTCTGTGTGGAGGCATGCATGAATGGGCATGCCTTCATTGAAGGTTGTGCATCAGGGCCGGTAACTCAGCATGTAAAAATCCACTACCAAACATTAGCGGACCGGAGTTCCTCTGTGGCGACCCCTAACCAGGATAAGCCGAAAGACACAACAACCACATGTCAACATAATAAACAAGCTGAATGAGCTCCAAACTGACCTATACATAGTTAGAAGGATAGCAAACTGGTTGAGAGATATAAGCCATTTAAGCAGGATTGCAGGTGTGTTCTTATCAAACATGAAGGTGATCACTCATGTTCCTTGGGTTTCTCTGTACAAAGTCCTCTACTATTAAGTATACAATCTGCAGATTTCTAAAATGAAGATGGAGATCCCTGGCTAACCATGTTTGCCGATGACTGTGAACTTAATATTATCTCCGTCTCCACCTGTAGCATGCTGAAGCTGCAACACTATCTCATGCCAACAAAAGGAGCTCAAATATCAGTTAAAACTAAATGCTGAAAACTACAACATCATTGTATTTGGTAGCCACACCCTTTATCCATCTTATAATATAGAAAACACTTAAATTCAAAATTAAAGTGTATTGAGAGATCTTGTAACATGGCTAGATAATGCCCTTGTCTTTAACCATCACATTTCACCACTGATTAGAAAATCTGTTTATAAGTTGCAGCTGATTGCAAAATGTTTTTCATCTAGATTCAGGGAAGTCAGTACCCCTCTATCTGCATTAATCAGATATTTTATCAAATACAATGCCCATTTTGGGATATATCTTACCAGGCATATCAAGCAGCTGGAACAGCCCCAGAGATCATGGCTATAAAGACAAACTAAAGGAGGGACAGAAAGCCCTGTTCTTTATGTAGTGTCATATAGACTCCTTAGGGGAAATTTGTGCATAGCTTTTTGGCCCATTACTGATCCAGCAGTTCAAGATCTCTTGCATCTCAACATATCAAACAGTCCAACTAACACTAAACCAGTAATCTAAACTTTCTTCAGCAAATAAATAAAACACGAGGGAATGACAGACTTGTAACACAACAATTACCCCTTCCCTGAAACAAACTGCCACTCCAAATTAAGAAATGTAACACATTTTCTTTCTTCAAAAAGGAATTAGACAATTAGATCAGCATTCAGAAATATACCTGTGGTATCACTGGTCTAAGGTCTAAGGGTGGGCACAGGCAAAGCATAAATAGCCACTGGGTCCATTGCCTTGCACATTCTGTGATTATATGATTTTATGATCTAAAATGCAGTATGAATCACATAGTTATATCATACCTATGCCACTAAATAAACAAATTAAATAAAAGAAAAACAAACAAAAAATATTTATTTTTTAGAATGACAATAATGCACTTGAGGATTGAATTGTACAGATTTCACTGCATGCCCAGGGATTATAAGACACTTACTCAATGATCTCATGTCTTCTAACACACATGTGCATAAAGGAATAGCTGTATCATGCCTTATTGCCTTTTTATGTACTCTGTATGGGCAGATTGGTAAGAATGGTAAAAACCCAGCCTTTTAAATCAAGAATGTGGGGACCAGTTATTATTTTCAGTTATTGTTTGTGTGGAGTATTTCACCATTTCTTCATGTACACTTGGATTTTTCCTCATAATCCTGTTTCTTCCCATTTTGACTGGTACATCTCTGCTTGTCACTTTGGCCTACATACTGTCTGGAAATGAGTATGCATTATGTTAAATTTGTAGAAACACTTCTCTTGTGTTAGCAACATTATAAACAATACACTGTGGCATGCCAATGTTCCTGGATTTTTAAGCATGGGTTTCTCAGACTGAGTTTCTGAAGACTAGAATGTTGACGGCCCACTCAACTCCAGCTTTATTACTCTAACTTTTAAGTCAGCCATGCCAATCCCTATATTTTCACTTTTCAGTGAAATACTACACGAAGCAGAACAACTGTGTTGTGATTTGAGGATATCTTGAAGCCAAGCTCTAATAAGTTTCTTCCTCTTGCCCTCATTTTCAACAGTGAACAACTCCCAGTAATGAGACATTAGGGTATTGTTGAATGGTAAGATGCAAGCAGGAACTTGGAAATGCTTAGTAATGCACACAATGCTGTGTAATGTGATAATTTTTTAAACTTTTCTGGCTTCATGGAATGTAGCTAGATATCCATCTAAAGAAAATGTTTCCGAAAATTTATTTAGATTAGATACAGATGTAGTGACATTTGCCTCATTCTTTAAAGTTTGAAAAATTAACAAGAAAAAAAACTCATGTTCAGTAGGCTTCACATAATGTTAGTCATTTCTGATTCCACCCCATTAATTGAAAATAATCTTTGAAAATTACCAGACTCTCATACTTACCTGAAACTGAACTTTTCATGCATAATTTTTTTCACACAACATCCTAACCAAGTGGGAGTAAAGAATCAACCAAATATTCATCTGAGTGTAGCTTTTGTTGAGTCACTGAGTTATGAATGTAGAGTATTGCATTTATTCAGATAAAGGGATTATCATTTCCAAAGAGTTGTCACTAGCCAGAGAATTAATTAAAAAGGTATATCAATAGCCTTTTAGATAACGTTACATCAAGCTTGGACATATGAGTTTGTCAGTCCACTGTGGTTCCAAAATTAACTATTGTTTCTTATTAATGTTTTAAAGTTTAACAGTAATCCCACAGACGTCTATTGTTAGTACAGATCAGTCTCTTAGGATTATAAGACAATAACTCTACATCTGTTATGGCCTTGGTTAATTTAAAGATGCTTTGTCGCTAAGGAATGCATATGATTATTCCATGTGCACATATGCAAACACAGACATGCAGACGCAGGCACTCGCGCGCACACACATACACACACACTGTCTATGAATGTGAATCAAAAGAATAATTATAAAGGGAAACAATACATTCCAGTTTGCAAACAAAGAGAAATGGTCTAATGAATCAGGCATTAAATCGTTTTATGGAGTTAACATATGTTAATTCTCTGTGACCTTCAGTATCTTCATTAACAAACAAAAGTTAGTAGATGTTGCTCTTCAGTTAAAATATTCCTACTGCTTCCATATATGACACAAACCACATCCCTGAAGCAAAGGCTTAAACAGTGCTGCATTAGTTATTTCTGAGTTGTTCATCCTGAAACTTCATCAAAACGTGCCTGTCTGTAGCACATTTAAACATCTTGACTTGCTGTAATTACAAAATCAGTGGCCAGTTTGTTAAACAAGATATTTAAAAAAAAAGTTATTCCCCTTTGGATTGTTGAACTTGACAGCTATTGCAGACTTCCTTTATTTATATTCCCCTGATGCAACACTATTTTGTAAATATTTTTACGTTCTAAACTAAAATATGAATCCTTAGGTAACACAAGTACAAGTGCCGTGAAATGTCAATCACTAAAGTGTATGGATTTTTTCATTATATGTCAGTTAAGTTCAACAGAATGAAAGTAACCAATGTAACAGATGTCTCTTGCAGAACCATTAAAGTGCAAGGACTTAAACATATGAAGACATGTTAACATAAGTAGACCTGTTTTAAAAAAGGTAACACAACTTTGTTTATATAACTCCTTAGTATAATAGCAGTAATCATTTGTTAAGTCTTTTTATTTAAAAGACAAACTATTACACAGAGCCATTTTTGTATAAATCGCAGCTCATTCTAATTGCAGCATATATAATACACTGCTGAATAACTGTAGTTTAATATGTAGAAAACAAGATTTTGTTGTTGATACTTGCATAAATTATACTAGACACAGATAAAAAATATTTCAATACTGTTTCAGGTCTGAACGTTGCATTGGTTAACATTCAGTAATCATTTTTTGGCTGTAAGTGATGTTACATTTAACCACTTTTGTTGTTATTTACTCAGAAGAGTAGTTGTTGATAAATTCAGCATCACTGACAGTTGAAAACTCATTTTTTTATCAGTGTAATAACAGTAGTAATGCTAAAGTTCTACAGTATCATAGCACTGATGACTGACTTTTGATGTTTCACTACTAGTGATGTTAGCATACTGGGATAACTCAGCAATGTGCATGCAAATATTTTGTGGTGTATAATAAATGGCAGTTAGTATTTACACATTTGCATTTTGATTAGATCTAGCAGATCTAGATAAAATTTGCTGCTATCACATTTTTCCCGTAGGTAAGCAAAAAAACAGAGAGACCAAATAAAAGCAACTACTCCTCCTCCAAAGGCACGCAAATGGAAAAGTTAACAAAACACTCTCTTTGAATATTAAAATCTGTACTCAAGCTCATCCATGATTTGTCAGGACTCTAAAGCATGTTGACAGGTAGGTGGGTGCATGTACAGTCATGCTTTCCCTAAACAAATAGTGAACTGCATTTTAACAATATGGTTTACAATTATCAGCACAGATATTCTCTACATGTGCACAGAACATCAATCAAACATTTGCTAGATGATAAAACAGATGAAAAGGGCCATTAAAGGTTGAGCCAAAAGGAAACTAGGGGGATATTAAGGATATAGTTGAGGTCTTTGGTTCTAATCCAATGCTAATCCAAAACAATACTACTTTTGGAACCAACACAATTATAGAAATAGTAATGCAAAATCCTTCTGGACTTCCATTAATAACCTCTTGTCTCCAGGAACAAAACCCAGTCCTTGCCACACCCTGAAAAACCTCCTTAACAAATGGCTAGAATCTTTAACTCATACTTTATCGACACCATTGCCAATATAACCTCCACCTTCTCCTGTCCTCTTCCTAACTCCACTACCACTTCCTCTCTCTCTCATAGTCCACATCAAAATATCCCAAGCTCTCCTTCTTCTAATCACCTGATATCTCCACCCACTGAAACTCTCCACCCAAAAAGCACCTACTCAACTTCTCATCCACCTCTCACCTTCTCATCCCATCTCTACCAGCTATGTCAAAAAACTGCTTCTACAATTAAAGCCTTGCACAAATTCTGCTGATAACATTCCTGCAAAATTTCTATAAACTCACTGCAGACTCGATGGCATAGCCCATAAACATTCTCCTTAACAAATCTGTCCAGGAATCCTATGTCCCTACTATATGGAAAAAAAGCTATAATATTACCTCTCCATAAAGGTGGCCCCTCTACCGACATCTCTAAATTCCATCCCATTGCTATACTTTCCCCATCTCCAAAATCCTAGAAAAATGCATTCTGAAACATCTTTTAGACTTCCTTCTAAACACAACAGTCTCTCCCCCACACAGCATGGGTTCCACCCAGGGCATAGCACCTCCACTGCCTCATTTCCTTCTTAGATACTGTCAATAAAGCCCAAGATACAGGAAATATTGTATCAGCCCTTTTTCTAGACCTGTCAAAAGCATTGACACTATCTCCAACTCCATCCTCCTTTCTCAGCTCTTTAGTATAGGCCTATCTCCTCTTTCCCTTAACTGGTTCAGCAGCTACCTCTCTAACAGAGAGCATGCTGTTAAATGGCAAACCTCCATCTCCCCCTTCATTCCCAACCCTATAGGGGTGCCTCAAGGTTCTGTTCTTGGCCCTCTTCTCTTTAACATATTTATCAATAATCTGCAAGAGGTTATTTCACAGGGCCCTCTAATCCAGTATGCAGATAACTCCACTATAGTCTGCTCAGCTAACAATGTTAGCTTTCTTAGACAAATTACCCAAGCTACATTTTCCTCAATAAAATTCTGGCTAAAAAAAAAACACCTCTCCCTTAATTCCCTGAAAAACAAACTTCTAATCTTTACTCCCAAAAGAAGCTCACCCGTCAGTAAAGCTGACCTTGAAATTTTCTCCCACAACTCCACTCAAATTGAGCTAGTTACACACACTAAACTGCCAGGAGTAATTATTGATGAAAATCTTAAATCCAATCACCACATCCAAAATAATATCAGTAAGACCCATAAAAAACTAGGGCTGCTATATAGACATACACATTTCTCTCTATGCCTTCCAAACAAGCACTTGCACAATCTTACCTTCTATCTTCTCTAACTTATGGTGCCCCTTTAATAATTGATCTTGCAGTCTTCCTTATTGGCCAAAGTAGACACTTGCTATAAAAAAAATTGCTAAATTTGCCACAAATAATCACCACTCTACTGACAACTGTACTGCCTTAAAGCAACTGAAATGGCTTAAACTCCTCCACTATCTTCTTCTTCTCCAGCTTTCCACAACTCATAAACTGATCTATAAACCCTTTGACTGTCCTGATCTCAGCTCCATTTTCTCCCTGTATAATCCTGACTGTCCTCTTCACTCCGAGCACCAATTTCTTCTCCAAATACACAAGCCAAAACTCCCCGCAGGCCACTTATTATACTCGTGGACCATCTCTAAAATCTGGAATAACCTTCCAGCTCCAATTCAATTACAACCTTCTCCAGTTATCTTCAAAGCTGCCCACCACAGCCACCTCTCCTCTTCATGGACATGTAATTGCTAAACTCCTTCTTCAGCAGTTACCTAAATTCTAACCTACGTATAAACAGTATAACTCTGTCTGCATTCAAATTCACCTTCTTTCGCTCACTGTAACTTGTACCCCTTACTCTAGGTATATGTGGCTTTCTCCATGGTCACTCTGTTCTATGTAAATCCTATGTAAATAGTAGATTAGGAAAATGTTATGTTCTTGTTTGGTGCAACTTATTAGTTTATATGTATAGTGGCAGGTTGTACTTTTGTGTCATTTGGTCACTTATACTATGTAGTAATTTTTCTAACCAAATTCTAAATTTATTGAAGCCTTTATGTACTGCTTTTTTGTGCAATTTATGAGTCTCTTTGTATATTGGCAAGTTCTACTTCTGTGTCATTGACACTTTTTACTGTGGACAATACTGTACTTTGTTTGTCTTTCTACCTGTTACTGTGGAGCTTTTCTCCCCAGGCCTTCAATGAAAATGGGCCAGCATGGCCCAGTGGACTTTCCTGGTAAACAAAAGTCAATAAATAAGCAAAATAAATAAATAATCCCGAATAAGAGCTAATATTTTCATATTTCTGTGATTCAAGCAATGCCTTAGTAAAAGTTTTCTGAACGTGTGTGTTTGTGTGTGTGTGTGTGTGTGTGTGTGTGTGTGTGTGTGTGTGTGTGTGTGTGTGTGTGTGTGTGTGTGTGTGTGTGTGTGTGTGCGTGTGTGTCTGCATATGCATGAATGCACAATTGTTATCTGACCTTAATCATTATGCTAGGGAAAACTCAATGCCTATCTGTTCAAAAATTGTTGCTAATCCAGAGGCAGTAACATAAACATGGAATGACAGAGGTCTTGGGTTTGATTCTTAAATAAGAGCTAATAATTTCCTTTTGTATTTTGATGATTCAGAAAACGCCTTAGTAAACAATAGCTTTCTCTATATTTGTGCTTGTATGTAATTTTTCCATAAGTATTGCCATTTTACAATAACAATCACTCTTGCTCTTTTGGATTAATACAAGATTTATCCATGGCTGGCTATGACTTATGAATTAGGACTCACCCTCATAAACAAACCACAATAGCTGTGAATGAACTCTCCAGTGCAGATGTCCTAATGTGAGTTTTTGTTTAAATACAAAATGTTGGAAACTAGGAGACCAGTAACACTTTCTGAAATTGGCACCGCCGAGAATATGCAAGTCTCCATATATCAGTAATATGATTTAAAAATAGATCTGGCAGTGCTGTGATCCAGTGAATATAGTGATGATGCAAAACCAGAAATTATTTATGAGAAGCCTTGTGACCCTAGCTACATTACTAGGGAAGAATATCCTGTCTGCAGTTTTACCAGATCATCATCTCATTGTCCAAATTATATATCATTACAGTAGACTAAGCAAGAAGACATTATGGCATGAGCCACTGTAGATAAATCCAAATATGAAATTAAGTTCTAGGTCCAAGCAATAGATCTTACTTGTAAATAAGTTATCTTGATGACAGACGACAGACACATGGTCTTTCAGTATCAATCACTCATCAACAGTAACATCAAGATCATGGATTTAAGCTACACCATCCAGTCTATTCACCTGTTCAGAATAAGAGGGGAAAGGTGAGGCAGAAGGGATGGAGAAACAAATGCATGCACCACTATTACATCAGTTTTGATACTCCCCAAATTTTAAGCAACTTTCCAATTAATACTGGAGAATTGATTCCAAACAGTCTTCCAAGAGAAAAAAAAAAGAAATCATGAATAGAGTCTGGATCAAAGGAAAGGCATAACTAAATATAATGTACTTAGGACTCGAAGGAAATACTGCTGCTTCTAAGGAACTCTTTAAGTCACAGTATGTAAATAATAGGCAGTAATGACACTATTATGTGCTGTTATGGCAACCCATACCCCAAGGGGTAGCAGCTAGACAAATTTAATCACAGCACCAGTTTCTAGGATTAAGAGGCAAGCCAAATGAGCATCTGACAAGAAATACTACACTAAATATTTAACCAAGATGCCATGATCTAGCATATCAAAACCTGGAGTGAGATCAAGGGATACAGAGTCAAATAAAACTATTGATTTCCAGCCATAATGAGGGAATTAACCCCCATAAACAAAAGTTGTCTCCATACTTTGTTTAAATCAAAACCCAGACAGATCAAGGCTGAAGAGATCATTGAATGTTAAGCAGAACTGCATCTGTTTACTTACTCAACAACCTTAGCAAGAAAAAAAAAGTTTAGATTAGTCCATAATTCTCCAGATTATCAGGGTTAAAACATGGTTTCCTGAGAATGACAGTAATAAGACCGTCTTTGAAACAAGACAGAAAATCTACAATCTCATTTGGAATGGAAAGTATGAAGTATAAATGGTTGCAGAACAGGTAATTAAGGTTGTACCATGTTAGGTGCAAAGATGACACAATTTTAGTGAGGTCTTCTGGAAAAGCAACTTATTCTCAGTCCCGCCATATTCAGATGTCTCAAGCAAAGTCCAACCAATGATCTTATTAGCCACAGTAAAAGGGAAAGACATCCAAATCTTCATAACTTTAATCCACAAAAAAGACAGCTTCCTTACACGTTGCTGGGGAAAAGACTCTCTGAGCGGCAAGTCAGGTCTACAGAGCAGAACCCTCACTCAAATGAGCATAGCTGGGTGAGTAGCTGAGGCAGACATTGTAATATACAAAAAGCTACCTTCTAACTTGTGACTTCAGTCTTTGAACACATTGGGCCTTCAGTAATGGCATTCAATCTTAAATCACATGACAACTGCATAATCAAGAGCTCATAGTCAAACCATAATATAAAATGAGCAGTGGATGCGTAAAGAACCTATATCCAAATAATGCCCAAAATTATGTCTAACAATAAATGCAACTGGAGTGAAACCAAGACTATCAAAAACATGTAATAGTTGCATAACAATCATAAGTCACATCATCAGTCCTAGAATTAAACTACCATATAGAGGGCTCATTGACCTGGTTTATGGGGAGAACAGTGGGCTCCTTAGAAGATATCTGCAATACATCACTACCCCCCCCCAAAAAAAATAGGGTAAAATGTTACTATAACAAGTATTAATAACCCCACACTGGCTATAAAAGTTAATATAGTAACAAAAACATGAAAAACTAAAAAAAAAAAAAAAACTCAAACAATATAAATCATAAATCAAACATTTTGAAAGACAATACTCAGTAGAGAATTCAAGTGATGTAGAATATTCAATAAACACCAAAAGTCTGACGAAATTTAATTCTATTGTGGTAGAAAATACCCAAAGCAAGAAAAACAAGTGAAAACAAGCAACTACTGTCCGAAGACCTAGGCTACTAAATGGCCAACAAAATGAAAAAAAAAAAAAAAAAACATGATTAATGGAAACATATTATTTCAGTCATACTATTAAGCAATTTATGTGGACAAAAACAAGGAGTGGTTGTTCTCTCCACAGCAGTCTTCTAAAGGGTTCACCATATAAGAAATAAAGATGATGACAATGTAAAATAATTCTCAGGAAAACAAAAAAAATCATTCCATTTCAAATCAAATGTTAAAAGAACAGTTTACTATCATGTTCACGAAGTGCATTCAGTCATAGATGGCACCATCGAAATGCAGTTTTCAAAGCAGCTAATCATCGAACGGAAACTCAGCGAACCACATCACTGAACACTGAAAGTCACATTTAATTCAACGGCCACATTTCCATAACAGCGAATGTCAAACCGTCGATATTAACATGGTTCAACAAGGGGGTGGAAAGATGTTTTTATTTTCGACATTCGGGTTCAGTGACGTGGCCATTCCACTGAAGGCACTTCAAAGTTTTGATTGTAAACCCAAAATAACTGACAAGCATTCTATCAACAAGTCAGAAAATTTTGAAGCACTTTTCATTTCAATCTATAAATCATAAACTGTGGGGGGTGGGGAGAACTACCAGATACACTACTATACTCCATCACTGTGCAACAGAATAAAGTCAAGTGGCAAACAGAAGCTATGCAGCTCCAAATTAAATCATTTTGTGGAGTCCTCTAGTGCTTGCTATAGCTCGTACAGTCTGATCAAAGATAATGCATTTAACTTGGTTTGAAACAGCATGCAGAAAAGTATATCATCAATTAATAATTTGACTGAGACAGTAATACACAACAAGGTGTCAGCTTACTGTGCAGTCATCAACATCATCATCAACCCTTTTTTTCTCATTTTTTCACACACTCACTCACACTAGTAAACCCTCTGTGAGACCCAATGCTGTTCATACTTGAATCACTGGGTCCTTGTGCATAGCCTGCACTAATTCTATCAATGTTTCTGGGACTTCTAAACACCATGGGACTGTCCAAATCAGTGTTCTTGGTCCCTTTTTTATATACTTTCTCCAAGTCTAAGAATCCACAGTTGAACTCTTTCCCCACCTCTAGCTTCTTCTCAACTGTCTGTCTCACTGCAAGCATCAGGATGGATGCACTGGATCCTGATCGGAATCTGAACTGCTCATTTCCTATCTTACTTTCTACTACTTCTCATATTCACTTATCAATCACCCTCTCCAGAACATTCATGCACTGTGACAGGTGTCTATCTCATCATACTGCTACCCTCTGAAGACATTTTTCCCCAACGGACCTGATATCCTGATCATATCTGCTGTGACCTCATCTGAGCATGCTGCTTTCCATTACTTAGTTTTTCTAACTGCTGTTTGTACTTCTTATAGGGTGAGTTCCTCTTCTTCTTTCATTATAGGCTGTGTTTGGGGCAGTACAGCTTCTATGGGGTTTTATTCATTTAGACACTGCTAGGAGTACTCTACCTATCTGCCATTCATGTCCTGTGGACTGGTGAGCAGGCTGTTACCTGCATCCTTAATGAAAGATGTATGAAGACTATCTTCACTACCGTTTGGCTTTTGCTTTGCAACCAGATAGAGTTTCTTTGTGCCATCTATTGAGTCTTTTTCCAGTAGCTGGTAGAGTGCCTCTGATGCCTTGTTCTTTGTTATTTCAACTGCTCTCTTAGCCTCTTTGTTAGCCAACATGAATTCCTTCTTTGCCTGGTTTGTCTTTTCTCTCTTCCACTTTTCCTGAACTCCTTCTTTCTTTTGAGGACTTTCTCAACTTGTATATTCCACCACCAGCTTTCCTTATGTACCTTATTTCCATACCCAACTCAACCCCATATCTAGTCTATATTCCACACACATACTGTTTTGAAGCACTTCCATTCTTCTTCAATCCACCTCTTTAGAGCCCTGAGTACTTCCTTGAACTCTTGTGCTTTTTCTCCAGTCATCTTCTAGGTCTTCAGCTTAGTCTCTGTTGAACTTAGAGCCCTGTCTAACCACTGCTTGCACCAGACTGTGACAACCAGGGGTTTATTCTGTAAGCCAACTGTTTCACTGGGGATGGCTTTGGAATCACTGATTTCAACCCAGTTATATTTCCTTACAAGGAGGAAGGCTACCTGAGTTGCACATTGGCCAATCTTGTACGTGATCTTGTGACTGTCTCTCTTGCTAAACCATGTGTTGTTAACCATCAAGCCATTTGCCAGACAGAAGTATAGAATGGCTTTTCCTTCTTTATTTCCGTTACTGCACTCATGTGGCCCAGACAGTCCTCATATCCTGTTTTGTCTGTCCCAGTATGTGAATTTAGATCCCTCATTATTAAAAACTCATGCTGTCTTGCTTTATCTAGTAGGTCCTGCAACTGCTGACTGAATACACACTTTCTCGCTGTCACTATCATGCTGTGGGCCATATATTGAGATTAAGAATAGTCCTCTGTTCTTACACTGGAGTCTGATGGCCATGAGCCTGTCACTAATTCTGAAGACATCCCTCAATGTCTTCTGAAGACTGTCCCACACCACAATTCCAACATCATTTGTAGACCATCCTCCCCCTGAGTAGTAGATTCTGGATCCCAAGCCAAGTGGCTTTGCTGTCATGCCCTTCCATCTTGTCTCCTGGATACAGATGATGTCCAGCATTTTCTTGTCATCATGCCATCCACTTCCAAGCTGTGTTCTCTCAACAAACCTATACTGAGTACATCAGTCCATAGTTCATGTTTGGAAGATTGATTGGTTTTATGTCCACTTTTTGATCAACAGAGCTATCCTAGGTTACCAAAGCTGGGCAACTGGTCATCAGCCAGCCAGTAGCTTATTGATCCAGCTCACGTACAACACAATCCATGAGACATCAGTCAGCTCACAGTCTCCATACTGAGTTTGAGCAAACATAGTACTAAACACAATGCACATACACACGCACACACACACACACACACACACACACACACACACACACACACACACACACACACACACACACACACACACACACACACACACACACACACACACACCACAAAAACCAACAGGGCTCGTTAGCAGTTCCTTTTCTGACTAGAACATGAAAGAAAGACAAAAGATAAATGCAATATATGAGAACAATACATTTGTATATATTCAACAAATACGTTTTTAATGGGAAATGATATAAAACAGACATATGAAGAAGATGTAAAGCTAATTAAAAAGGGACCAAAAGTCAGGTCTTAACCTAAGAGATTACAGCTGCTAAACAGGGATTTTACCAGTAAACCATCTTTCTGCTGCTGCTAGTCTGATTTATTTTTTTCTAGTTGTAGTTTATTTATCTCTTAAAAAGAGCAACAAAGGTCCAGTCTCTGGTTTGTGCAAAATAAATAAGTAAATCACAACATGTATCAGTAGTGACCAACTCACTGGTGTAAAGAGGTAAACACTTAAGTATGGTAGAGGTGACCAACATTCAATTAGCAGCCTGGGTGGCTGTGGCATTGGCAGGGAAGGACAGATATACCTATTGGGGGGAGAGGCTTTCATATAGGGAGTGTCTTGGCCCTAGAAGGGAATAGATGAACACAGAGGAGGGGCTGGGGAGAAACAAGGATAGGTCATTAAAACGTACTCCTTGCAAAAGCAGGAACCAGCATAACCTTAACCTTAAGACCTTTGCTGACCCCAGCCCTGAGTTAGAGAAACTACAAGATGGAAGTTAGGAATTGGTAGACATGGTGATGGATGGGGGCACTGGCATGGCAGGAAAGTATGATGCAAAAAGGAGAAAAATCACACATTAAGGTATTACATGTTGTAAATGAGGTCATTTTTTTTGTTTTACTTCTTTACCTCATTGGAGAGTGATTACAATAAAATATTACACACAAATATTTCATGAGAAATCTTTAAAAAGGGATTATATGGGTTTCCTGAGTCAGCCTAATTGAGTCAGCTGTTATTTACCTTGTAAATTATGATCCAAATTACAATATGCTATAAAGAAAGGAGTGCAATCTCCAGACTTAATACTGGAATTATTCTTCTGTAATGTATATGACAACACTAATGGACTAAAAGTAAAAAAAAAATCTTCTTCTCAGGTAGCACTTGGTAGCTGAAGCATAAGTGCTATTAATTAGAATAAAACAACCTAAACAAGGCCAGTCAGTTAATACTGAAGCTCAGGAAGAGAAAGCAAGCATGTAAAATTTGTAAATGATTGAAGTGCCAGAAGCAGATGAAAGTCTATACTGCTTGGATTTTGCTTAAACTGAATATGGTGGAGAGGACAGAGCTTTTGAGAAAGTCTTTGGGCATTCTGTAAGGGCGCTGCTGCCACTGAGTTTTGTGGAAGAGTTATAGAGAACCCATGGGTGATTTGTGTATGCTTTCTAACACAGTAAAAGAATGCAAAGTACTTTGGCAGATTTGGTATTGAGGCAGAAAGATTTATGCGGAAGGAGAGACGATGTATGTTGATCTTAATTCTTCTGAAAACACACTGCTGCAAAAGTCTCAATTTCTAAGGTAATAAAACAAACCTGGCATAAGGTCAGAAACAGCAAGTTAACTTTTGTATGGGAGTAAAAAGTGTATGCCCACAGAGGTGTTCAGTTTTTCCCAAACAGTGGAATAACTTAGAGGTTTACCTTTATTAACATAGACAGACTTTAATTCTGCAATGATATGGCAGCTAATAGATTCTGTGAGTATCACATCAGCTCATAATTCTGTGGCTATTATAAGTGACTGACATTGTGTAAGCTAATTAACAAAGACTGACGTGGTGGATGGACTGATATTTTGTAAAAGGAACACAGTTTGGGTGGAAGGTATATAATACGCTGTTAATAAGGTGAGAAATGTGAGAGTATAAATTGAATAGTGTCACCATTTGCTTCTGAACATGGTAGTCTCATTAGATATGGAGGTCACTGACTCTTTGTTGTGGAGTTTTCGTATGTATGATGCAGTGGAGTGAATAGATGTGGAAAAGAAATAGTATGCATGATGGTATAGGCTTAGTGTATATTTAAATGATAATAGTTAACTGACTGGGTTTCTCTTTAAACAATGACTATTTCTGGCATAGAAGTGCATTGCTTTGTTTGCTTTTTATATGCGCTAATTCAATTCAATTATGATATTTAAAAGAAGACGGAAGCAATATAGATTGACCATCATTAGATGGGGTATATTGTTTGAACTGTAGAATTAAATAATTTAGTCTACAGTAGCTGTATGTGGATGGGTGAATAATTATAACTGCATGTGAGTATGTAATTGCTAGTTGTCTATGGAGTTTGAACTGGATACTGAACATTTAATACTGAAAAATAGAATGCTGAATGACTTTAAGAAAGGGGGGATATCATAAAGGATATGGATTATGGCAATGTTTGGCATAATCATTTTTATTAAAAGTCCTGTGGCAGTTCTGATACATTTTTGATATGAAACTGGGACCAGTAAGATCATGTTTTCATGATAACCTTTCTTTTGGAAGCTAATAAGTATGATACAGATATGTGTGACATTGTAAGCTACATTTTTGTTAAACCGACTCTTATTTAAGGTAGAGTAGTCAGCAGGAGAGTGAAGGGGGGGCAGGATATGACTGCTTGCTGTGCTGGTTGGAATATCTTCAGGATACTGCACACCACAGTAGATGTCTAAATCAGTTGGCCTGTGCAACTCTTCCCCCTGTGGACCACCATGTAGAGTTTGTGCTGCTGTAGCCCACAGCTCCATTTACTGGTGAGTAAGCATTTTTTGGAGGTGGCAAGAATCCCACCATGGAACATGCCAACTCCTAACAGGCATTAATCAAAGGTCAGGACTGAACCTTGTACATGGGAGGTGAAGACCTTAACCAATATGCCAGCTGATCTCTCACTACAGAAAATGCATCCCAGGCATGCTCTTATGTAGAGAAATATGTGCTGTGAGGCATCTACTCTAATCACTGCAGCATTATGTTATGGCAGAGAATGCATCCCAGACATAAACCAAAGTAGAGAAATGTGCTGTGAGGCATCTGCTCTAACCACTGCAGCATTATGTTACCTGAACCATGTTTAGTTAGAAGCAAAAGATCAAGTGCATCTCAAGCCTTTGTAAGGAAATCATTGATTAATGCCATTTACTATACAATAGTAAAGCATTTAAGACCTCTAGTTTAAAGGGCAGGAGGCCAGATGTATATCAGCCTGTTATACTGTTAAAGGTATTGACGTAGCCAGAGAAAAGAAAAGACAGAGAGAGAGAGAGAGAGAGAGAGACAGCACGCAAGAAGATTATTTGATGAAAATCAACTCTAACACAGAAATAGTCCCTTCTAAACTCTACAGCCTTTGAGAAATCTAATCATTTAAGGAAAGCCAGGTATTTGGATTTAAACTTGTATGCCTTTTTCGTTTGATCTGGTCTCTTTTATGTTTTCCATGACTTATAGGCTAGGGGTTTCTTAGTTTTTTATATAAGATATTGTGGGTGGAAAACCTTTCTAAGTCCTGTACTTCTACAATAATGCTTCTTTCCTTTGGTTCAAAAGAACAAGAATAATATTTCTATAATGCCTTTTTTCATGCATGTGAAAGAGAGGTATACACTTTGCTAAATGTAGAAATGAAGCAACTGAATTGGTGGCATCAGTCATGATGTAGATCAAAGCCTATACACAAACACACAAAAATACAAATACACACATATAGTTGCAGACCTGCCCCACACACACTCACATGCACACACACACACACACACACACACACACACACACACACACACACACACACACACACACACACACACACCTACAACCCCCACACACACACATACTGTAAACATAAACAAATTCAGTCACACACATGCACATAATATAAACAGGTACATGCACACACACATACACATACATACGCGCGCACACGCACACACACACACACACACACACACACACACACACACACACACACACACACACACACATCTACAACCCCCACACACACACACATACTGAAAACATAAACAAATTCAGTCACAAACATGCACATAATATAAACAGGTACATACACACACACACACACACACACACACACACACACACACACACACACACACACACACACACACACACACTCACACACACACACACACACACACACACACACACACACACACACACACACACACACACACACACACACACAGTAGATACTGCAGGAACCTATTTCATGGGTAATATTTGAAATTATGCCAGTGTCTTGACGACACTAGCTTGTCTCTTAAAGTGATGTGAAGGGCAGGCACTTTATATGGCTATGAAATTATAACCCAGTGTTCCTGTATGGCATATACTGTCAGGCAGAATGAGCAAACTAAAGCACTACTCCTACAGTCTGTCTGCAGGCTAGTATGGTGCATAAGAGTCTTGCAGTAGTCAATAATGTTCTTCTCAGGCATTACCTGAAAGTAATGATTTAGAAGCAAAGCAGAGATCAATGCAAGTAAAATCAGTGTAGAGTATATAACAATGTCTGTTAGCAGAGATTATGATTTTTTAGTATGACAAAAGTAAGTTAGAATGGCAGGAGACATTACATAGGACCTATCATGAGCCTTTTTCATTCCTGCGTGGCATGCTTCTCACATGCAAAGCATATGGTATCAACAAATCTTCTATTATAGGGTTGTGGCTTGGACTGGAGAGACCAACAGATACCATAGTCCAAAGCAGCTCCTTTGCAAAGGACATACACTTAAGTCATTTCTGTTATCTGTGGTTTTCCATACCATCTGTATGATGAGGTAGTGTCCTCAAGTCATTGACCTAATTTCAGTCTCTCAGACAATCAACTACATAAAACAGGGTGTCTGCATGAGATAGTAGTAATTCCACAGGCAAATATGTGCCAAATAGAGAAAATCAGACAAGAGATTTTATGTGTTGTGCCATATCTCAAAAGGAGTCTAGTCTGACACTGTTTAGGTAGATACCTCTTTTGGAATGTTGCCAGAGATAACATAGATTTTCATTTAAAATGAATGGCCACATACACTTCTGCCATTGTTCCACAGAACATGTGTTATATCTGTCATGTATGTTCTTGAACATCTAGGTATAACCATTATGTAACACGCAAAATTTGTATTATTTCTTTCTCAGAAGGCTACTTATTCTGTGTAGACCTTATCACCCACATTAAGCTCTTCTTGTCTGCAGCCATTTTCCAGTAGTAATTTCCTGAAAAACATCTGGTTGAAATAATGAAAGCTGTAATACTATTTGATGAAGAGAATAAAATGTAGCAATCCTGCACATGACTTACAGAAATGAAGCTGAAGGCCGAGTTATTTTTGTGTTGTCTCAGACAAACCTGGTGCTCAGACAGGTATAATATACTTCACTGAGTGACTGCTTGTCATGCAACTGATGGAAAATTTGAGCAAACTGACAATCAATATTTTCCACTATTGTAGCCGACTATGATGGCATCATAGTAGCCTCTTGGTCTCACAATTATACATCACCAATCTGCTTCTGATTCACAGATAAGAGGAAAAAGGCCACATCGATGAACAGTGCTTATGTGACAGTTTGGGATTTACAGCTTAACAAACGGCTAGTAGTAGTGTTGTACAGTATCCTTTGAAAATACTAGGGCAGCTTTTAAGCCCAAAGAGATGAGATTATGACAGCCATAATTAAGAGCTTCAGAAAGCTCACCATATGGTTTATTATCAAAGCTGTAAGCGATGATTTTTTCCATTTATAAGAAGGATGAAAAATGTTTATTGAATACTTTTCATTTTTTGTGCATGCAATTTAAAAGGAAAGACATTTAGCATGGAATACTTGCACACTGTTCTGCTATTACAGTTCCCAAGAGATCACTGTAATTCTGAAAAGCAAATATACTGCCAGAAACTTCTATTACCATTTAAAAGTTATCATCAGCTATTACTTTTAGTAGCAGATTATTCCTTTTCTTTTTACTTTCTTCTTTGACTAATTAGGTGTCTTGCCTCCTCCTTCTCTTCCTCGTGATGAAGCAGGTTCACATAAAGCTGTAATCTGCGATCTGAACTAAACTGTGACATGTATTGCTTTAGAATCATTCCTAGCACTGGACATTAATGTGAACACCTGGAGAGTTAAAAGGCTGCTCAGTTGAGAGGTTATAACACTGTTATGATTGCAAAAGCCTCAAAGCCGATTGTTTCATTTGAGAGCGGCTGTAGTTTTCTGCTCTGCACACATGATACCCCTTAGGAAGAATATCTTCTAATTAGTGAACGAAAAAACCTTACTTAAGAAGGAAGCCTTATTTATGGTTATCTATGATTAATACAGTTTGATTAGTTTGGTGTGTGCCTCTCCATTTGATTTTGACTTTTTCTTGTCTGCTTCATTCTGCTGTTGAAGGGGAATTTTGATGATAGCATGCAACATACACTATCTTTTCAGGATTTATTTTTCCTTCACATTTCACTCACAGTGCTTTGACTTCTTAACAACACAGCCACAGCAGTCTTTACTGTTACAAATCCTACAATTTAAGCATCACTAATGAGCAACAATAAATACTGCAGAAAATCATGGGTGAGGCAGCGCTAGTGATCTGTACTTTTGAAAATTACTTATTTTTAAATAATAAAATGGTCTGCCAAAACCCTGAAATATGAACAGCAAAAGTGAAATCTCATAAAATAAAGAGAAGTTATTCTTTTTCCACCTAAAAAGAGTGACACGTTCTTATTCAGTTTCAGATACTGTTCATTTCATTCAAGAGCTTTTTTGTAACACTAGTTTTGAAAACATTAAACCAGTCAAAGTAGCTTTCATCAATGAAGATTATTTTCAGGAAATACAAAAAAAAAATTATAAAGGACGCAGAGTCCCTTCCACCATAGATAAATGTGATTGCCTCTCCTCCCATTACATATAGTTAACCTGCATCTTGGAAGAAACAAAAGAAAATCATGTTTCTACCACTCTTCAAAATGGAAAACACTATCTTCCACCTGTTAATGAATACAGTTTGTATGTGAGAAAACTGCCTTTGTCCCGGTCCCCTTTAATAAACACACATCACACCAAATGACATTTGATGGCCTTTATTAAAATTCCATAAACATAACTTTATTGGCCAAGTAATATTTTCATTTATTAATCACAGCATAAACATCCATATAACTGTTAACTTAGGGCAGCATGATCCTGCTCACCCTGACCAAGTAAGCAGCATCCTTACCTCTGCTTGCTTACTTTTGCTTATCAAGCAGCGTCCATCCGCTCACTTGCATTTCCCAAATCATTGAAATAAACATCCAGCCAAATAAGTAGTGTCCTCATCTCTGCTCAATTACTTTTACTTGTCAAACAGCATCCAACTGCTCACTTGCATTTCTCAACTCATTGAAATGGACATCCAACACCAGAGCCAGAACAGAAGAGGGACAAGCCTGCCCTTCTTCTCCACCTCCAAAAAATATAATAACAACAGAATACCCAATGCTCTTAACAGGGAGGGAGGGAGGATGGGTAGCAGATTCATGCCAAAACATGATTCTTTACCCAGGTGCACTCATACAAAAACTTATTAAGCCCCTCCCTACCCTTACCTCATTTCCTCCCGGTCATCCTATTTTGCTATTTAATCCTTTCCTAACCCCAACTAGCTTCTTCCCCTACCCTCACAAAACCTATTGCTACTTCTGTCTAAACCCCAACCTGAAGATGTCCCTGGAGTAACTGGTTTGTTATCAAACCTCATTTGTCCCGGTCTCCTTCAATAAACACACATTACACTAAATGATGTTTGATGACCTTTATTAAAATTCCATAAACATAACTTTATTGACCAAATAATATTTTCATTTATTAATCACAGTATAAGCATCCATATAACTGTTAACTAGGGCAGCATGTCCCTGCTCACCTTGACCAAGTAAGCAACATCCTTGCCTCTGCTCGCTTACTTTTATTTATCAAACAGCGTCCAACCGCTCACTTGCATTTCCCAAATCATTGAAATGAACATCCAAAACCAAAGAAGGAACAGGGAGGGACAAGCCTGCCCCTCTTCTACACCCACCAGCCCCTCCTTCAAATCAAAATGCACAACAACCTTCCAAAACAAAACAAACTGTACATTATAGGTTCATAGGTTGGAACTGGGCTATCTGCCCCAATGCATATATTAGCCCAGCCACGTTGTGCAGTATTCACCGCCCCTTTAGTAGTTCCCTAGACCCGTGTACTAGCAGCTAGTACCCTTGGCCCCTATCTAGTAGTGCTGTTGGTGTGATCCCTGGTGTGAACTTTCTGTTACCCATCCACTCATCAAGGTTCCATTGAAGAGTGATAGTGAGGGGCTCTGTCTTATGTAGATCGGGACCCTGTTCCATAGTAAGGGAAGTCTCTGTGAAGGGAATCATATCCCTCCAGCATGTTCTATTCATTGTTGTGTTGAGGTTTATATCCTTAGAGCATGTAGCTTGAGTAGATTTGGTTTTGCTAAGATGGAGCATGTTCAACAATTCTGGGTTGGACATGGCTCTGTACGTTATTTTAGTCCTGGCTCCAGGAGGAGTAGGATTTGGCTGTTTTTTGCTTTAATATTGGTTTGCTTTTGTTCTTTTTCATTAGCATGGCTCTGTACGTTAGATAGAGATCACCTCTGAGAAAGCGGTATGCAACGGAGAATAATCTTAGCTTTTTCAATCGTGCTGCATAGGGCAACTGTTTGAGGCCAGTAATCCTCATTGGTTAGGTACCTCTGTGGTATCTCCAGCTGCTGGAGATGTCTAGCCAGGTACATTCCAATTGGTGCATTGTACTCAATAATGGGTCTGATGAGGGAAGCATAGAGGGGCACCATTGCATTCTTAGATCTTGATGTGAACCCTTTTGTGATCAGATGGGTCACATAGAAGGATTTTCTAACCACTTTGGCAACATGGTTATCAAAGGAAAGCTGACCATCTACTTGGGTCCCTAGATCCCTTATTTCTTTTTCAGATTTCAGGGGATTACCTCCTATGTTGTAGTTTGCAGGTACTCTGTTTTTTCCAAAGGGGATTACTACGCATTTTGTTGCATTTAGCTTGAGACCATGGCTTTGGCAGCATGCATCAGTCTCATTTAGGCCCTTCTGGAGGATCTCCATGTCGGCCAGAGACTATTATAGCACCCAGTTTGCAGTCGTCCACAAACTTAGTCAGCCACAACCCTTCCGTGCTTGCCTGTACTTCTGAGAAGTATATACCAAACAGGAGGGGCCCCAGGACCGAGCCCTAAAAAGGTAGAAGCCAAACATAATTCAGTATATTCCATTCTCTGTGAACCAAGTGGGATCCCTATCATCAATAAGCCAAATAAAGCAACCAGTTGCCTAATCAGCTGAAATTAAACCAATGATCCCTCTCCAAAGCCAAAGTAATACCCATACCCATGTAACACCTCTGTAAATCAAACATATCCTCATTTACCATAACTACCAACAGTAGCTTTGTAATTATTCCCAGGTTATTATGTGCCAAATGTACCACCAAAACACTAAAAAGCCCAACGCCTTCCAAAACAAAGCAGCACAACTACAAGCCATCCTGCCTAATTGCAGCATCCTTTGAATGCCCAAAGGATGTAATAATGACCAAATGAGATCAGCTCTCCAACAAATCAATGTAATAGGAATTCAGGCCCCATAACCATCATCTATTGCAAAGCAAACATCTGGTGACGACATAGCATTTGCTGACCAATGCACCACCCACTTAATGAATTAAATTCTCCATAATACCAATACCCACCCCCAGATTGTAACCCAGTGAACCTCCATTTACCTATGTCAGCCCTCACAGCAAAACTTATCTTGACAATAGCCATAGTCTGTCAGTCCTCACACTACCAAACCTATCCCAACCCCTTAAACATATAACCCACTGTCCCAAATTTAGTAAAGTCACATAACCTTGTCACCTGTGCAACTATACTAATTGGAGCTAAATACACCTTGACCACTTGAACTACCTAACCTTGTTACTAAGCCTAAACACAAATTAACAACATTTTGCAATGCCCTACCACATACAATCCTATCCCTAGCCACCCTGGAATGTACCACATCTAATCATTCCAAGCAACCTACACACCTCTGAAATAGATAAAAACAGAAAACTGAAAACTACTAACTGCTAAAACAAAACATGGCAAGAACACCCAGCATTAAAAACGTCACAAAATGTATTAAAGTGAGCACTTTCATATAGACACATTTCAATACTTCTTCAAAGAATGATAAAAAACAAGCTATTAAATAGTATTAAAGCAGTCATATGACATAAATCAGGTTACAGAAACTCATTTTAAAAACTCAACCTGACTGTAAAAATGTAACTAAATATTAACAAGACAAAAATAAAAATTAAAAAGTAAATATTATCCTGCAATAACAACAACCGGTTAGCAATTTAAAAAAAAAATAATACTTATTTTAAACCAATACCAGAAAATTAAGTATATATGTGTTTCAAAATAAAGCCTAAAAAAGCCTATCTCATCAAACTACGTAATTTCAAAATGCAGGCTATGGAAAATAAGTCGTTCAGCCCAGGGTATCTAAAGGCATTCAATTTCAGCTGACATATAAGCTCTCTCTGTTCTAACCATAAAGATGTTGGTCCCCCGACCCCCTCTCATTTGGACCCAATTTGGTCTATCACCCTGAATGAAAAGCTGTGATCAGGGTTATTAACCACATGCTTTGTTATGGCATTCTCTAATTTATTGTTCCTAATGGTGTATTGATGTTCATAAATATGCTCCCTAAGTCTCCTGTCAGTTTTATCTATATAGAAAACTGAACAGGATTTACACAAAAGCACTCACTTTAATAAATTTTGTGAAGTTTTTAGTGCTGGGTGTTCTTGACCTAACACACTTCTTCTGACAATACCAGGGCCTCCTACCACTGCCCTATTCTCCAATTGAAAATTAACAATTTTCCCAAAACATCTACTAAACCTTCAATGCCAGACAAGCTGAAACTATCTCCCAACAGTAACGTCCCTCCTCCAAATATCCTTCCATCCTGTATATCTATCCTCCAAACTTCCTTACATCCTGCCAGCCAAAACCATTCCCTCACAAACATACAAAATTAAGGAGCCCAACAAGCTCCATGACATCCTTAATCCACCCTTGTCCCGAAACTTCACCCCTCAATTTTTTTTTTCTGTTTCAAACAACCATAGCCTGCATCCACTAGTAACAACATTGCTTGGACCTTCAAGCTTCTGCTTAAACAGTAACCAGTTCCTCACTTGTCCCTACACACATGCATACCTTGCAAGCTCTATAAAACCCTTTACTTATTCTTAATGTCCCACCCACTGCTGCCAAATCCAATGGAGAACAGTGCTAAACTCCGAATGTAGCACAGTCACAACAACCAATCTGCCTAGCCTTGCCGCAGGAAAACAAAACCAACTACCATGCCCGCAAAATGTAACTCAACCTCACATTGTTGTAACTCCACCCCACCTGTGGACAACTGCAAATGCCCCACAAACAATCCCTAAACCTGCATCACCCTGCCCCTGATGTACCCTATCCTCACCTGTCACCACTTTACTCCCAATCCACACTCTGACGTGCCTTAATGAGTAAAGTAGGACTACCTGCAACCTGACTGTGTACCACTCCAGTGGCAGGAACATCCACCCCAGCCAAATACATCACATTTCAAATGAACTTCCTTCAGGCCCCTGACTGATTCCCACTCTGCACTTTCCCATCTGCGACCTCATTGTGCACCACCCCAGCAGACTGAGCAGTCTGTGCATCCCCATCTGCAAAAGAAACAAAATGGTAAATCCTCTGCACACACCTAAACCAAAACCTCTTAATGTCAACATTTATCGCTGCCGAGGGCCTGCCTTGCTCTTCAACTGTACAGCAGCTGCCCTGCCTCACATCCCCTATCCTCAATAATCTGGCATCGCCATACTCCTCAGCAGTTCTCTTCACAGCCAGCGATGGAACATACCACCGCAAATGGTTTTATGACACAAGCAGCAGTAACTGCACCTATGCTTTTAAAGGACCCTATTAAAATGCAGAATGCAAATTGAACCACCACTCAAGTATGTTACAACTAAACACCCGGATGAAGGGGTAATTTAAATATCAAATTACCTGGTTTACCTCATGATTTCCATACAAAATCAAACTCTGTACTGTATGGGCCAAGTTAACTTATTTTGTAAAACATTCCTGGGAACATTTCTGTAAACAAGCAGTACAAGGATATCCCTGCTCAATCACTTTTTTACAAAAATTAAAAAGGGTAAATAAAACCTACATAGTCATCTGGTAGAGAGTTCGACTTTTGCAGCTTCTTCCATGTGCTGCCATGTTCTCCAAGTGGCACTAACAGCCACATATATCCAATACTGAAAATTAAGATGCTTAAAACAAAGAGTAAAACACATCCATACATACCCATACCTCTAAAGTGTACCTCATTTCGAGGAACATTCCTTATTTGGGGTCATAAAATTTCATGTTCCTCAAAGTTCCACATTGAAAAGGTCTGGCACACTCTCCACGTTAACAATTTAACTGTTATCAATGGTAAATAATCTGAATCATTATTTCATTAAAAGGCCTATTTCTATAAATAAAATTATCACATTTTAACCATCCTGTGAGCTTCCTAATTAAAGTTGCCAGTGAGCCATTAGTAAGTGTTCCACCTTTTACCCATTTGTTCCACAGTATAAGTGGCAGCATTCCTCATCCTGGTGAGGGAAGGAGAAACGATCAGGGTAAAGAAAAATTAAACCATTCTATCCCTTTCATGGGTTCATTTTAGAAGTACCCCATACCAAAGCATAAGTAAATACAGCTAAGATGTCTGCTTCTTACATGTCTGAAATTTACCAATTCCCTCTTTAATGAATGCCTGTCTTGAGAGCAACCCACTGTAGACAGCCAACAACCTGCATGAATGCCCTGTACCACTAACCGGTATGCAGCCGAAGACAACCCTGCTCAGAGCTGTCCATCAAACAGGGACCACTCACAATTGAATCAGGGACAAAAACAAAACTAGTTAAAAACCATCAGGGACACCTGACATACATTTGTACTCAGGACTTATTGAACTGGACACTGGAGTCATCACCAATATATTTCCAGAATATCCTCATTGAGGCTGTCAGATAGTACTAAGGCTGCCACCTTTTCAGACTCCTGGCATTAAGAGAATGTGAATTATCAGGTAAAGAAGTTTATAACCCTTAATAACTGTCATTATTTTTTAAGTGTAATTCACCACTTTCCTGCAACAGTCACCAGTTTTAGGAGGGACTAAGAGGGTCAGAGCTAAAATTTCAGTCAGTCAGGGATATCCCTGCTCATCTAGTAACAGCAGCAGCAAAATCGAGAACAACTAAGAGGTATGAACTCCATAGGTGAACAAGCCTCCCCCATGGCAGTTACCGCAACACTGGGCCTAAGTGACACTCAACTGTTACTCGTGGGTGCCTCACAGTCTGCAAACCCATGCGAATGGAAACACTAAATAAAAAGTGGTATGCAAATATTCAGAACAACAAGTATGACTTAAAATCTCTGCACTAAACTTAGTCAACAGCAAGCGTCTAGACCCCTTCCCAGGACAAAACAAAACAAAACACTGAGGAATATTCTCCTCTCAGCAAGTCAGAACTAAGAGGCATGAACAAGTATGCAGCCACGGAGATGCCACCACCTGTATGGCCCTACCTACCCCCCACTGGTTTGCAGGGAGACACAACAAAGACCAACTGAAAGACAATTCGAGGCACATATGACATTACTCACCTAACCAGTCTAGCAAGCCTGCTGCACTGCAAAACATCACTCCCCCTACCATGTTGTTTTTACTGCCTTCTTTCTCCTTCATTGTAATTAAGGAATCAGTACAAAGCACCTGGAACTAACATAAAGTACTCCCCTGTAGTAATCAACTCACCCTCCCATACTCCTGACCAACTCCTCTGCACCTGCATTTTTTTTTTTTTGGCCACTCACCACACTTCTCAACCTCTTAGTGCAAAAAATCTCGACAAAGGCTGACAAAATAGGGGTACAAAGGCCCAAAAATAGGAACATATTTTAAATATTGCTCTTACAAACTAAAAATTTTGCTAGAGTAAAACGGTTTGTGTTAACACACATTTTCTGAAGGTGCTGAAATCTGAAACTCAAATGTATGTCATTACTTAGTGGCTTTAATCCTCAGATCATCTCACTGATTTGCCAGAAAATCACAAATTTTATGAGGAATAGACCAAAATCATGAGTCAAATATCTGGGCAGTGTACTAAAATCTGTACAGTTGAGAGGTATGCTGCTCACTCTTCTCTACTTCTGCCTACAACATGTCCGGATCACTAGCACATTTGACAATTTGGTCTGTCCCTCTCTTCTCTATGGTGCATCAGCAAGGCAAGGGAAACTGAAAACCCATTCCGGATACAAGTCTAAGCTCCTGACGCTAAATCCTGCAGAACTGCATACTGAAATTACTAAAAGGGGCATCATTTAGCATCTACAGCAAGTGGCATGACCCCAAAATCAAGCATCACCATCTGAACAACACCAGTTACTGATGCTGACACTGCAAACAGGGACTTTGAAGGTAGAACCGGGAACTACTTGAAGGAGTATTCCTTATTGACATAGCACATATACTCTTGTGAGACAACAATGTTACATGGCATCCGAGTCCATTAGCTGAATCACTTAGCCTAGATGTGTTTTCTCCCCTTCTTCCCTCTTTGCTGTCATTCTCTCTTTTATTTTATATATATATATATATATATATATATATATATATATATATATATATATGGTTTACTATCATATTTTCGAATGGAACTCCGTCGACAGCACTTTTGTCGAACGCGGAAAATCGAAAACAGTAATGTTGAACTCCAAAAGCCAACCTAGGAATGGGTTTTAACATGGATTGAGATTGGAGAGAGGTTTGTAGTTCGGCAATAGCAGTGAACACCTATCTCGACCCATGTTAAAACCTGTTCCTAGGTTGGCTTTTGGAGTTGGACATTACCGTTTTTGATTTTCCGTGTTCAACAAAAATGCAGTCAAAGGAGTTCCATTTAAAAATATGATAGTAAACCATATATATAGATAGATAGATATACATATATGGATCTACTTCAGTAGCCTGAAATACCACATCACTGACACTGAAAACACCAAGACCATGTACGCGAAAATTCAAATAACTGAAAGTGCAAAAGCCCGACTATCATTTATCCGGCAAAAACATCCCCCAAAAAACAGTATGCTACATATGTAAACATCTGGACTTATTACGAAACACAGTTTAAGTAACACCTACCAAATAACTCCACCGATAAAAGAACTCACCCATAAATGACTCAAAACGTTAATAACATACACCAATTCACAGAGTACATACAAGAATAACAGTGTAAACTAAAACCGACCAATTAACCCGCCCACTAATAACAGCAGAAACTTCAAACAAAACCCACTGAATATTCATATTGGTAACTATAGCACTGACATGAATAGCTAGTGGGAAAAATATCAAGCAATAAAACCAACTGAAATCCAAACCAAATGTTTACACAGGGGGGCTGTGTGTATTTAGGTTTGTGTGACCATTGTGATGCATTTTATATAGGGAAATCGGAAAGAAAGTTAAAGAACAGAATATATGAGCATTATTATGAGATAAGAGCAAAATGTACTAATAATGCTTTATACCGACATAAATTAATTTGTCAGGATGCTAAATTTAGCTTCTTTGTGTTGGAAGTAATGGAAAAGGATGTAAGGGGTGGCCCATGGGAAACTTCGATTGAATATAAAGAGCTGTTGTGGCAGTTTTCTTTGTTGGTGAATAAACCTCCAGGTTTAAATGATGCCATCTCTTTAGCACCTGTACTTAAGCTGAGATCAGCTAAGCTTTAAGTGTTTTCATGTTATGCAATTTTATTTCTCTATATTTTACCTTATCTTAAATGTATATTAAAATCAGTTTATATTATAAAGTTTGGTAGTATAGGATACCACATGCTGTAATGGTTTAGCTGGTTGTATTAAAGAATTTAGTATGTTTCCATTAGATTAAGTTATTACAAAGTTTTTATTAAGTTTTGGTTTTAATATTAATATATTAATTTATTAAAGTAATAGGATTGTTTGGGGGGAATTCACTATATTTAATGTATGTGTTGAATGCATTATGAGTTTTAGCCCTTTAAATGTTTAAGTACCTTGTTCTACCTTTTAATTAACTAATTGTTTAATTATTTTGATGAATATATATGGAGTGTTTCTGTGTAGGTATGCATTTGTCTCCATCTGATGAAGTTGTTCAAATGAAAATGCAGTGCTGGTTTAATCGCGTTAGTGGACTGTTTAGTCAATTTTTATTGTTTCTACATTTTATTGGACTGAAGAGTCGTTTTATTAAAGTATTTCATGTGGATTACGGATTTGTGCTTGCTTCAAACTGTTCTGTATTTTGTTTTTTTGGTGAACATTGGAGCAGTGATTCTTTTTGGTTTTAGTTAAGGTGCTACCATTCCTGATCCACCGCCACCAACGTCTACTACCACCTACCATTTCAATGCCATGACCTTGCCAAAATAGCCCCTATGCAGACACATCACTCTAAAAGGGCTATCCAGGTGCCATTGAGTGAATAAACCCCAAACCCGCAATCAAGCGTCTCTCACTTAGAAAACTGCAAAGTGCAAGGTAAATGCGATGGCCATAGTACCAACACACAGCCCGTAAAACACCCCTTATGCGTTGATGAGTGAATAAACCCAAAACCAACAATTCAGCATCTCAAACTAGCAAAGAATAGAAAACTGTCCAGTGCAAAATGAACACCACATATAACCCATTCACCCCTTATCTGTTAACAATCACAACTACCCAAAATGACCTCAGATTACACCTAGGAGCTTCCAGAAAAACTAAACCAGAAATTTCCTTTTATCTCTTAAAACTATTTATCCAGCATGCAAATACCACAGTAAGCATCTGCTCAAATCACAGAAAAGAAAAAAAAAATAATGAACTAAATGACTCGCCATAGCAGCCATTGCTAAGCCAAGGTCTACCTGGTCCCAAATGAACCTATTGGTCATCTGGAACATAGTCCTGCTATCTGGCAAGTTTACACCAAAATGTGATTCCTTACCCAGTTATACTCTCACAAAACCTTATTAAGCCCCTCCATACCCTTACCTCATTTCCTCCCAATCATCCTACTTGCCTATTTAAACCTTTCCTCCCCCCAATGATCTTCATCCCCTACCCTCATAAAAGCTATTACTACTTTTATCTAACCCCCCACCTGAAGATGTCCCTGGATAAATTGGTTTGTTATCAAACCTCACTTGCCAAGGTCGCTTCACACATCCAAGGTTCAGTAAATCTTACTCTGTCAAGTTACCTGATTTGGAATGTTGCAAGAGAAAACTAAACATCTTTATTGGCATTTTAATAGGACCTAAGTAGTGGTATATCCCTGATACCATACTGCTTTTTTTCCTATGCAGATTTCCTGTTGGAGCCTGATACTAAAGCAAAGTCATGTTGTTGATGGTAATTCTGTGGCATAAAAGTAATAGCTATTGCAAGTAATACAAAAGTTAAAAGTGAATAATTTTATCTGATTTTGCAAAGCACATATAGCATGATATAAAGACCAAGCAGAAATGTGGATATATAACAAAACTTTCAAAAATTAACTATTAGTTCCTTACATCTTTATACATAACCATGCTGGGATGAAGAAAGTATGATTATCAGTAAAAAAAAAATAAAGGTTGAGATTTTTAGCATGTTAAGGAAGAAAAAGAGGCAGTTCTAGCAATGCACAATGGCAGCATTTTTTGTGAACTGAACTTTGTTTTGAGAAACATTTTAAAGAGTAAAATATAATATTCTAAGTCATGGCCTCTGTGTCTTAACTGACAGATTTACAGTTTATTAAATGAACGAGATATCTTTGCACTTGAACTGTGTGCTTTTTAATGGCACACGGAATTACACTACAGCATTCATTCCTGCAGCATAATAAGCATTGTTCTCACCAAGCACTGCTGAAAGGAGATTTAACCCAAGGATGGAAGGGTACAGAGCATGGCAGAATGACAACACTTTGCGGTGTGAAATAACATTGTGATTTGAGAAGAATGGGGCTTGCTTTAAACAGAGGGGAATACAGCTCAGCAGCATACCTTTCAACCTCTTAGTGTAAGAAATCTAGACAAAGTCTTAAACAATGGGGGGGGGGGGGAGGCCCAATAACAGCGACACATTTTAAATATTGCTGTTATAAACTTAAGACGTTGATAGACTAACAAGGTTTGCATTAGCATGTATATTCTGAAGGATGTGAATTAGGGAACTCAAAGGTCTGTCATTATTTACTGGCTTCAATCTTTGCTGATTTGCCAGAAATCCACAAATTTTATGAGGAACAGTCCAAAAATATGAAGCAAAAATCTGGACAGTCTGCAAAGATCTGCACAGTTGAGAGGTATGATTAGCAGTCTGTGTTCCCTACTACTATGTGGTGCTACTGAAACCTTAACATATATACAGTGCAGGTAGCACAGCACACAAGACATCCTGGAGGTTACATATATTCATAATAATGAGGCTATACAGTATGGCAGCATTCTGCACACTTCTTGGGAATAAGACACATGATGCTTTGGAGGTTATGCCCTCAAAGTGAGGAAGCAACACTCTGCACCAACTCCAGCACATCATGTGCATGCTTACAAAACTCTACATTTAGGAGCACATCTTCACCATGTGGCATATGCAGGACAGATGCATGCAGTGGGATGCAGTGTGTCCTGATGCTGGCAGGCTAGAGTTCAGAAATGCCCAATGCAGTTCAAAAACTTACTAAACTGCACTTACTGAACTGTACTTTATAGTGCTCCCTAGATATTCCTTTGCTCTATTGCTTGTTTAAACTTCATTTGTGGTTTGTACTTTGATTTCACACAAGGATGGATTCTTGTTGCAATAATGGTCTTTAGTTTGCTTTTGTTACTGCCCACCTATATCTCTTGGAGTGCTAGTGGTGTTGCTGTATTACAAGACTAGTGACAGACTCATGCATGTCTAACTAACCCAGCAGGAACATGATGTGATTTGGTGTGTCATTAGTTCCCCTCTATATTTTCCTGTAGACACACACACACACACACACACACACACACACACACACACACACACACACACACACACACACACACACACACACACACACACACACACAATCACACACACACACACACACACACACACACACACACACACACACACACACACACACACACACACACACACACATACAAACATATATAGATAGATAAGTGGGGATACATACAGATAGCCTCAGGCAGAACAGGGATACATTAGGACATTTATATGTTGGGAAACCAAAAAGGCAGGAGAAATTGAGGGAAACAATCTCTAGGAAAACTCATACTCCACCAAACGTTGGGGCCTATGGTCATTTTGGTGGAGTATGAGTTTTCCTAGACGTTTCTATGTTGGCCCTATTAGGGACAAAGGAGTTAAACCAGGCATGAATTTGTGGTTACCCATCCAATCATCCAAATTTTACTTGAATATAGTTAAAGAAGTACTTCACTCTCTGTGGAGTAGAAGCCTGTTCCACTGGAGCTTAATTTTCTGTGATACATACCTATCCCTCCAAAGTATTCTATCTATGTTGTAGAAGAGATTGAGTTCTCTTGACCTGGTGTTTACTTCACCACTGGACTTCTGAATGCATGACAGGATAGAGTGTGTTGAGGTTCTGTACATGAGGCAGAGGTCGTCTTTTAGTACCTTTCATGAAATGAGAAGAGGGACAAGGCTTTCAAATGATCTGACTAGCTTTTTATGAGTTTAGGCCCTGGATTATGCTAGTGAAGTAGCATTGTGATAATTCGATTTGTGACAAGTTTTTGGACAAGTACACAAAAAAGGCATTACAATCAATGATTGTCCTAAAGAGTACCAAGTGCAGTGAAATGATTACATTCCTTGACAATAAGATATATAAGCAGTGGGATGAACATGTATAATATCTCTCTCTCTCTCTCTCTCTATATATATATATATATATATATATATATATATACATCTATATATATATATATATATATATATATATTATAATATATTTTATAATATATTATAAAAGTGGAAACATGATCAAAGGACATCTCATTGTCAACATAGGCTGCCGCATCCCTGACTGTGGGTTCATTTTTCAGTCCTGTATTTTGCTAATGTGATAGTTTCTAGGGGATTCATGCTTGCTGAAGGATATGATTATGCTTTTCTTGACATCTAGTTTTAGTACATGCTTTGACAGTTACTATTTGTCTATGACAGGCCTTCTTTCAGGATCATTATGTTTTCTGCAGAGTTTATAATGACGCCAAGTTTGCAGTCATCTGTAAACTTGGACAGCCACAGACGCCTAGCATTAGCTTTGACCTCAGAGACTTAAATGTCAGAGGAGTGGCCTGAGCACTGACCTCTGATGAACACCACTGATGACAGGTCTTTTAGAGGGAGGTCAACCTGCCCACAATTATTTCTTGGATTCTGTTTGTAATCCATTTTGCTGTACAATATATTTGGACTAACATTTAGCTCATGTACTTGATCTAAGATGCTTGAGTATGAGATGGTGCTGATCATGTTTGAGAGGTCTAGATATGGGGTATTTACTTACTTGCACTCATCTGTTGCTACAGTAACTTTTTTGAAAATGTCATCCAGGTTAAGTAGGCAGAATGTGCCCTTGACAAATCCAAACTGACAAGATGAGAGACTGAAGTTTACCTATACCCGTATTTATTAATTGCAGAATTATCCTTTACATAGCCTTACCGATGAGGCTGGTTATGCATATGGGTTTATAGTAACCTGGGTCCACTGAAACCACCCTTGTGCCACAGAATGACTGTTGCTGTCCTGCATGCATCTGAAACCAAGCCTCTTTTTGAGGCTGATATTGAATAACCTTAGTAGGGGGCACTGAGAAGCAATGTTCCAGGCTGAACAGTACACAGCTTGGTATGTTTTGCAGCCTTGTCAAGGTAGTGTTCCTTGCCTTATATACTACCTTGAGGACTTGGGAAATTTCGGGGATGTAAATGTGGGTATGTGATCTGTAACTGTCAGAGCGAGAGATAGGTAAAGTGAGTTAAATTTGTCTTGGAATGTTTTTTGGATCCAAGTATGTGATATTATGTACTGTCAACGCCACACAATGTTAGGCATTGAGGAAGGTGATTGGCTTTACACATAGGGATTCCATACTAGTTATTTATGAAGTGTGGAACAAGGGAGAGATAGAGGGGGTCCTATATTTAGCTATAATTTGATAACGTTTTTTTTTATATTCTACCCCCTTTCAGTAACAACAAACTCTAAGCCATTTGTTGAAAACAATAACTTTTTGTTCGTATAGTGGCATCATTCTTGGTGATGGTAGAATTCTGCTCAAGAACACGTTCATATCAGCCTCAAAATACATACATATATTTATTTGGTTCCCCTGCAGACCATCAAACGTTAAAAACATCGAAGTTCATATCGAGACCAGAACATCGAGTCTGAAAACGTCAAAGGTTTGAAGGGGAAGAAAAAGGAAAGTGTAGGTGGGAGAATGTTTGTGTTTTTGCAGGGCACATACTGTGTGTCTATGTGCCATCTGTGTGATGGCACTACAGATAGGGTACGGAAAATCTCCCATTTAGCACTTCTGCATATAGCGCTAAATGGGAGACTTCCCTTTTCTCCACTGTAGTGCGATCTTGGAGTTGGAATATTAAAGTAGGGTGTGTGTGGGGGGGGGGGGTGCAGCCCCCCTGCATGCAATTGTTAAAGTTTATTTTTCTTTGTTTTTTTTTTGTTTTTTTTGTTGTGTCTTTAAAGTGCAGTGTGTTATGGGATATAGAGATGGCCGCCGATGTGTGGCTATACTCGGAGATTTAGGTAAGTGTTTTTTTGATTAAGGGTTTTTGATAGGGATTTGGTATTATTTAAGTCTGTTGGGAACTTATAGACTTTTAGGTGTAGGTTAGAGTGTGAGTGTATAAGTATTGAAAGTGGTGAAGTTTGTACATATGTAACGTGTGTTTGTGCAACACCAGTATAGAGTGCATATCAGTGGGTTTGATGTCTTATTCTTGTTAGTGCAACCTCGGAGTAAGTAGCAGGGATGTGAGTTGCAGGGGAGCTTGCCCCACTGCTTATGCATAGATGAGGAGGGTTTTGTGTGCGTGTGTGTGTGTGAGTGTGTATGTGTGTGTGTGTGTGTGTGTGTGTGTGTGTGTGTGTGTGTGTGTGTGTGTGTGTGTGTGTGTGTGTGTGTGTGTGTGTGTGTGTGTGTGTGTGTTGTTTTGGTTTGTTGTAGTGTGGGGAGGAAGGTGTTGTATGTGTATTTGTTTGCATGGTGGAGAGTGTGTTAAAATATAACACGTCACATACTGAAAATTCGATATGAAGTTTCAGTATTGTGACGTTCGGTTTTTTGAAGTTTTGATGTATTGTACTTTTGACATGCTCATCTCGAGATACTGAAATTTGCAATTTTGGTATTTTTAGATTATAAGTGATATATATATATATATATATATATAGATATATACAAATGTATTTTATATATATATATAAAATGTAATATATATATATATATATATATATATATATATATATGTAATATATATATATATATATATATATATATATGTATAGATCATCTTAACCACAAATATCAATGAATCTCAATGCTTGAACTAACAGAATTCTAAAACATATAAAAAAGCGCAACACCAGAAATAAGAATGGACTGGTACAATAAAGAAATCCAAATAAAAAACAACAAAAGTACCAAAATCCAAAATGGCAGACTGGCAAAATAACTTTAATTCAGAACAGTAAGTGCTTTCACAGTGTGTCAAACCACTTCATCAGACTGATTCTTAAAAGTACACACTAGGTTTAAATAGCTAGCACAAAATCAATTAACACCGTCACTGAAAACATTTTAAAGAAACAGTCTCCAAATAATTTAACTTAGATGAGCATCAGTGAAAACTTTAAGAAAAAGCCTATATGTGAAAGAAAAAACTGACAAAAATACAAAACATTTAACATGTTAATTGATTTTATGCTAGCTATTTAAACCTAGTGTGTACTTTTAAGAATCAGTTTGATGAAGCTGTTTGATAGACCATGAAAGCGCTTACTGTTCTCATTTAAAATTTCAATTTTATTTTATTTTGCAGTCTGCTGTGTTGGATTTTGGTACTTTTGTTGTTTTTTACTTGGATTTCTTTATTGTACCGGTCCATTCTTATTCCTGGTGCTGTGCTTTTTTATATTTTTTTCTTTTTTCTCTCTGGGATAAGAGCATGGCTGAAGGCAACAATGTTGAGCTGGCTTATGACCTTACTAAAAGACTCCAGGCTAAGAGTAGAACATTTGCCGAACAGCTTCAAAGAATTATGGAGATGCCTCTCTCAAACACAAAGTTATACCTTGGGGGCTTAGAATCCTCAATATGCCCACCTCTGGGAATTTCTATCCAGACTTGCTTCTGAGATGGCAGACTTTTAATTTACAAGCCAGCTCTAGTTATCTGCAAATGTTAATAGACTTTTTTCTTCCTGAAGAAAAGGAGTTACACAAGCAGATAAATATATTAAAGAATGAGATTTATGACACCTTTTCAGCCAATATTATTGGTGTCAAACTGGATTCCCTGCATGATAATATTTTAAGTTATGAAAAGGGATTGCAGATAACAAAAACTAAGAAACTGCAATGCGATCTCAATGATTTTATGAATGGGGCAGTTTTTACATGGAGCAGAATGTGTCCCACTGCTGCATCTAATGTTGACCATTTGCAAGTAACTATGAAGCTTTTTACTTTACAAACTGCCAATCCTGTAGATTCAGTCTTGTCTTCCTCTTTGGAAGGAGCTGCAGCTATGACACCAACTGAGCATGAGTGTGTGCCTACAACAAGCTATGAACAGTCTCAGCAGGATGTCAGTGGTCAGAAAATGCTAACAAGACATCCGCATAAGAAAAGGGAAGTCAAGTAATGACAAATCCAGGAGTTTTTCTGTGCCTATAGTTTCTAATATGGATTTTACAGCTGCTACTACATCTTTTAACCTGTAGAACCCTTTTTTGATCAGAGACAGATCCCAAAGCCGAGGGAGAAAGGGCAGAATACAATGGATCTCGAATGAGGAAACCAAACAGACTTTGATGGCCCAATGGAAACAGTTGTAAAAGATCTAGTTATAATTATCTCCTCAGTATCTTTAACTACTGCACAAATAGCACTTTTGAATAAAGGCCTTTTATTTATCCTCACATGGAAAGCAGAACTAACAAATGTATTGACAGACCTAAAACTTTTTGGAAGGGCATTTACATTTAAAAGTATGTTTTTTAGGAATAACAGTAATGATATTGACACTTTTAAGAAGCCTAATACCTTTAACCCACCCACAAATGTGAAAATAGACATGTTCATAGATATTTGTGAAACACAAATCAGAAGAAGAGTTTGAATGTAAAGACAAAGCTGTATACTTTAATTTAACTTATGATGAACATGTTGCACTGGCAGAATTAAAAACAGGACATCTTTAGAAATTAGACCAGTTGACAAGGGAGGTGGAATAGTAGTACTAGACAGAAAATGCTATAGAGCACAGATGGACAAATTATTAAGTAATGCTGACCCCTATGTATGCATCCCTAAATATGTTGTCAATGCTATTACTGAAAAAGTATCTTTATTTCTATTTGATATGCTTATGACTGGCATGATTGATGAGAAGATTTTTGAGTATTTTGAAGTCCAACAACCCATAGTACCTATAATTTATAGTTTACCTAAGGTGCATAAAGATGCAATCAATCCACCAAAGCATCCAATAGTGTCTGTAAAAGGTTGTGTTATGAAGCCACTTTCAATTTTTATTGAAAAAATCTACATCCCCTATTAGAAGGTCATGAGACTATTTTTAAGGATACCAAAAGTTTCTTGCAGAATTTGTATGTGGCTACCTCCAACCTTGACAGTAATTATTGCTTGGTAACCATGGATATAGAATCTCATTTTACTGTTATTCTTAATGAATGGGGCACAGAAAACATTAGAAAGTTTATGAATACTAATAACTGTTTTTCTACTGACAAGAGGCACTTAATATGTGCCTTACTAGAACTTGTACTTGAAAATAATGTTTTTCTATTTGAGGAACAGTTTTATGTACAGAAAGTTGGTGTAGCCATGGGCAGAGCATGTGCAGACAGCTACACCAACCTGGCCATAGTCAATGGGAGAGAGATGTATTATTCCAAGCTGCAGGCTTTTCTCACATCTTATGGTATGTTACATTTGTGGATGACATCTTCCTTTCATGGACTGGATCACCTGAGACCCTTGTTGAATTTGTACAGTTCTTGCATCAATCTACAGGTTTTCTTAGATTCACATTTAAGTATTCCTGGGAACAAATTGAATTTTTAGATGTTATGCACACAGGTGGATTATATCTTATGTAGAAGGGCCAGTCTGAAGGAGATTGGAGACTGTAAAGTGGTGGCAGAGGAAAGTGTAGTTAGGCAGCATAGGATGGTGGTTTGTAGGATGACATTGGTGATCAAGAAGAGGAGGAGGAGTGTGAGGGCAGCACCAAGGATCAAATTGTGGAAATTGAAAAAGGGTAGTTGTGAGGTGGAGTTCAGGGAAGAGTTAAGACAGGCACTGGGTGGCAGTGAAGAGTTACTGAATAGCTGGGTAACTACAGCAGAGCTAGTAAGGGAGACGGCTAGAAAGGTGCTTAGTGTGACATCTGGACAGAGGAAGGAGGACAAGGAAACCTGGTGGTGGAATGAGGAAGCACAGGAGAGTATACAGAGAAAGAGGTTGGCAAAGAAGAAGTGGGATTGTCAGAGAGATGAAGAAAGTAGAAAGGAGTATAAAGAGATGAGGTGCATGGCAAAGAGAGAGGTGGCGAAGGCTAAGGATAAGGCGTATGGAGAGTTGTATAAAAGGCTGGACACTAAGGAGGGAGAAAAGGATCTATACCGATTGGCTAGACAGAGGGACCAAGCTAGTAAAGATGTGCAGCAGGTAAGGGTGATAAAGGATGATGAGGGAGACATACACACAAGTGAGGAGAGGTGTTGAGCAGATGGAAAGAGTACTTTGAGGGGTTGATGAATGAAGAGAATGAGAGGGAAAGAAGGTTGGATGATGTGCGGATAGTGAATCATGAAGTGCAGTGTATTAATAATGAGGAAGTAAGGATAGCTATGAAGAGGATGAAGAATGGAAAGGCTGTTGGTCCAAATGACATACTTGTGGAACCATGGAGTTGTTTAGGTGAATTGACAGTGGAGTTTTTAACTAGATTGTTTAATGAAATCTTGGAAAGTGAGAGGATGCCTGAGGAATGGAGAAAAAGTGTTTTGGTACCGATTTTTAAGAATAAGGGTCATGTGCAGAGCTGTAGTAACTGCAGAGGGATTAAATTGATCAGTCACAGCATGTATTTATGGGAAAGAGTAGTGGAAGCTAGGTTAAGAAAGGAGGCGATGATTAGTGATCAGCAGTATGGTTTCATGCCAGGAAAGAGCACTACAGATGCGGTGTTTGCTCTGAGAGTGTTGATGGAGAAGTACAGAGAAGGTCAGAAGGAGTTGCATTGTGTCTTTGTGAACTTAGAGAAAGCAAATGAAATGGTGCCTAGAGAGGAGTTGTGGTATTGTATGAGGAAGTCGGGAGTGTCAGAGAAGTATGTAAGAGTGGTACAGGATATGTATGAGGTTAGTGTGACAGTGGTGAGGTCTGCGGTGGGAGTGACGGATGCGTTTAAGGTGGAGGTGGGATTACATCAAGGATCAGCTCTGAGCCCTTTGCAATGGTGATGGACAAGTTGACAGACGAGATCAGACAGGAGTCCCAGTGGACTATGATGTATGCAGATGACATTGTAATCTGTAGTAAGAGTAGGGAACATGTGGAGGAGGCCCTGGAGAGGTGGTGATATGCTCTATAGAGAGGAGAAATGAAGGTCAGCAGGACTAAGACAGAATATATGTGAGTGAATGAGAGGGAGGATAGAGGAATGGTGAGGATGCAGGGAGTAGAGGTGGCGAAGGTGGATGAGTTTAAATACTTGGGATCAACAGTTCAGAGTAATGATGAGTGTGGAAGAGAGGTGAAGAAGAGATTACAGGCAGGATGTAGAGGGTGAAAAAGAGTGTCAGGAGTGATTTGTGACAGACGAGTACCAGTAAGAGTGAAAGGGAAGGTCTAATAGAGGGTAGTGAGACCAGCTATGTTATATGGGTTGGAGACAGTGGAATTGACAAAAAGGCAGGTGTCAGAGCTGGACATGGCAGAGTTAAAGATGTTAAGATTTGCACTAGGTGTGACGAGGGTGGACAGGATTAGGAATAAGTATATTAGAGGGTCAGCCCAGGTTGGAAGGTTTGGAGACAAAGCCAGAGAGGCAAGATTACGTTGGTTTGGACATGTGCTGAGGTGGGATGCAGAGTATATTGCGAAAAAGATGCTAAGGATGAAGCTACCAGTTAACAGGAAAAGATGAAGGCCTAAGATAAGGTTCATGGATGTGGTGAGAGAGGACATGCAGGTGATTGGTGTGACAGAGCAAGATGCACAGGACAGGAAGAAATGGACACAAATGATCCGCTCTGGCGACCCCTAACGGAGCAGCCGAAAGAAGAAGATGGTGAAGAAATCAGACTTTAATGATATGGAGACTAGTATTTATAGAAAATCCACTTGGAGGAATTGTCTACTTCACAAGAGTAGTATGTACCCCAGGCATATTCCTAAGAACGTGATTAAGGGACAAGTACTTAGGGTCATGAGACTCCATAATGAGGATCAACAGCTTAGTTTAGCACTTGAATGTCTGAAGAAAGATTTCTTAGATAGAGGGTACTTAATAAATGAAATTGATAGATGCATAACAGATGCATTGAAACAGAGACAAAGTAAGGGAAGGCCCTATTTTTCTGAACCACTGTTAAATGAAGGTATTCAGATACATGAGAGAACAGAGGTCCTTAGATTTCCTTTAACATACTCATCAGATATTTATAGAGTCTCTGATATCATCAGACATAACTGGGATATTTTAGATACAGTGGATGAACTAAGAAGTGGTATAGATACAGTGCCACACTTCTCTTTTAAAAATAATAGATCATTGAAGAGGCACCTATGCTATAATGCATCCACTACTACGAAGGTTTTAACATAGACTAGGAAAGGTACTTGTAAATGTAGAAATTGTACAGCCTGTAAGTTTATTCATACAGGTATGAATTATGTACATTCATATAATAAGTTTGAAGTAGAAATAGATTTCTACACTGATTGTAAGACCAGAAACATAGTATATCCGAGTTATTGTGCTAAGTGCCCTGCATTTTATATAGGTATGAGTAACAGACAGCTTAAGGATAGAATCTTGGAACATCAGATGGATATTAAAAATAAGAAAGGTACGAATGTCCTTGCTAAACATGTAATTAATTTTGGTGCTGACCATACCTTCAGCTTTCTGGTGTTAAAAATAATTTCAGAGAATTTAACAGTGTGGATATTAAGAACAGGACAGAATCTGCTGAACAGAAATGGATTCTGTCACTGAATGCAGACAAAGAACCAGTTTTAAATGAGGTTGTTTCATTAAAATCATTCTTAAAGGCAAGACCACTTAAACACTGACATTTTAAATATTTTGTATTTTTGTTAGTTTTTATTTCACATATGAGCTTTTTCTTAATGTTTTTACTGATGTTCATTTAAGTTAAATTATTTGGAGACTGTTTCTTTAAAATGTTTTAGTGATGGTGTTAATTGATTTTATGCTAGCTATTTAAACCTAGTGTGTACTTTTAAGAATCAGTCTGACGAAGCAGTTTGATATACTGTGAAAGTGCTTCCTGTTCTGAATTGAAGTTTTTATTTTATTTGTCAGTCTGCCATGTTGGATTGTGGTACTTATGTTTTTTTTTACTTAGAATACTAAAACATGTAGCTTTATCCTGCTTAGAACTACAGACATCTGAACAAAACCAGTCAAAGTTCTTTTTTTTCAGGGGTATTTTGGATCTTGCCTCCAAACCACCATCCCTTTTTAATTTATTTGGCCTTATAGCAACACTATTGATAATTTAGTCTATTATATTTAACCAAAGAAAATCAATTTTGTGATGAGGACTATCTAGAAGCATAAAATATCAAGGAATTTCATAGAATTAAGCCTTATTTATGCCTATTTCTATAATTTTCTCTTTCTCTTCAGAATGTCAGACATCTGTAACCACCTTTAGATATTCACAAGCATACTGCATCTGTTTCACTGCATATTTTAATTAATATTTTCAGTCCTTCATTTGATATTTATCATAGCCTCAAAACAATTTTCGCAATCACAATTCACTGTTCAAACCATCTTTCAACAGCAGCAATTGAAAAATTAAGAAAAAAATTCTATTTGTATCACAAATTCCATAATGGGAACTACTTAAAGAACTCATGATACTCTGAGTTGTGGCAGATTGTAGTCTAACACTTATCCTCTTCATGACTGTATAATACTCAGTGGCCCTTAGGATCTCATGTTGTGCTAGATAAATGCATTAGAAATGACCAAAATCGAGGCACTCAGCATTTGCAGTACATGGCACAGCAGGCAGCATACTTGACTTTCATGCTTTATGCACAAGAGTCAGTGTGCTCTGTTTGTGTACCACATTATTGGATTAATTTTCTATACTGACATCTATATTGATATATAATCAAACACACACACACACACACACACACACACACACACACACACACACACACACACACACACACACACACACACACACACACACACTCACACACACGTGATAGAAATATGCATTTATGTACATTATTTTCATAATTTGTCTTATTCAGTCTCACCATTTTCCACAACTACATTTTTCTGTCATTTCTGCATTGTGATTCTCTTATTATAAAGCACAGCTTTGTTCTTTCTAGTCCTTATAAACCAAGTACAATTTAATAAAAATGTTACGCAGTATTCTAAACCATACTGAATATCTGCATGAAAACCATACATTGTCATATCCATATTTATGTCTTGCAAATCATTATTTAACCTTTCTTTATCAAATTATCAAATTCCAAAAGTCTTATGTCCTTTTTCATGCAAAAAAAAATCAACTACCTACAAAGCTTAATTTTTATCCATCCACAATATTTCAAGAAACTCTTAACTGGCAGTGTCTCTAGTGATATCTGTCCTATAATATTATCTATGCTAAACACTTTCTATTTGCTGCTTCCTGTCAAAAGTGCATTTCTTTTTGTAGGCTTTTCCATGAATCAGTAAAAAAAAAAAACATTATCTTAGTACCAATATAAGCTGCCCATACTCAGTTTTGATGCATTTTGGTTTTTGCTAAATTCAAGGAATTAACATTCATTGCAACATAGTTTTCTGGTATTGACCAGGGATTAGGTCTTAAAGACCATCAAGGAGGCTCTGATAGTATACATGTAAATGTATTACCTGCCCTGATTAAGAAGCACCTTATTACATATCCTATGGGCACATTTATAAACACCCAACTAAGCATCAAGATTAAATATAAAGATACTTCATGTGTTGTTTTATCTAACAATTAGGGTAAGTCTGCTCCATAGATAGGGATATATTCAGTTAAATACCTATTATAAAAGCAAGTCCTTCTTATATAATTGTGAAGATGGAGGTCTTTGGTGCAAGAGTTCATAGTGACAATAATGCAGAAAAGATAAAGAAATTGAACAGGGCAAAGTCTTTCATGGAAAGGAAGATTAAGGAAAGATAGTGACATAGGAATATGAATGACATGGAGAATAATGAAAGAACTATTAACCTATAAGGACAGTTTTGGGATCTTAGTCCGATGATTTCCTTAATTAGAAATATTAAGAATGTTTCTAGTTAGGCAAGAGGTTTGAATAGTTACATATCATGGAGGCATAGCATTTGATGATATTACTAACAAGGATTTATTTGCACTGGTGATGGACGGGTTGACAGACGAGATCAGACAAGAGTCCCCATGGACTATGATGTTTGCAGATGACATTGTAATATGTAGTGAGAGTAGGGACAGGTTGAGGAGACCCTGAAGAGGTGGAGATATGCTCTAGAGAGGAGAGGAATGAAGGTCAGCTGGACTAAGATGGAATATATGTGTGTGAATGAGAGGGAGGATAGAGGAATGGTGAGGATGTAGGGACTAGAGATGGCGAAGGTGGATGAGTTTAAATACTTGGGATCAACAATTCAGAGTAATGGCAAGTGTGGAAGAGAGGTGAAGAAGAGAGTACAGGCAGGGTTGAGTGGGTGGAGAACAGTGTCAGGAGTGATTTGTGACAGACGAGTACCAGTAAGAGTGAAAGGGAAGGTCTACAAAAGGGTAGTGAGACCAGCTATTTTATATGGGTTGGAGACAGTGGCATTGACAAAAAGGCAGGAGTCAGAGCTGGATGTGGCAGAGTTAAAGATGTTAAGATTTGCACTGGGTGTGACGAGGGTAGACAGGATTAGGAATAAGTATATTAGAGGGTCAGCCCAGGTTGGGCAGTTTGGAGACAAAGCCAGAGAGGCGAGATTGCATTGGTTTGGACATGTGCTGAGGAGGGATGCTGGGTATATTGGGAAAAGGATGCTAAGGATGAAGCTACCAGGTAAGAGGAAAAGAGGAAGTCCTAAGATATGGTTTATGGATGTGGTGTGAGAGGACATGCAGGTGGTTGGTGTGACAGAGCAAGATTCAGAGGACAGGAAGAAATGGAAACAGGTGATCCCCTGTGGTGACCCCTAACCGGGAAAAGCTGAAAGAAGAAGACTAATGAGGAATGTACAGAGAGGAACTGTGACTTTCTTAATTCTAGAGGAAATACCTTTGGACTTTACTGGTCCCACATAAAATGTTTTCTTGACTGTATCAGATATATTTTACTCAAAGAGCAATTTATTATCAATGAAGATCTATAATGCCTATGTCTGTTTTAAGACTCTGTCCTTAATAATGTATGTACTAGAAAAGCCTTGCTTCCCAGATCAAATCATACTACATTTTAAAATAATTAAGTACATGGAGTCTATACACTAGGCAGGGTAATGTTCTCATTTTTATGGGAGCAGCTAGGTATCACTGATGATACTTGTGACAGTAACCAATTTACCCAATTTACAGTGATCAGAAAATGTTAGCCATTATCCTTTGAATTTTGCTCTCTTGTTGAAAAAAAGTAGATGTCAAAGAAAAGACAGCTTAGGGCTTAGCCCTGGAGGACAGAACTAGTATCATCTGTTGTGTACAAGATGTTTCCCCAGTGCTTATTATGTAGGTACTCCCTGTGAGCCTGTTGTCTACCAAGTGGATCATGTAAGGATTAATGTTTGAATGGGGAACACATTACTAATACCTGCATGGGCAAAAGTATCAAAACTATTAGCTAGGACTAGATAGACACAGTGGACAAAGTGACCTTTTGGTTTTGGTAACCCTTTCAAGAACTCAGCAACACAGCCTAGACATCTAATAGGATTTCCTTTTCACAAAGCTTAATTGATTTGCTTCAGTGTCCTGAAAGTTACCTGAGTTTATCTATAAGTTCTGAGTGCAAGCTTTTAGGGGCATGAATGGAAAGTACCAATGAGATGCGAGTACAATACAGTACAGGCATCCATAATTATTAAGCAACATGGGCATTGCAGCTTTGTAAATTAATATTAATACTGCATTTATGGTTGTCTCACTATGAGCTGTTAACTGTAGCACGGTGCAAGACCTAAAATTTGCAAGAAAGTGATGTTTTCTTTAGAATGACAAGGACCACAAGAAGTTGTAGATGGGTCTCAGTTTTTGGAATGAGAAGATAGGATTATACATAAATTCAGATACAGTCCCACATTCCTGGACTGTTGGAACAAATGATAGGCACTAAATCTAAGTATAGTGTGAGTGCTATAGATGCATTAAAGCCATTTTTCATTTGTCTTGCAGATATGTGTTTACTTAGGTATATCAGGAAGGCACCAAGAACAGGCTTTTTTTTAATTTGGACTCTTAGCATTATGCAATGTCACCTTGATGTTTGCCAAATTGGTGTTTGCTAGGTTAATATGTTTATAATATGGATTCTGCCTAAAAAGGCACTATATGAGGTACAAATGTCTGAAATAATGGGTAGAAGCCATAAGGAGTAGGCTGACCCTGATGAACAAAAATGCTTTTTCAACCATCACTTCCCATGCTGACATACAATGATCCAACCCAGGAATGATTTTTTTTTTTTATTTACTGTTTGGTGAATCAGATGAGGCCATTAATCCTGCCTCCTTTTTCAGCCTAAATGGTCAATTTAATCAAGCTAATTTTCAGACATGCCATATCTGTAACTGGTGTAATTAGTTTTCCCAATTTCAAGTCATCTGCATACAGACTATATAACACCTCAGACAAAAAATGTAGGTCTGGAAGTTACACTCTAAACAGATATGGGCCTAGAACAGAGCCCTGTTGGACATCCTGATATTTCCATTTTATCAAATGTACATTAGTACCTAGTTGCTCTAATTTATTGATCAGTGTTTGTGTATGTTCCTATCAAATGCTGAAGTTCAATCTATATAAATTACAAAGCAGCACAATTTTTCATTCATAGCTGTTATTATATTGTTATAGAACATGATGTTACAGGTGGCAATATATCTTTTTTCAACATATGCATGATTATATATGGTTTCAAGTCCCAAAGTTTCCAATACCTTGTCCAATATTATCTACAACATGAAAGAAGACTTAAGGGTCTGTATGGCTCTGGGTTTTTCTACTCCCCTTTCACTAAAAGATGGGTTTAATAAGTGCACATCTCTAATCTTTAGGAATCTCCCCATATTTACACAACTTAGTAAATAATAAATATAAGGTTACTGTAAGTTCTTGCTAAAGTGTTCTCAGGTTATTATTACTAATTATGTCTCCTTCCTGTGCTTTGTTTGTGTCAAGTTTCCATAGTTATTTTTCAATATAATCTACTTTGATTTCAGTATCTGCGATTACCTGGATGTCACTGGGATCACTTATCACTCCCTTTCTGGATCCAAACTGTTTCTTTTTAAGAATTTGTGAATATATCTATAATCTGTTGCGCCTGAGAATAAATTTTAGAATCTGCACACAGTTTATCAACTTGTATGACTATACTCCTTCTAAGCCTTATGTGTCTATAAAATGGTTTTCTGTTATGCTCAGTATCTTTACATAATTTTTCTTCAAATTTTCTTGACCATGTTTCATTGTTTGTACAGCTTGCATAGTCAATTTTTCAAAGTTGTAGTTCAACCTCTTTTCAAATTCTTTTATTTTTTTTGTCTCTTTTTTCTCAATATTTTTTTTTTATTTTTCAAATACATTTGAATGAATTCCATAATATTTATACATAACATCTTAAATAACTATGTACACAATTTACATTAGCCTGACACTATAACAGATCTTAATGTATACAGTTACTTTATAAGTATGTCCAATCCATTATCAGAGTGTCTGATCAATTAGTATATAGTGTCAATCAGTGATAAGACTTTTCCCCAAGGGTTGTTGATAGATGGTGCTGGATAAATTCTTAGTTCTTTAATTTTAATTTCCAATAATGCTGTGGTCTTCAGTAGGCTATAGAAGTCTTCCAAAGTTGGTATTGTGTTTGTAATCCATCTTCTTCTTATATGCTTCCTTGAAATTGCAAGTATAGTCCATACTAGATACATGCTTGACCTGTTCAAATGAGGACCTTCATTCACATTTAATAATGCAAGAGCTTTAGTTAAATAAAATTATTAATTAAATAAAGCTTGTAGAAAGTTATTAATACCATTCCAAAATGGCTTAATTTTAACACAATCAAGGAAAATGTGGATCCAGTCTGCATTGTGTACTTGTTCACATCTCCGACATATTCCTTTTATGGAAGAACTAATTTTACTGATTCTGTCTGGGGTTAAGAATGCTCTGTGCTAGAATTTCCAATTAAAAACTTTCCAGTACTGTGTAAAGGATGTATATTTTATGTATAATAAGATATTTGTTTTAATATCTTCAGTTAACTTTATTGAGTGTCCTTTTGTTATATATTCCCAATATGAGGTTGTGGGTGTTGTTTTATAGTTCAGCAATATTTTGTAAAATTTTGAAATACTGTTTCCCATGTCAAAGTCATTATATATGATTTCATATATGTATTTCATAAATGTAGGTATTTATTTAAATGAAGAATTGTTAATTATTCTACTTAAATCTAGTGAATATGACAGAATATTCTGTAAGGTTGGCCAGTCCTGCTGTGGAATTTTGTATGTTGTTTTTATTACTTCCATATCTAAAATGTTTAGTTATTTGATACATTGGAGCCAACAAACAAATCTTTTCTGTTCCCAGGAATTAATAATTTCTCTCTATATTTTATGTGGATAGTTCTTTGTGACTATAAATGGTGTTACAAGATCAAACCACATTTTTTAATCTATGTTTGCATTAATACTTTTCCTAAATGAGTCAATGTAATTATTAATCATACAACTTTTAGTGGGCTTAGTTATGTTATGTTGCTTACTAATACATAATATGTGCCATGGCAAGTTGTTTTTATCTGCTATTTGAATTTTTTTTTTGTAAATCAAATTCATTTATTGATATTACAGTTAGTAGTTCTTTCCAATTTGCAGAGTAATTTAGACTTATCCAATCTGAGATTGTTTTAGATATTGATGCTTTTATATATGTTTTTATATCAGGAAAGTTTAACCATCCCTGTTTCCATGGTCTGGTATGATGTATTAAAGCTATTCTGTTTCTTTTGGGAAAACCATAAAAAGTTTATTAGGCATGAGTTTATTTCTTTGAGTATATTCCTTTCTAGTAACAGTTGTATTGCCAAAGCTATATATAGGATCTTGGGTAGTAAAACATTTTTTATTAACTGTAGTCTATCTTCAAATGTTAATATTATATTGTTCCACTTTTCCACAGAGACTTTAATTGTATTGATGATATTATTGTAGTTTTTTAGACTACTTCATTATTATCCTTGCATAACTCAATTCTTAGCTATTTTAAGGTAGATTCTTGTTTCCCTACGATGTGATCTCCCTTAGTCCGCAGTTCTTTTTTTTATTTAAAAATAAAAATTTTGATTTTGATTTATTGAAATGGAGTCCTGAAGTCATATAAAATTTGTCAATTAATATATCTAATTCTTTTAGTGTCTCTTTTGTATTAGATAATGTTAGTTTTTGTTTTCTTCATTCACATTTTATTCAACAAGATCTTTGGATGGTCGCGGTGTTTTTGCTTGCTATAATGTTAGCAATATGTCATCAGCAAATAGCATTACTTTAAAATTGCATTGTTCATAAATATCTATTCCTTTGATTTTTATATATTTTTATATTGTTACGAATTGAATATGCCAATATTTCAATAGACAGAGTAAATAGAATCGGTGACATGGGGCATCCTTGTTTAGTGCCTTTTGTTATATGTATAAATTCAGAGGTAAAAGGACCCAACATATAACATATGCTAAATTATTTGTGTATATATATATATATATATATATATATATATATATATATATATATATATATATATATATATATATATATATATATATATTCTTTAGGAGATGAACAAAGGATGCAGGAAATTCAAATAGCATTAGGATTTTGAATAAATAGTCCCAATTTAGGGAACCAAAGCTTTTTCTATATCTAAGCCAGTTATGAGAGTGTCTTTATTTTCTTTATTAACACAATCTATGAGAGAAGTTATCCTTTTAATATTGTCATGTGTGTGTCTATGATATATAAATCCAGTCTGATCATTATTTATTGTTTTGGATAGTGGTATTTTCATTATGTTAGTTAATATTGTCATAAATATCTTATAGTCATTATTTAATAATGATACAGGTCTATAAGAGGTACAGAGGTTTGTAGATTTGTTTTCCTTTAGGATTGGTGTGATTAAGGAATATCTCCAAGAGGGTGGTAGTAAAGCTTGTCACTGAATTTCTAATAGAGTTTTATGGAAGAGGGATAGTATCTTTGAAGGAAAAAGTTTATATATTCCATAATTATGCCATCTATACCAGGAGCTTTATTAGTTTGCCCTCTTTTATTGTACCTGTAATTTCTTTGTAGGATATGGGTGCTTGCAGATCTAGTTGTTCTGGTACTTTTTATACTGTAACATTTTTCATCTAGATTTAATTAATCGATGTGTATATTTTCTTTTTGGAAATGTTCCATATAGTGATTTCTATAGGCATAAAGAATGTCACATATATCCGAGACATTTTTCCCTTTCTTTTCATGGAAGACACTTTTAATAGTATTAGCTTTTGACTGCATTTTGATTCTTGTGGATAAATTATGTAGATATTTGGGAGAAGTGGCCAAGGTATTAATTTTTAGTTTCTCTAAAGCTAAACTAGTTTTATGTGTTTGAATTTCATTGTATTTATTGTTTAACACTTCTTTTTTTTTCATCTCCAAATGATTTTGATTTTTTTCAGCTTTTACTGACAAAAGTTTGGATTGTAGATCTAATAATTCAGAATCCCATTCTCTGATTTTTTTTTATATCAAGTTAGGCCTTTGCTATATGTGTAAACTTTTGATGAGTCTCATATCATTATTTTGTTTATCTCTGTTGTGTAATTACTATCTAAGAAGAACTGTAATTCAGATAATAACCAGGGTTTGAACTCTTTAATTTTAGTTATATATGTTGAAATTCTGGAGTTAAAGATTAATGGTTTGTACCTATTTTGAAGTTTTAATATCAATGAATTGTGGTCTGAAAATGGGCAGGGAGTGAGAGAGAACTTAATGATTTTAGACTGTAAGTCCTGGGCAGCAAATATTTTATCTATTCTAGTTTGGGTACCAAATCTGTTATCTTGATGAGAAAACAACTTGTCTTCTTTAAATCTGAAAGTATTTACAAGATGAAATTATTCCACCTACTTGTTTAAAGCTTTTGCTACAGTAGATGTACACAACAGTCTTTTATTTGTAGTTTCAGAAATATCAAATATACAATTAAAATCTCCTCCTAATATTAAATTGCCTTTATAATTATTGGAAATGAAATCCAAGTGTTTTTTAACAGTACCTGTTCCAATTCCTGGGAACCAGTATAGATTGGCTAGTGTCCTTTTGTTATTATATTATAACTATTACTAATGCCATAAGGCCTTCTTTATCTTCATACTTATAAATGAACTCTGGGTAAATCACATTTGTTTTCCATAAAATTGTTACTCCTTTTGTCTTTGTCTTATAAGTCGATTGCACCAATATCATATATTCCTGAGGATTCCATTTGTAATTGTCATTTGTTTTGAAACAAGTTTCTTGAAGGAAGACTATTTGTGTTTTGTTCAGTTTTAAATATTTCAGTAGATTTGATCTCTTGTTAGGATTGTTTAAGCCATTGGTATTTAAAGATAATAAAGTTAAATCCATTTTAGGTTATTTAGACTATGTATTTTTTATTGTGACTATTAAACATTTTCCTCTGATTTTTCCTCTGATAGCTATAAAATATATGTTTGAGCTTTTAAAAGAAATTATCAGTTTTATACTTTGAGTGTTTACTAATAAAGCAATGTTTTGGTCAGGCATGCTAAAATTTTTTTTGTGAAATAAATTTAAATTAATAAATGTTAACAAAACTAAGATTTGCACTAGCCATGGATTGAAAATCATTCCTAATCTGATGGATAAACCTAAGCCCATCTGATTATCACTCATACCTTGATAATCCAGAACATCTGAGCTCCATAAACTGGATTATGATATGGAGAATATGTGTAATAGGAATAAGCAATATTTATATTATTTTGAACAGATATAGTACTATTGTAGATTAGACAGAATTCTAATACAATATAAATGTTTACCTATTGTATAAGCAATTAATATTTACATGAAAGATAGATGACAAGCAATCCAATCATACTAAAGTAGGAGGTATCATATATAAAACCTCAATAAAAGATTATATCGCACAGTTGTTTAACATATTCACCCTTACTGGTAAAGTCTTTCAAAACTTATTACTTAATATAAATAGATGGTAATAATATTTATACCTAATATTTATAATACAATGTATTTTACTGGATATATCAGAAATTATATTTAATTGTTTGGCAGCATTTGAGTAATCACTTTGTTTGTTACTAACTTACTTAAAGCATCAAGGTTGTTTTATGTGAACATTGATGAAAGTTAGTCCATTTTAATTGTCAGTGCATCCCTCTTCCCCCCCGTTTCCTACACATAAGGATTTTCATATCTGTCATTTCTTATTATAAAATGAGTGAAACTATAGGTTAAAAATAACAAATTCACTTATTGTGATTAATGATTACAAGTTCCCTTTTCATATTCATAAATTGCCATGTTATGGCATAAACTGAATGTTTTTAGATTTAAATGGCAGCATTCTATTTTGTATAATCAGCAAAGGTTAAACTGAGTGATTATTGTCAATTTAATAATATTTGTTCAGAATGTGATTGTTACATTCTGTGACATTCCTAGTTCAGGCTTATATTGTTTCCCTTGAACAACTTTGTCAGTCTGATGTCATGTATAAAACATTAGTTACCTTGGTAATAGCTTAAGTATTATATATGGTCAACATGGGTTACAAGACCACAATTCAAGTTAAAGCAATTATATGACTTGTTATGCACATTTACTTATATGAGAAAATCATCATGTTTCCCCTTGATGTTCACTATAGTGTATGCCATTTATGACAAGTTAAAACAGTAGTGTTATTATACACAAGCCCATGTTATTAAACTGAGTGTCTATTGTCAATTTAATACTATTTGTTCAGAATATGATTGTTACATTCTGTGACATTTCAAGTTCAGGCTTCTATTGTTTCTCTTTAACAACTTTGTCAGTTTGATACTATGTATGAAATATTAGTTACTTTGGTAACTGCTTAAGTATTATATATAGTCAAGATGGTTTACAAAAACTGCAATTCAAGTTAAAACAATTGCATGACTTGTTATGCACATTTACTTATATAAGAAAATCATCATGCTTCCCCTTGATGTTCAATGTAGTGTATGTCATTGATGACAAGTTAAGACAGTAGTGTTATTATACACAAGCCCATGTTATTAAATCCTGTCTTTAATATCGAAATTCAGCAGACTGCTTCATCTTATATGATGATTGTATATTTTATGTCTAGGTTTACTAAAATCATACATTACATAACTATTGTATTTTTTTTTTACCTTTTGGCTGTTGCTTAGTTATTTGAGAGACCACAAGCTGTAATGTTTATTCTTATTATTAGCTCCTTCCAAGCATGTTTATACAGTCCATAGACTTTAAATTATGAGACCCTTCTAGTTTCTTATTTGTTATAAGCATATTTCTATTGTTACATACACACATATCAGTACTTCAGGCATGGGCAACAATACCCATCCAGTTTGCCAGAATACCATTCACTAATTCATGTGGTGTGTTTCCAGGCTGTTCTTAAAATATCCAAACCAATATTTCTCCTGTTTCATTTTACCAGCCTGTTCCATGCAGTGGCCACTCTGCTGGTGAGTCATTCAACACACCTTCCATTCCCACAGATATTTCCACGAAGGAAATCTGATGACTCTCTAGCACTTCCCAGCAATCCCAAACACCCCTAGAATTAGTTTTTCCATATGCCAAACATGTCCGAGCAAGCTCACCTCCCAGACCACTGCAAAGGGTACTGCACAAGACCAAGTGCTCTTAGTCTTTCACAAAAACTCAGACTTCCACTCTTATGTAAGTCCTTAATGTGTTTGGACAAAAATACATTTTAAATGTAAAATTGTGCTTATTTTTTTTCTTTTTTTATCAAGAATCAACTTAACGAGCTAAACAAAGTATTGGGAGAGCATGAATATATGTACATGTGGTTTAAAACAGCCCTTTTATTATTATTATTTTTTAAAAAACAAAAACTTCATTGCCGAGAATCATCTTGGAGGCTCCTCAGAGCCGTTAAGCATCATCATCATTCTGGCTCCATTACCATAGCAATTTAGGAGCATCTGTTTCTGTTAATATATCTGTGTACTGCATACCAGAGGCTTGCGATGCACCTGAAGCTTCACTTCATTTCACTGCAACTTCAAGCCTAAATTCTCTCCCTTTCAGTGAGGCAGCAGCCAGGAAAAGAATGGAGAATAAGCAAATCAAAAAAAGAAGAAAAAAAAAACCCCAACAAGCCGCCACAACAAGCAATAACACATTTTCCCAGCCTTCCCACCTCTCACTCGGCAGATGTATAAACAAACTATTCTCTGCTAAAATATCCCAAATCACAGTTTTATCCACCTCCTTCCCATGGATCCAGGCTAAAACACCAAATGTCTCTTCCTAATACAAGTTTCAGTAAACCTTGATCACAAACCGCAACCCACAGCTTCCCAGAGATGAAAGTGGCAACATACAACAGCTGCCAGTGGCAACATACAGCAGCTGCCAGACACAGCTGCATCCACGGACACCATGCCAGGCTTAATCAAACAGCACTCAAAGCTATGATGCCTGCCATAATTGATATTAATTATGTTTAGACAGAATAATAATGACACTTGTACTAACTGCTAGAGACAGCTGCATCCACACACACACACCATATCGGGATTGATCAAACAGCACTCATAGCTAAGATACCTGCCATAATTGATTTTAACTATATTTAGACAGAATAATGATGACATTTGCACTAAGAACTTGCTACTATTACTTAACTAGGATATACATGACATTTCTAAATCATACTTTAGCTGAAGAAGGCATTATTCTCCATGACAGCATTTTTTTTCAAAACACTCTACTGTTACTGCTACTATATATGATGTTAATTTGTTACATTTGAGTCTCTGATGAATGGTACCTCATTGAATTAATTAATTACTTAAATTATTATAAGTAAAAATCAATGAAAAATGAACAAGATAAGTACTCATTGAGTTCAAGTAGGGGAATGGAAACTTCTCTGTTTGTATTATATGTTGCTTTGTTTCACTTATATATAATGTAAATAGCAACCCATCTTGACCTACCTTTGTTTGTGAAGCATTATTGGACTCTTGAACATTCTGAATAAATCATTACTGTTTCTCAGATGTTTAAGAAACCCTCCTTTTTAAAATAAAAACAGATGACAAGTGATGTACCATATCAGATGATACTTTCAGAGATTTAGTTATAAGAGTTATTTTTTTGGGAAAGCTATCATGGAGTCAGTTTTTGTTTCTTCTTTCTAGCATCAGTCCAAGGATTTGCTTCTTTTATTCTTTTAAGAGTAGGGGCCATCCATTTCATTTCTTCTGTGATAGACACTATGTTGTTGCTTTTGATGAATATAATAGCTTCTTCTAAGTCATTAAAGTTTCTCATCTCATTGGCAAAAAGTATTTTAATCTTGGCTGGAAAGACCAGCTGTGCTTTAATGTTGTTTGTTTTAACAGTTTTATTATTGGCCAGACTTTTTTCCTTTGTTCTAGTATTCTGGGAGAATAATCATTGTCAAACCTTATCAGGCTTTGATTGTATTTTAAGGGTGATTTTTTCCAAGCAGATTTCAATATTAGTTCATTGTCGAAAAATGAAAGAAATTTTATAACTATGGATCTAGGTGGAGTATTTGTTGAGTTAGAAGCAGGTTTCCTCAGTGCTCTATGTGCCCTTTCAATTCCAAATGAAAGTCCATCTTTCAAGTCTAAAAATTCAGGAATCCAGGTTGCTAAAAATTAAATAATGTTTTCTTCTTCAGTGTTTTCAGGCAGACCAAAGATCTTTATGTCGTTTCTCCTTTCCCTGTTTTCAAAGTCATCTATTTTGTTAAGCAGCCATGTATTCTGTTTAAGCAGAAATTCTTTTTGGAGTTCTTCCTTTTTGAGTCTCCCTTCAATGTCATTTAGAGAAGTCCTTATTTGTTAGTTTGTATGGTGTTGCTATCAGTCTGTTTTTGAGAATTTAATTTTAAGTTTTATAAGTCATTTTTAAAGACATCCATCTTCAAAGATAGTTCTTGTAAGGTAGATGTCGTCAAGTGCAGTTCTTTTTTCAATGCAGCATCTGGATGAGAATTCCTTGAGTTGCTCATATTCAGTGACTCAATATATCTCCAAGTTACTTGACATGAAAACTTTTGTATAGCTTCACCAAAATTGATATTTATGTGATTTAGTAGTTTATCTATAGATTTATGATGTTTTAAACTTGAAAATAATAAAATTGTCTTATACTACTATATTAGTTTATGGAGCTCTCAAAATTCACTGCTCTCAGTTGGCCATCTAGGCTCCAGTCCCTATTTTTTGTCTCTTACCAGGTACCAGGTATCTTGTTCTTACGGAAATATATCACCCTAATGTTGTATGCCTAAATCCTGATGTTAAACATTTTTTTTTATTTTATTTTTTCCCTCAAATGATTTCTGTTTCAAAACTTTCCCCATTCTTTTTGCAGTTTTTCTACTGAACACAACACTCTTGTTAGATTTACATAGTGACTGTTTTGCTTCCATATTATCTGTAATTAACCTTCTGTGCATTGCTTTAAATTTCAATTTGGCAGAATTATCTAGCAACAATTTAACCTTTATAACACCATGATCACTGCACATTAATGATGGTAAAACTTGACATGAAGTAACAAGAATTTATTTAGGTACACAAACAATGTGTTGTGTGTTCCATTCCCTGATCATTTTTTTACAGTATGATGCAGTTGCTGTTCCTGAACATAGGTTGCTCATAATTTCCATACTAATGTTGTTTAAACAATATTATTCCAATCTGTTTTTGGTACATTTAAGTCCTTGGCCTTTATTACTCATTCCTCCTGTTCTTAATTCAAGAAATTTATGAATTCCTCAGCATTTGACTTTGGTGGTCTATACACTCCACTAATTGCTATCTGTTCCAGGGTTGTCTTTAGTGTCACAGTTACACAATATATAGTACTGGCATTATCATTGAACATGTATTAATCACAAGTCTCCTAAATATCCTTATTCCTTATCATAACACTTCTACCTGATTTTTGTTGAAATGTCTGTAACAGTAAAAACATTTATACCCTGACAGAACTGGTTGCCAGTCATTGTTATTTAACCATGTTTCAAAAAAAGAAACAATATTGTCAATCTTTTGGGAACATAGTAAGTTATCCAGTAAAGGAACTTTATTATTAATGCTCCTAGCCTTAACAATCATCAGATATGCAACAATTTTTTGCTATCTGTGAACTGATAAATTTTTGACTGGGCAAAAATCCTATCTTGTGTTTGTCAAATATTGTAAAATATTTGCTGTAAAAATTGTCTTCCCTGATCTTGACAAAAGCACACCATCCTGTCTGAACATGTGTGCCCAAAATTAGGCTGAAATGCTCTACACATTTCCATTATTTAAAATGGGTCAATTTTTTCATGTAGGTATTTACCCCAAAAATATTTTTGTTCATGGTGACCTGACTCTACTTTCAATATGTGATTTGTGAAAAATAGATCTTAACACCTGTATAAGCTAAGCTATCTAAGAGGGCTGTAAGTTCCCTACTAACAATTGAAGAGTCCTTGCTGATGAAATCATTAGTATTGATATAAATAAAAACTGATTCCCTACTTCCTTACATTAAGGCATTCTAAGACTTGTCTTACTTCTTCTATTTTTACTCCTGGCAAGCATAACACTATTTGATGTTCATTATATTCTCTGCAAATGGAAGTATTACTTCCTCTAATAATTGAGTCTCTAACTACAAGAATATCTTTTTTACCAGATCTGAAGTCTCTTCAACTTCTATTTCAATAATATCTGCTCAATCAGTTGTTAGCAAGGAATGATCTTCACCATTAGTCTTATTAATCCCACAGTTTTCATTGTGTACTACATTTGCAAGCATGCAATTGACATCCAACTGGCTTTGTACATCAGCAGCTTGAGCCATGTTGTTAACACCTCTCTTTCTCATCTTTTTTCTTGCAGTAATGTTTATCAGTACTTCCACATTCAATTTTGTTTTTTTTACTTTTCACCTAACCCTTGCCTCTTTTTTTCTACCTTCTCTTTTGGAAAAATGCTGCATTTGTCTGTAGACTGAAGGTTTCTTGATAGAAAAATGTTATAATTCCCTGTGATCTGTGTGCTATATAACAACACAGTATTCTTTTTTAGTATGTAGTCTCATTACTTTATAGACATTTATCATTTCTTTCTTTTTTTATTTCCTTCTAAATGCTCTGAATTTTCAAATTGCTGTATATGTGTAGCCAAAATTCCAAACCTGTCAGGGACACCATCATCTTTCAAAGGGAGTGATCTTTACAGACAATAGATGCATCCTTTCCTAAATGTCTTCTATTTGCTCTTTGCATAACATTCTTCATCTCACCAGTCCAGTCATTAAAGAAAAGAATGATCAAAATTAGTTACTACATAATTCAAAGGGAACAACTTCTATGAGAAAAAAATCACATAAACAATATGCAAATGAATCCTGAATTAAGTAAAGTAAAGCTGTTGCTCTGTCTGTAGTAGCTCTGAAAGTCAGACAAAAGCGGGAATTCCTTTGCATCACACTGTTACTCACAGTTGCATCTCTTTTTAATAGTAAAGATAAATAAATCCCATACCAACAGAGGATTGTTTAGATAAGCTTTAGATTGTCCTCTCTGCAGTCTGTGCGACTTTATAACTGACTAGGTCCCTTACCATGGCTAGAGTCTGCTTGTATAATACCTATCCCTTTCTAGCAACAGTGAAAAGTAAAGCTAAAACAACAAAACATAAATCAAAGTGAATCTACTTGTCTACAAGCTATCTCTTGCTTCCTATGAGCAGTGAAAAACAGCAGTAAGAAACAAAATATGAGTTAAAATACAAATGTCTTTTATCAGGCAACCCCATGTGCAATCACAAACCATGACAGAGATGTTTAGAAAAGTTCTGGATTGTCCTCTGTGCAGTCTGTGTGAATTTATAGCTGACTAGGGGGTCTATATTAGATCAGCGAATGCTTAAAAAAGAGAACGCTGATTGATCGAACTTATGTAAGCAAAAGCTTAAAATATCGAAGCACCAGAAACCCGAATTTTTTCGTAGGGAAAGAATTCAGTTATCCATTTCTGTTGCTTTGGTATTTTCAGTGCTGTGGTGGGAAGTTACGGTTCGGGTTCAGGTAAGTGTGCGATTGTGTGGATGTGAGTGTTAGGGCAGGTTAGGTGAGTTAGGGTTAGGGTGTGGGTTAGGTATGTGTGCGATTGTGTGGATGTGAGGGTTAGGGCGGGTTAGGTGAGCTAGGATTAGGGAGCGGGTGAGGTGAGTGTGCAATAGTGATGGACCTTAGGGTTAGGGTTTGGGTTAAGGTAAGTGGATAGTTAGTGGTGTGTGTATAGTTTAGTGTAGGGTTAGGTGTCAGATTTTAGGTGTATGTGTGTGGATTGTTGTTTGTTTGGTGTGCTTGTGTTGTGTGTATGTGTTTTGGATCAGCGATTTTTTTCCCTAGGAAAAAAAAATCACTGTTCTGACAGTTCGAGATTGTAAGCTTTTGCTTACATAAGTTTGGTCAATCAGCGTTTGCTTTTTTAAGCATTTGCTGATCTAATATAGACCCTGACTAGGCCCCTTGGGATGGCTAGATTATTTTTAAAAGAAAATACAACATTTTTTACAATGGCAAAATAAGACAAGAAATATGGCAAAATAAGGCTATATTAAAACATGAGGACATATTTAGAAAATTAGGAAGAAATAAGAAAGAATACTATGAAAAGAGAAATAATTATACAAAAGAAGCTATGAGAAAATTTAAGATGCATTATATATGCAAAGATATTTACAACAAGGTAAAAAAGAAGAGGTGTCAGCCCTTTTAAGTAAGATAGTAAAAGAGAAGAGCAGGGTGATGACAGAAACGAATGATAAACAAGAAAACATAAGAAGAAGTAAATCTCAAATTATGGAAATTGTAATAAAATATGTAGAAGAAATGTTTAAAACAAGGAAAGAATATAATAAAACATGGAAATTTAAAAAAATCAGAACAAATGAATAGTGAATGACTAAGAAATTGAAAAAGGAAATTACTTTGGATGAATTGCATATGGAGTATTTAAACATTTAAATATAGATTCATCTGGGAGTCTTGATGGAATTGAGTTTGAAATGTATAAAAACCTAGATGGATGGCAAAAAATTGTCACAATTCTGAAATGAATGGTTAAATGATGGCTGTAAACAGAAATTTTGTAGTGAGGTATTAAAGTTCATATGAAAGAAAGGAAAAAAGAAGACATTAAGAATTGGAAACCTATAATATTAAATAATGCAGATAAGATATTTATAGAAATAAGACCAAAAGACTTGAAAATAAGATGGAATACATTATGGAATAATGTTTATATTGTAGAAATGGGAAAGTATGTTAAGAATTATTAATGACACAAAGACAAATAGCAAATATTTAAAAAAATAGAGAATTTAAAACTTATGGTAGGTGACTTTAGTAAAGCATTTGATTCAATTGGACATAAAATAGCATGGGTATAGTGAAAGAGTATAATTTTTTTTTAATTCTCTTTATTGTTTTATTCATCATAACTGACAGACAACAAACAGTAACAATATATACACAAATAAAAATATACAGAATCTTAAAAACAACTATGTACATTTATACATTGCCCAGTTATGTAAAGAAGAAGGAAGACAATATAACATTTGGTAATACCTAAAGGATGCATGTAATCAGACTAAAATAAGTTCAAAAAGTATTCTCCAAAAATCTTTAAGAAAAGGTTTTTGATTCATGTTGTAGAATAAGTATTTATGTGCCTTGATGTGCTTAATAGCTAGGGTCTTGAACCCTTCCCAGGATAATATTTGCCTATTTTTCCAGTTCAAGGAAATATAATATTTAATTAACATGAAGATAGAGATCAAAACTCTGTAGTTCCTCTCAGGTAACCCCGGAGGTGGGATATGGAGAATAGTGAATTCCCAAGAGAGAGTAGACTTTTCGTAACCAATTTTCTCCAGTATAACTCTCAAGGCACACCATAACCTGTAAGTGCATTTGCAACTCCAGAAAACATGTAATATATCATCTATTTGATTTGGGCAAAATTGACATTGAAGGGAGTATTTGGGGTATATTTTATTAAGTATGTCGGGAGTAAGGTACGCATTATTCATTATCATGAGCTGAGTATATTTAAGTTTTTTAAGGGGTATAAACCTGGAACTAATTCTTATAGCCTTAGAAATCTGGTTATGGGTAATAGAAGTATTACGTTTTAGCCAAGAATTGGAAAAGATTAGTTCCTTATTTGTTTTAAGTGCCATGATAACTTTATAGGTATTTGAAATCCTTTTTTTTTTACTAAGAAACAAGTTCCACAGTGTTTTACAAGTTGAAATATCCTTATAATAAACTAAGGGATTCTCCAAGTAAATATGGACTAATTCTCTGATCTGTCTTAATATGATTGTATATTTTTAGGTAAATTCAAAATAGTTCTTAGTTCCGAGAGAGACTGCTGTTTATAGGGAAATAGATTGGAAATAGAAGTGTACTTGAGCAGGGGGTATTGTTCCAGATTTAGCATGTGCCCATTCATTCTTAAGTTAGGGTTAAGGTGTAGTGGTTGCAGAGTATTAAAGGAATGAGTTAAGTTCAGGGAACTGAAGAGGTTTTGAAGTGTCCTTATACTAAATTTAATGCCTTTTATTAATTTAACATTGCCCAAATTTTCTTTGTTCAGGAAAGGTAACGCTGCTGGGTTTATGTTTAAAGATTTAACATAATTATTATACAGGATGACCCAGGCCGGTGCCCACGAAGAGTGGGTCTTATTGTAGGAGGCAATGTTTAGAATTCTACTTCCATTGATTATTTCAAAGTATGTTTTAAAATCAGGTAGACCCAGTCCTCCTTGTTCCATGGGGAATGTAAGTTTCAAATAACTAATTCTAACAGATTTGAGGGCCCAGATAAATTTTGAAAGAAGAGATATAATATTTCTAAAGAATTTATTATGTATTATAGTCATGGATGCATTAAATATATATAAAAATCTGGGAAGAATGTTCATTTTAATGATAGCCGTCCTGGCCAGAAAAGGAAGCTTAAGATTAGACCATCTGTTTAGGTCACCCCGGATATTAGACCAACATTTTGTCACGTTATCCTGATATTGAGAGAAGTTCCCTTGGGAAAAGGATATCCCAAGATATTGAAGTTGTTGTTTAATACTTATACCTGTATTAGCGAAAATATTGGGAGAAGGGGAATAAATGTTTATCGGAAAGATTAGTGATTTATCTCTATTAAGTTTGTAGTTTGCTAGGTTAGAGAAGGAATTGATGGAAGAAAGAATTTTAATCAGATCTGATCCGGGGAGCGTAAAGTAAATGTTTAGGTCGTCTGCGTATGCACAGCGATAAATTTTGGTGTTAAAAATACTAGGTGTGTGATGAAAAGTTTTCTGTTTGATCAAAAGGAATAAAGATTCAATGTAGAGGTTGAATAATAATGGGGAGAGGGGGCAACCTTGCCTAGCACCGTTGAGGATTTTAATTCTATTAGATATCTGTTTATTTATTTGTAAAATGGTGTATGCATTAGAATATAAGGTTTTAATTCAGTTGATAAAAGAGTTTGGAAAATTGAAAAAAGGGAGACTGTTGAATAGAAATTCAGTGCTGATACGATCAAAGGCCCTGGAAGCATCAATTGCTAGAGCATAAAGGGGAGTTTTATTTAAGGAAGAAAGAGAGATCATGGCTTCCAAAGACAGTGTGTGGTCTATAGTTTGTCTGCCCATGATGAATCCAGACTGTTCTGGTGAAACAATGGAAGCGATAACTAACTTCAGTCTGTTAGCTAAAATTATGGCCAAAATTTTCATATCTATATTAACAATAGAAATGGGTCTATAATGCCAGGGGTTTTTGGGGTCAGCATTATGGTTTGGTATAAAGATGATTCTGGAGGCATTCAGGTGTATATCCTTAAAACCAAAGGTAATAATATTATTATACAAAAGAAGCAATGCTTTAGAGATTTTTGTAGTAAAACATTTATAAAATTCTGCCGTAAACCCATCTGGACCAGGTGATTTATTAGGTTTAAGGCTATTAATAGCCATAGCTATTTCCTGCGTAGAAATTTTCCCATCTAGAAGTTTCGTTTGATTCTCTGACAGTTTAGGGAAGGTTAATTTGTTATAAAAAAACTGTAACTCTTCCTTATTAGCAGAATTTTCAGTAGGGTCATATAACTGAGAATATAAGTTTTCAAAAAGACCAATAATCTCAGTAGTACCCTGATATTCCTTCCCCTGATGTGAAATTTCTGAAATAAATGGAGATGACTTATTCATGTTTATCACTCTGGGCAGGAATTTAGAGGGGAATTGAGCCAGATCTGAATAATTTGCTATAGATTTAATTTCATGGAAGTTAAGGTCATCCGCTTGCATAGATAAAAGTTCCTTTTGCAGCAGAATCATTTGTTTTTCTAGCTCAGAAGTGTGTTTTTGTTGGATTTCGGTTTCTATGTTATGGGGTTTAGAGGTAATATCTGATTCCTTCTTATTGAGTAGTTTCTTATAGTATGAGGCTTTATTAATCAGAAAACCTCTGATCATAGCCTTGGTTGCAGCCCAAGAGCAGTCTAAAGCATTCTGTAGGGAGTTACTGGATTGGAGAAATTCGTCCAGATAGAGCTCAACTTGAGAGAGGATTTCTACTTTCTTAAGAAGGTTAAGGTTTACTCGCCATCAAATAGCTATGTTCTTTGAGGGTCTTATGTCCTTCAATTGAATAGAGAGAGAGAAATCTGAGAATGATCGGAAAGGCTTCTGGGGTAATTGGAGAAAGAAATATCCTGGTTGCTGAAAGTCGAGGAAATCATAAAAAAGTCCAATCTAGACCAGCTTTTAGTGCAGTTAGAGAAAAAGGTGAATTTGTTATTTTTATGGGTGGTTTTAAGAAAGATATAGGGATCAAAAAGGTTATAGTCATCCTTAAGCTCCGACAAGGATAGTGTTGCAGAGAAATTAAATTTAGCCTTAGTATTTGTCCTATCATTTTTTGGATCCTGTAATGAATTCCAATCACCCCCTACTATGCAGTAATGATTAGGAAATAGAGCAAGTAATTTATGAATCTGCATAATGAACTTTTGCTGACCTGAGCATGGGGAATATATGTTTAAAATCAATATGGGTTTGTCAATAAATGAGCACGTTGTGACAAAATAACACCATCTACCATCAGTATCCGAGTCACATTTTACTATGTCCAATATAAATTTGTTTTTAATTATAATAGCAACCCCTGTGCTATTAGATTTGGCCCCAGAAGCTATTATCTTCTTAATCCAAGGTCTTCCGCTGCCTTGGTCCCATTGATTGTCAAAAAGATTAGTTTCTTGGACAAAAACAATGCTAGATGTGGATTTAAGAGTCAGATGCATGAAAAGTTTTTTTCTTATTGGTATCTTGTAGCCCTTTGATGTTCCACGATTCTATATCCAACATTTACATATAAAAGTTAAGAGAACGGAGAAAGATGGAGAATAAACAATTGTCTAACATTCTTATATGGTGGAACAAAAATGAGTGGGCAAGTATAAAAAACCCTTCCTGTTTTAATCCTGTGCCTAACCACCACCCTCTAAACCTGGAAGGGGCTGGGATATTAAAGAATAACACTAAAGATAGTAACCTTTTAAGGCATTTCTTGGGGCTCCCCCAAGTGGAGAGACAGTATCATCCCAGAATTTTATTCCTAAAATGCCAGAATTTAAAATGCATAACAATCCCAATCAGTACCAACATACACTCCAAGCTCAGCTATAATGATGTTCTGAATATATGCTTGACCAACTATAAGTGTGACAGTTAAGATAAGCCAACGGGGTTGGCAAATCTGGTTTAATTAGTGTTTAGCTAGAGTTTCACTCATAATAACCTTCCTGTTGTTATGTAACTGCCACTGGAAACAAAAGGGGAGAAGCAACTTTCCCCATAGTAACAATTAAAACTTGTAAGACATGTATAAAAGAGATTAGCATAATTCAACTGGCTTACTGACAGTCCTGCTTTTGATAAAGCCCTTTGTGTGATTCCATTAGAGATCCCTATAATGAATAGGGTACCCAGGCAGCTTGATCCTATCTATCAGTATGAGCATCCTGTGCACTCTTAAAAATCACCCACAAACCCTATGCAAACAGGAAGAAAACTCATAAAGACCCTAAAGTAACCTGAAAAATGTCCCATCACATTTGAGTTAAAAATAATGAAAACTATTACTCAAACACATAGTGGAGTTAAGAGAAACACATATGAAAAAACAATGTTTTCTACATTTAGGTGTGCTAGGTACCCAGAGTGCCATATGTTGTTTAAACATCTGTCACCTACTGAAAAATGCAGTATCGGTATAAGGACATGCACCGAATACCTTATAAAATATACAAAGTAACTCAACTAAGCAATGAGCTTATTTCTCAGTGCAGGGACATTAGAAAGGATCTGAGTGGGTTTGTCTAACCCTTCAGGTGATCAACAAACAAGACAGTCACCAGAAATATAACTGAGTACAAAATGCCAGCTGTAGAGCTCAATGCACTAATTTGCATCGTCGGTTTTCCTATCTGTTGTGGTTGGAGATTAGAAACCACTTCAGTACCCCTCAGAGTGCACACGCTTTGTCTGGCTAAAACATAGATCAAGTAAATGTTATTGACTTTTCCTGTCCATAAGCTACACCAATTGCTCACTAAGTGTGTTTTACAGCAAGAATAAAGCCTGCACTCTAATATATCATAGTGTGCTAACAACACAGTGACAAACCATAATGCGGAAGTTTGCTTAAACATATCATTAAATTGAGTTAAGCACGCTGTGCTTATATTCAGATTAAACAAGAGAGTGATATATGGTAAATCAAGACTGCCTCTTATAAACATGAATCAGTACATTACTCGTAGGATTAACAATAGGGTAAACATATATTAGTGAGGCAACTTATTTATAAATGTGCTTAGATTCAAGTACTTAAGAAGTAGTTTGCAGAATCTTACATGGAATGTTTTGCAAATTTGTATATTATACAATCAGGCGAGAAGCTCCGTTTTAAAATAACCGACATTAGAGTGTAACAGTTCGTGTAAGTGTCTTATAGCCAAGGCTGAAGTTATGTAACAAATAGGCAAAACACACTAAGAGCTCAAGCTACATGAATTGTGTCCACATCGACAGAGCAGAAGGGAGAAACATTCAATTATTGAAAAATTAAGCTCCTTATCTCCGGTTAGTTGTCTGCTGACGATGCAGGGCTTCTTAGTGAGTGGAGCCCTAAAACACGGACAGGGCTGTTGTAAAGCAATCCAGTTAAGGCTTATCAGCAGTATCACTTTAAGAAAAACAAAAGGGATCATGGTAGTAGCAGGAGTGAAAGTTCCTGCAGCACACAGCCAACATGGAGGATATTTAGCCTTGCGACTGCATTCCGAAGGGAAAACACAAGGGAGCAGGACTACAAAATAGCCCCTAAGGACGCTGAGGTGATCATCGTTCAATAAATCGGACAGAAATGATCCAGAAGCAAGACCAGAGGAACCTTTTGAGGCTAGCGATCATGCGATGCACAATACTTGATGTAAGTTAATGTTTTATATAGCAGGAACAGGACTCTCTTTAAAAACTTGATAGAATATCGTTGAGGCTTCATTGGCGTTCTGAGCAGATAACTTGGATCCTAGATGGTGAAAAATAAAGGTATTAGGATATCTCATTTGGAATTTTATTTGTTTCTTGATTAAATAAGCACAGAAAGGGGCAAGCTTTTGACGTTCCATCCTAATCTGAGATTGTAGATCAGATGAGAGGGATATTTTAGCTCCTTTCCATTCTATAAACATTTTGTTTCGAGCCGCTATTAGCAGTTTGCTTACATGTTGGTAATTAAGTATTTTCACATAAACGGATCTCGGCTTTGTTTTATCTAAGGTGGTCTCAGGGCTCTATGGGCTCTTTCAATTATTATCTGGTCCGAGAGAGGAGATTTATCCAGGAAAATGGCAAAGATTGCAGATATGTTTTCCAGCAATGCAAGGTTGTCTATATGTTCCGGTATGCCTCTTAAGATAATGTTGTTGCGCCTGGACCTAGCTTCTAGGTCCACTAATTTCTGCTGCATGTCCAGAAGACTTAGGGCATTAGACTTTTGTTCTTTCTGTAGTTGTTCAATTTTGATCTCGTTGTCAAAAACCTTAGCTTCTGTTTTGTCAATTCTAGTGAGTATTCTGTCAATTGATTCACCGAATGTTTTAAGCTGCTGAGAGAAGCTTTGAATTGCAGTTTGGATAGACTGCACGGCCAGTTTCAAGTCCTCCATGCTGGAAGGATCAGATTTCACTTTAGCAGGTGGTTTTGTAGTTTCCTGTTGCTTGGCTGTTATAGCCCTTTTAGAAGTTGCATCTTTCTCTGGTGATGAAATAGCTGAGAATTTAGCTTTGGTACTTTGTGTTTCCATGGAATCAAGTTCATGAGACATATCACAAGGAAAATTAAAATTTCCTTTTCTTATCCTTCTTCTTTTTATCTCTCTTATTTTCAGGTGAGTGTAGGCCCCAGAGCCCTAGGCCACATGGACAGCCGGGAGCAGAGAGGTAAGCACACAAGATCAGAGTTAATCCTTCGGATAAGGACTTCTGTATCCAAGACTGGATGAAGAGATTAGCCTCAGGTAGGTAACTTAATGCTGATAAGAGATTATTATTTGCTGGTTTTACTTCTCTCCCAAGGAATAAGGATGATAAGTTAATTAGAATAGCAGAGCTATAGAGTTACACTGCTTATAGGACGGCAGCCATCTTAGATCTGAAAGAGTATAATTTTAGTTATAAAATTAAGAATGTTTGTATGTCAGCTTACAGATGTAATAAAATAAAGGCTGTGGTAAATGAACTGATAAGTAAAGAAACAGAGATGGGGAAAGGGATAAGGCAAGGTTGTCCTATGAGTAGGACTTTATTTGCTTTAGTCATGAATATAGCAGTTAGTGAGTTTAATGTTAAAATGAATTCTGTGAAACATATTATGTACAAATATGTAGAAATTCTGGTATTAATTACATACACAGATGATGTAATTATTATAACCAGAAACAGCATAGGGGTAGGAGAAGCGAAGTTTAGTGTATTAGATTGTTTGAAAGGAACAGATTTGACATTAAGCAAAGCTAAAAGTAAAGGAATAAGAGAGACATTTACAACAAAAGATTTTAATATGCTTGGTATAAACTTTGGTAAAGAAGTACATAACACACAGAAACATTATCAAAATAATTAAAAGAAATTCATCTGTTATAGAAAACATGCAGATTGGTATACAAGAAAAAGTGAGTTTCATAATCTTTGTATTGATGGCTAGAATTGCTTATCTATCAAATGTGTTTATGGTTCTAATAATGCTTGAGAAACATTTATGAGAAATAAATTTCTTAATTTATTTGGGGTTATAGATTAAATCCAGTTGAAAGAGAAATATTATATATGACCAGAAGTGAATTAGGATTAGGATTGTGTCTTTGAATTTGTGAAAATTATTGAAATGGATAAATGATAATATTGAGACATTCAGATCTAAAGTGTTTAAATAAAGTATGAAGATTTTTGGAAAATAATAAGAAGCAATAAAAGAATAGGAAATTGTTTCAATGGGGAATTAGAGAATTATCACCAAAAGATAAAAATATGGAAAATAGAGACTGATGAAATAGGAGACAATTGAAATATATTGTGTAAATATATAATGAGATAATATTATTGCATTAATTCATGGTAGAATCTTTCACATGAAAAGATTAAAGCAATTAAAGAAAAAAATGAATGCTGCTGTAAAAACACAGAATCTCAAAATTCCTATGGAGATTAGAAATAAAAAATACCAGTAAAAGGCAATATGAAATAAGAAAAGTGAAAGACTTTCTTTACATAATAGTGAAGAAGAAATCACTTAACATGTTTTCTTGAAGTATAAGACAGGTAAAAAATTGTGGAACAAATTATGAAATGAGAATTTCTTTGAAAGTTTCACAGATAGTAATGATATAAATATGGAGATGATTGAATATGGACATTATTAGAATATAAGTAAAGAATAAAAAATGAATAGATAAAAATAGTTTTATGGAATATGGCTACTATGGAATGAAAGGATTAATGAAATCATGATTATAGAAAATGGTTATGGTCAATAATATTGAAAAAGATTAGATGGTGGTTGAGGAAAAAAGAGTGGTTGTCAGATTTAAATAAGAATGTATAAATATGAAAAAATATGAATAATCCTTATGTTTAAATAGGACTGTGTATATAATTATGTAACCTTGCAAATATGTAAGTACTGTAAAGAAGATGTCACTTATATCTGCTGTGATATAAATAACATGTAAATAAAGGAACCCTACTACTTTAAATGGGCACTGTAGGATCTTTTAATTTTTTTTAATTCACTTGAACTACCACTAACTCAAGTAGACGGGACATCATTTTAACTTTTTATCCAATGGATACCACGCTCATGAGTACAGCACCCTCCTGAAGCTGCACAGTGAGCAATCCATCTATTTGGTGGAAGCAGAAAATCCACAGATTTCTGAGCAAGAAGCAAGTGTCCTACCCTTGGTGCCACTTACACTGCTCAACTGGACTCTAAAATCATAGAAAACATTTGAGTTATCATTTAATCTTTGAAATGATGCAAAGATAACTCTACCAAGATGACAGTGTGTATAATGAATAAAATCTATTTGCTCAAAATACTGAGACAATATTTTGCATTTCAACCACCAAGATTTTAGAGCTGTTCAATCCAACCACATACAAAGCACATTCCAATTTTCTGCCTCCGAGGTGACAATAACTATAAATAAGATTCCTTTCATATGAAGGTAAGGGTGTTAGATAAGTCCTATAAAACTTTAATCTGAATAGCATGGCTTTTTTGAATTTTGAAATGTCTTATTTTATTTATACTTCCATATGAGCTATAAGTATATGACAGATACAAATCTGCCATTGAAGAAGCCTGATAAGTATTAAAGATGATAAGGAAGTTATTAACTGTGCATATAGTCTAAAAATGTACTTATTTGATACCATTTTTACATAAGTTTCAATTTTAAAGAGCACTGTATTAATTGTCATTTAGTTTGTCTGTAAAGATTTATAGGTTCATAGGTTCATAGGTTTATACTAGGCTATCTGCCCTAAGGCATTTATAAGCCTAGCCCAAATTATTGTGGCTTACGCCACCCCTTATATGAAAAAATACTGTGCCCATTAGTTTGTTGTGCCTCTGTCCAGCAGTGACACAGAGATGATTCCTGGGGTAAACCTACGATCTCCCATCCACAGGTCTAGATTTCTCTTGAACAGAGTCAGCGAGGTGCTCTGCCTCACATGGACCGGGATTTTATTCCACAGCATAGGGAGTCTCTGAGTGATAAATCTATCCCTCCAGCACGCCCTATTTATATCCGTGCTAAGGTTTAAGTCGCTTGCTCTAGTGGTTTTGGTGGATTTGGATTTTTGAGGTGGAGCATGTCCATTAATTCGGGTTGGACATGGCCTTGTATGTCAGGCACATGTCACCTCTGAGCAGACGGTATGCGACTGAATAGAGCTGGAGTTTCTTCAATCTGGCAGCATATGACAGATTTTGGAGTCCCTTTATCCTTTTGGTGAGGAACTTTTGGGGTCTCTCCAATTGCTGCAGATGTCGGGTGAGATACATCCCGAATGGGGCATTGTACTCGATCATTGGTCTGATAAGTGAAGAGTACAGGGAACAATGACCTCACTAGATCTGGATGTGAATCCCTTCATGATCAGGTGGGCAATGTAGAAGGTCTTTCTAACCACTTTAGCAATGTGAGTGTCAAAAGAAAGGCCACTGTCAACCTGGGTCCCCAGGTCCCTGATAACCTCTTCTGTGCTTAGTGGATTGCCACCTATATGGTAGCTTGGGGTTACCTTGTTTTTCCCGAAGGGTATGACTATACATTTTTGGCGTTTAACTTCAGGCCATGGCTCTGGCACCAGCTATCTGTTTCCGTGAGTCCCTTCTGAAGGATATCCGTGTCCGATGCACTTTCCACTATGGCGCCCAGTTTGCAGTCGCCTGCAAACTTTGTCAGCCAAAGTCCTCCCATGTTGGCCTGTACTTCTGAGAAGTAGATGCCAAACAATAGGGGCCAAGGACCGAGCCCTGTGGGACACCACTTGTCACCGGCTTGGAGTCTGACACAGCGCCAGCAACTCTAACCCTGTGGGTTCTGTCCTTAAGCCAGTTTGCAACCCATCTTGTGACATATGGGTTTACATTTAAGCTGGTAAGTTTTTCTACAATACCCGAGTGGGGTATTGTGTCGAAAGCCTTTGCAAGGTCAAGGTAGGCTGTATGGACTGCCTTTCCTCATCAATGGCCTTGGTGACTGTTTCGAAGAAGTCAACCAAGTTCAAAAGGCATGATCTTCCCTTGACAAAGCCAAACTGGGTCGGGTCCAATGTCTGCAAGTCCCCTATATCTTTGTTTATGAGCTCCATTATGATCCTCTCCATAGCTTTGCAGACTAGACTTGTTAAGCTTATGGGGCGGTAATTACCAGGGTCCGTAGAGGCACCGCCTTTGTGGAGTGGGACCACAGTTGCCGTACGCCACTCCTTGGGCACGTATCCTGTGGTAAGGCTGAGATTAAACAGCTGCCTTATGTGCGGGTTTAATTATGATATGTTATAATTATGTCTGTAATTATCTATTATAGATGCAAACCAAAATGTTCACAGTTCACTGTTTACTGAAATTAAGAATGACTTTATTATTGGACAGAAATATTACATCAGTCCATTTGCATTGTTACATATCTTAAAATTAGTAACTATAAAAAGTGAAAAAATGGCAATATAATTAACCAAAGATGCAGCAATGGTGTCTTAGTAGTTATTGTTTTGGCTAAGTTAAATAGTATAATAAAATGAATAGATTTTTATTTGTAACAGTTCTCCATTTTTATGTCAGTTAAGCTAGATTAAAAATGTTTGTTCAGTTTTTTTTTTTTTTTTTTTTTTACTTAGCGCTTTGGCTTACATTTATCAAAATCAAAATGCATACAAGCAAAAAAAAAACATGAAGGAGAGTTTACGTCAGCAATCATATGACTGACCAAAACTCTGTTCCAGTTCCTAATAATCTAAAGGTTGGGAAACTATATATAACTTTGCATCTAGAATTGACTAGAAGAGATGCTAAATTATGACAAAGAACTTGAAAATAAACTTTCAGAAAATGTACAAACAGTTATCTTTATTTGTGGAGTACAACTACAGTTCTTAACAAAAAGAAGTAATAATTGTGGCAAAAATCTCATCTTTATCGGATACATTCAAAATTACAATGACCGAGCATGTAACTGCCATGCACGGACAAGACTACTTTTTTGTTCTATAGACTTAGATGACTTCAGTTTTCATGGAAGTCTCATGGTAATAACTTTTTAATAATTTTAATGGTTCAGGAGTAAAAAACTTGATTCTGCATCCTCAGAATTAGGTCTACAAATATTTTAACAGAAACTGAAGCATGACTAATAAAGCATAGTGAATCACCCACACATATATAGACTATTTTTAAAGTGATAAACCTGAATCAGAAGGAAGGATCATTTTATGAGTTGGAAGTAAGGTTAGAACTAGTTCCACAACCAAAATCGATAGAGACTAAGCCATGGGGCATTTATGTTTCACTTCATTTGATTGTGCAAGTTTCATCATTGTAATATCATTAAATGATATGAAGGTCACAGAACTAGATCTTAGCATTTTAACCAAATTAATGTGATAATCGTGAAACTACAAATACTCTAGTGTGGCAAATATAAGAATTGTATTTATCATAATAATTAAAAGCTTTCTGTGTTTCCACTTAAAGTAAAGCAAGGTTCTATGTGTTGTATATTTATGAATCAATAACTAACATCTGTAGCTATCAAGTAAAGAATGCTAAGTGTATGAAATGAAGAAATATATGCTGTCGTTGAAAGATTTTTGATTATCTTTCAATAGCCATTCATTTGCTATAGTATCCATTGGGTCTATATCATATATTCAAAATTCCAAAATATTGAACACCATAAGTTCGAACTTGGAATTTCGAATATTGATAACATCGAATGTTCAGAATAGCAATTTTTTTTTCCCAGGGAAAAAAAATTCACTGTTCTGAGAAACATACACACAACACAAGCACACCAAAATAAACAAACCACACATACGGTTAACAAAACCCAACCCCACACTAAACCATACATACATTACTAACTATCCACTTACCTTAACCTGCACCCTAACCCTAAGGTCCATAACTATCGCACACATACTCTACGAAACTATACACAAACAAACTAATTAATACACACGCATACAGTTAACAAAACCCAACCCTACACTACACCATACATACATTACTAACTATCCACTTACCTTAACCCACACCCTAACCCTAGGATCCGTAACTCTCACACCACAGTCGAGGAAATAGCAAAGCCACAGAAAGGCCCACTGAAATCTTGCCCTAGGTAAGATTTTGATGTTTGAGGGCTTCACTATTTTTATCATTCGATGTTGTGGGTTCGATATTATAACTTTTGAGATTTTACATCTTCGAAGTTATGATATAGACCCTATCCATTACTTTATTATCCATGATTAGAACACAGATTGACCTATAATCCATAATATATAAATATGGTTTAGAATTCTTAGGAATTAAAATGAACTTGGATAGATTTTGATAAGAAGCAAGAGACCATAATGCAACAGTGATTAACTGAATCATTTAAGAATTTAGAATATGATATTCCAGTTGCATTTTAAAATGTGCATAGAACAATGCAGGGGCATATCAAAACCATGTTTTTATTCTTTAATTTATTAATAGCATCATAACATTATTAAAGTAAGTCTCCCTTTATGAATATTTAACTTTTTCAATTCAATGTTCACAAAAACTGTGAAAATGATATTAAGTTTGATTTAAGAGAAATGAGTAATAATTGGGATAAAATGAAATTTCTCTGTCTTAGTAGCAGACCTGTGATTGAATAAGAGCTACTGTTTAATTATTTTTGAGATAATCTTATGGTTGATCTGTTTCTTAAATGGATCAAAAGAGAAATTTGTATTAAAGTAATAATAGGTTTTATTAGTTTGTTTATTATTCCTGTAGTCTTGATTGAGCTAATTGATATATGCTGCTTGGTTTATAACTATTTGGTTATAAACTCCACAAAACCGAACTGCAAAAGAGTGTTATAAAGGTCAAAATATCTTCCAAGGTGTCCTCAGTCAGGTTCCATAGTGTGATATCACAGAATATACAGGTATGCATTTCAGATATTTTCAAGAGTTTACAAATAGCCCACAGAGTCAGAAAATAAGGCGACTGTATAACATTTTCTCTCAGAAACCAAAATGTTTCTTTTAATATAATTTACTGTCATCATATTGGATATATGACATTTTATTCTGCAACTTAAATAGACTGATAACTTTGACAAATTCTTTAGTTCATATTCTGTTTTCAGCTAGTTTGACTATAGCCTACAGGCTATTTCATAAATATTTAATGTGGTCCAATACAATGATACTTAGAAAAATAAAGTCAATATCTCAAAAGGTTTACATCATACTTAGTATATATTTTAACATCAGGATTCAAAAATTAGCAGTCAACAGCAGAGTAAAAATAAATGATTGAAGCTACATCTGTTGAATGAGGCTTCTAATAGGAAGGATTGTGTTTATATCACGTTATCGAAAGATGAAAATAGTGAACGCTATTTCATCGGCCTCAAAACATCTAAACATGAAAATATTGAACATTCAGAACAGCGAATTTTTTCCCATGGAAAAAATTTGCTGCTCTGAAACAAATACACATAACACAAGCACATCAAACAAACAGCAACCACACACATACACTTAAATTCGTACATCTAACACTACATTAAACTAAATATACACTACTATCTACACACTTACCTTAACCCAAACCCTAAACCTAAGATCCATCACTATCGCACACTCACCTAACCTGCGCCCTAACTCTAACTCACTTAAACCGCCCCTAACCCTAAAGTCTGTCACTATCGCACAGGCCTAACCCACACCCTAACCCTAACTCACTTCACCCGCCTCTAACCCTAACATAAAAACAATCGCACACTTACCTGAACCCAACCTATAACTTTCCAACACACTGCTAAAAATAGTGAAGCCACTGAAATGGCCAACCGAATTCTTTCCTGAGGAAAGAATTTGCTGTTCTGCAGCTTTGCTATTCTTAGCGTTCGCTGAATAGTGTTCGATATCAGAACATTCAAAGTTTTAATACTTTGATGTTCTGATATAAACCTGAAGGATTTGGGTTGCATATGCTGCAAATTCACTATCAATTAGCCGCATACATTGAATGGATACTGTATAGTCATTGGAGAAATATGATGACAAGACACTGCTTATTAAGGGAAAACATGCCATGACAAGACATTGCTTTTTTTGTTTTGTTTTTAATGTAGGCACACCCTGAAAAAAATACTATTTATTATTGGGAGGCATTCTCTGAAAAAAATGCTAGGGGGATGCAGTAAAGCCTACATGGATTAAATTTAAGCAGTTGTGCGATCCAGTAAACAGAGCTGAGGGGCTTGCACAAGCATGCCAACAGAGAAGTGTCCATGGAATGCAAATCACCTCATAAGCAGGTGAGTTGCATGCAAATGAGGGTGTACAGTGATCCAGCAAGCAGACAGGCAGTCATGCAGATCCCGTGTTGGTGTTAGAAGTATACATGTAAAACTTCCGTGTACAGGAAATTAAAAAGTGAACAGGGGCTGTAAAAGCTATGTCAGAAGGTCAGAAATAGCAAAGCAGACACAGATATGTGCAAAAATATTCCCTGTGTATCCAAATCTTAATGAAAAAATATTTAAAATAATTTTTAATACCTGTATTATATGCAGCAGTACATAAGCATGCTGTTATGCAAAAAATAAAAATAAAAATAAAAAAAATAAAATTGTAAAAAATGAAAAAAATAAAATATGGGAAAATAATGCATTATAGGGCTTTGCATGGAGTATGTGCAATGATAGATGTCTGTGGTTGCTAAGGAGGCAGGTCCTGGAATAGTGTAGTATCCATGTTGTGTGCAAGGATCTGTATGCAAATGAGCTGGGGTTAGTGAATAGCACAAATGGGTATCTGTGCCTGCAGATCAAACCCATGTAGCCCAAGAGCCATGTTGGGGCCCACAGAAGTGGTAGCTGACATCAAAAAGGGATGCGTCTCTATTCCTTTAAGCACATTGGTGCAGAGTGATGCCTGTTTGCATGCTGCTGAGCTGAGCTGAGCAGGTATGTGTGCCCAGTGCTGCTAAGCTTTGTTTAAACTTGGGGCACATGTTTAAGCTGTTTTGAATTGTGCTGAGTGTTCCCATTCATGGGGGGTGTCTATTAACTGCTGAACATTGTTTATACCTATGGTGTGAGCTTGCACACCAAACAGCACTGCTTAGCAAGGAAGGCTATCAAAAAAAGACAAAGAAAAGAAATTGGCTGAGAAAGCCAACCATGTATAAATTACTGATGATCCCTGTCCCTGTTCCACCTAAACAAGACCATTACAACCCCTCAATGATGTACTTAACAGGTGGAATGCATCATAGTTAGCCAATCACACAGGCTGCATCTGCAGCAGAGCACTATAAAGTATGCATACACCATGCAATCTGATTTTCCCCCCATACTCTGCACCATTGGAGTACAGACTTGGGAATTTTAACTGAGAGAAATCTAGGGTCTGCTGCAGCTCTGCTACATTTGTATGTGCTAGATACTGATCAGTGCTGATACTGTTGCTGACAATAGGCTTAGACTGAAAAGAGTGTTCAGGCCCAGGGTAACCTTCCAGGAGCTACATGAGCTGGAGATTGTAGAGCGTTACAGGGTGGACAGGGACATACTACAAGAACTCACTGAGCTCTGCCGGCCTCAACGCAGACCTAGAGCCAACAGAGATAAACCCATCCCAGTGGAAACAAGAGTTTGTGTAGCCCTTATCATGGTAGCTACAAGTACTTTTCAAAGACCAACTGGGCACATGATGGAGGTCTCACAGGCATCAGCATCCAGGGTACTCCACCAGTTCATGGATGCCATGCAAAAACGTGCCAGTAAGCGCATTTATTTAGCTTGCACCCCTGAGAAGAGGGCAAGCAGTATTCATCTCTTCTTCCATGTAGCAGACTTCTCTGAAGTACTGGGTGCCATAGACTGCACTCATGTCCACATCGAAGCACAACCCAGTGAGGAGGGTAGAGTTTACATCAACCACAAGGGGTATCACTCCATCAACTGCCAGGTCATGTGCAATGCCCATTGCATTATCATGAATGTGTGTGCTGGCAGCCCAGGCAGTTATCATGACCCTCGTATTTGGCACGCATCACAGCTGTACCAGATGTTTGCCAGAGGGGACATCCCATATGGCCTTCTACTGGGGGATGTGGCTACACACTGGAACCATGGATTATGGCACCCAACAGAAATGCACACACAACTACCGAAGAATGTCATAATGAGGCATATGCACAAACTAGGAACATCATAGAACATGTGTTCAAGTCACGTTTCCAGTACCTTAATATATCTGATGGAGCCCTGCAGTACTCTCTAGCCACATGTGTGCAGATATTCACAGTATGTGCCATGCTGCACAATATGATCCTGTGAAAACAGCTGTGGCAGGATCATCACAGGGAAGGGACACACAGCCCCCCAACAGTGCCTAGGTCCCCACAGCCACACCCACAGAGAGACTTGAAGGAGGAACCTCCTAGGGCTGTCCCTGTAGGCAGACACAGGCATGCCCAGTATGCCCTGGCCTTGGTAAAGAGGCAACACATAGCACATACACTGACAACCTAGGGTCCTAAGGACTGACACCTTATTCCAAATTACATACATAGTAAAAAGGATATCAGCCACACCACACAACCTATGACTAACCATGTACTGGCTGTGTACTTTGTGCATTAGACAGAGAGAGTCCTGAAATGCTGGTCTCTCAACTGCTGCATTCACAAGGTAAGTCACTGTGTTATACAAGAACTATACATGGTACTCAAATATGGTAGCATAACTATGGACCTGCTGCATGTATGCAAGGGAATAGAGTGGGCTACCGGGCAACTTGCAAAGCTCTAACAGCCACTTGGCCAATGGGTACTCTGTCCAATACTGAGTGCTCCATAATATTCATTAGGCCACATGGCTAGAAATCCCACTGCATTATGCAAGGGAAATGCCAAACAGTGGGGTCATAGGACAGATGTAGCCCAGGCAGGTATGACCCTGACCTTAAGCAGTATCCTACCTTCACCAAGAATGATGCCACAATACAGAGATAAGATGATCAGTTTTAACAATTGGCTTAAACTCTGGTGTCATTCAAAGGGGATCCAATGTCTGTCTGCCTGGGATGACATGCTGGACAAGCCACGCTGCTTCGCAAGTGACGGCTTGCACCTGTCACCCCTGGGATTCTGGTTATTGGCAAAGGCTCTTGCCACCCCCATAGTGCCTTTTTTAGGCAAGGCTCAAATTCTAAACCTACCACCCTAGAACACAATAATGGAAAAAAACTAAGGGTAATGCTGCTCAATGCCAGAAGTCTCAATCTCAAAATGCACGCACTCGAGGCCCTTCTCAGTATGGAGAACATCGATGTCTGTGCTGTGACAGAAACCTGGTTCAAGGCTCCTGAGAGCACCCCAGCACTATCAGGTTTTACCTCATATCATGCGTTCCGGCCCCAAAATCCGGACAATACCAAGAAAGGAGGGGGGGTATCCATATTCATCAAGGACACCCACACCTCAAGATTGGTGGCAACGCACGATGCATCGGAGACCATCCAGGTGCAATTAACCATAGGCAAGACTGCTCTGCAATTTGTAGCATGTTACAGGCCACCCTCACAAACTCAGGAACCTCACATGGCTTTCCTGAAAACACTGGAGGGGATAAATATATCTCCGAACACCATCATACTAGGTGACTTCAATTACCCAAATATAGACTGGGAACACTACTCAAGCCCAAACACTCTAGCCCAAAAGTTCCTGGAATTCATAAACTCAAATGCCATGGAACAACTAGTCACCATCCCCACAAGAGGAGAAAACATACTTGATCTCATCATCACGAACATGGGAGCACAATGTTCAACACCGGAAGTATACCCCTCACTGGTGAGATCAGATCACAAACTAATCTCACTGGAGGTCCTCATCCCACCCCCACCTGAAATAAAAAAGACCACAGTAAAGAACTTCTCAAAAGCTGACTTCACACTTCTAAAGACTAGTGTGGTCTCCTTTAAGGCCCCCGAGCTGGCGGTAAACATTACTCAAGCCGCTGAATCACTTACAAATGCCTTCTACCAGCACCTGCAGGACTGCATGGATGAGGCAATCCCAAGCAAAACAAAGACTCTTTGTACCAAAGGCAAGCATCCAGTCTGGTGGACCCCAGCCATAAACAAACTCTACAACAAAAGGAGGAAGCTACTACAAGATAGAGCAAAATCCTTAAAAGGTAAGACACCTTTGATCATTATAAGTAAAAAGCTAAGAGCTCTCATAAAATCATCCAAAGCAAATTTTGAGAGAAAAATAGCTAAGGACTCAAAAGACAATCATAAGGCCTTCTTTAGCTATGTTAGAAACCTGGGAGGAAACTCCCAGATATGCTCAGAATTAGTTCAAAACGATGTGAAGATTACTGATCCTACAGACATTGCCAACATACTGGCTGACAGGTTCAGTGCAAACTTCTCCCCTCCCCAAAAGGAGAGATATCTATACCAAATGATTGTAGCCCCCCAAACATCTCTAACGCCCAGGTGAGAACTGCTCTCTTCAAGGCAAAAAACACAGCATCCATGGGACCTGATGGTGTCCCCGGCTGTGTGCTCCACGAACTCAACGAGGAATTAAACCCGCAGTTAGGACAGCTGTTTAATCTTAGTCTCACCTCCGGATACATACCCAGGGAGTGGCGCACAGCGACTGTGGTCCCACTTCACAAAGGCGGTGCCTCCACCGACCCTGGAAATTACCTTCCCATTAGCTTGACAAGCCTTATCTGCAAAGCCATGGAGAGGATCATAATGGATCTCATAAATAAAGACATAGGGAATTTGCAGACTTTGGATCCAACCCAGTTTGGCTTTGTCAAAGGCAGATCATGCCTTCTAAACTTGGTTGACTTTTTTGAAACAGTCACCAAGGCCATTGATGAGAGAAAGGCAGTCCATACAGCCTACCTCGACCTGGCAAAGGCCTTCGATACAATACCCCACTCGGGTATCATTGAAAAACTCATCAGCTTAAATGTAAACCCATACATCACAAGATGGGTTGCAAACTGGCTGAGTGACAGAACCCACAGGGTCAGAGTTGCTGGCGCCATGTCAGACTCAAAGCCTGTCACAAGTGGTGTCCCACAGGGCTCAGTCCTGGGCCCACTCTTGTTCAGCATCTACTTTTCTGAAGTACAAGCAAACACAGGAGGGTTATGGCTGACCAAGTTTGCAGATGACTGCAAACTGGGCGCCATAGTCGAAAACACATCTGACACAGATATCCTTCAGAAGGGTCTCACAGAAACAGATAACTGGTGCCAGAGCCATGGCCTAAAGTTAAATGCCAAGAAATGCATAGTCATACCCTTCGGGAAAAACAAGGTTACCCCTAGCTACCATATAGGTGGCAATCCACTGAGCACAGAAGAAGTTATCAGGGACCTGGGGACCCAGGTTGACAATAACCTTTCATTCGACACTCATGTTGCTAAAGTAGTTAGGAAGACCTTCTACATTGCCCACCTGATCATAAAGGGATTCACATCTAGATCAAGGGAGGTCATAGTCTCCTGTACTCATCACTCATCAGACCAATGATTGAGTACAATGCCCCATTCGGAATGTATCTGACCCGACACTTGCAGCAGCTGGAGAGGCCCCAAAAGTTCCTCACCAAAAGGATAAAGGGTCTCAAAAATATGTCTTATGTTGCCCGACTGAAAGAACTCCAGCTCTATTCAGTCGCTTACCGCTTGCTCAGAGGTGACCTGTGCCTGACATACAAGGCCATGTCAAACCCAGATTTGATGAACATGCTTCACCTCAAAAAATCTAGATCCCTTAGAGCCACAAGGGCGGGAGACTTAAACCTCGACACGGTTATTAATAGGACGTGCTGGAGGGATAGATTCATCACCCAAAGACTCCCTGTGCTGTGGAACAAAATCCCGGTATATGTGAGGCAGAGCACCTCACTGGCCTTGTTCAAGAGGAATCTTGACCAATGGATGGGAGATCGCAGATATACCCCAGGGATTACCTCAGTGTCACTGCTCGACAGAGGCACAGCAAAATAATGGGCATAGTTTCTCCAAACTAAAGGGGTGGCGTAAGCCACAAAACTATGGGCTAGGCTTGTAAATGCCCTCGGGCAGATAGCCTAGTATGAACCTATGAACCTATAAGATGCACGACTGTCAATGCCAGAGTCTCCTACCCCCAACACATCTGTGTTCCATATAACTGCAGATAACAGAGTATGCTTGCTAGGACATATCAGCACACTACATATTTCCATGGCTGTGCCATACAACCTGCCCACATATTTTAGCCACAAAATGCAGGGATCAGTGTGTCTGTATGCTGTTGATAGTGTGAGGAATTAAACCTCTCTTTCTCTCTCTGTCGCTCTCTCTCTCTCTCTCTCTCACTCTGGCAGCTGGTGTGGCTCACTGGGCAAAGGACTTTAGCATTGGTGATGGTGTTGATGGTTCGAAGCTGGCAGCAACTACAAATTTTGCATGTGAGTTACTCATATGGTTGGAGCCCCAGAGACTGTCTTAATGCCGCAATCTGTGACTGCAAGACAGCTGGACAAAGCCAGAAAAATGGGGGACAGAGGGTCAAACCTAAAGACAGACATTATACATGGTCTGAGTAACCTAGAAGGTGGCTACTATAACAGCAGGTTGCAACAGGTCAGATTAGCTGCAGGATATAAAGACCATCACTTAAATGTCTCAGTAGTTACAACACTTCAATGCCTGCATTTTATAGCACAGTACTGGACAACCACAACTGTATGAGGAACAGAGTAGACATATAGGGCAATAGGCTGGACATTCTGCAAAAACATGTAAAGGAAGAGGTATGCAAACTGTCACCCTGTATGTGGTGTTACAGCATGTACCCCAGTACATCAAACCTCTCAATGTCTTACAGCAACAAGTCTGGACAAAGCCATGAATATAAGTGTGACAAAGGTGCAAAAATAGAGGCAAGTGTTAAATATTTCACTTACAAATGTAAAGGCAATAGAATAACAGGTCTTGCATTACCATGATGTACCCCACAAAGTCTACTCTTCAATTTTTCCCTTGGAACTAGACACATTTTCAACTTAAGCACTCAAACCATTCACTTCTCAGGCCGGCACTTGCGCTAAACTCATAACAAGCGATAATAAACCATAGCACTAGACCCCCTATACTGTAGAGAAGGACAAGGTCTCTATTCGACCTTACCAGCCAATCAGTAAAACAGTTCACTGTACCTATCCAGGCATGTCCAAAGGGCAGTTTCAAGTGTACTCTCCAGTCCAACTGGTGAATCTCGGCATTTTGAGGCAGTGTTACAACTACCTCATGTACTCAGACAACCATCTCCTCCTACCACCAAACAGTAATACATGTGAGAGATGCAATTATACAGCCAAACTGGAGGCTAATCTCTCTCAACCCAAGACTGGACCAGACAGTCAAGAGGAAAAGGGAACTACTTGTATCACACCACCAGTCTCACATAGACCTATGAAACCAGCACCGGCAAAAAACAGACATAAATACATGAAAACGTACTCAGAGGCTCTAAATAAAAATCTGCAAAAGCAGCAGAGATCTCCAAAGCAGATATCCAAGCAACCTCCACCCCCCAACACAAACCATGAAACACATACTTCACAAAACCAGTGTGCCATGTAATCACAGCCCTTGAAAGCAAAATAACCGACCCAACACACTAGTAATAGGTGACTCTATAGTCAGGCACACTGACGTCCCACTCACTAGGCTGAACAAGGAGAAGGTTACTGTTAGCTGCCTGTCAGGTGCCAGGATCTGCCACATAACACAAGCACTCAGGTCACTCCAGAAAAAGTACAAATACAACTCTGTCATTGTTCATGTTGGTGTGAGTGACCTGAGCCGTACCTCCCTGGACTACATGAAAAGAGACATGGAAGAGCTCTCTGATCACGTAGCCCAGGCCGGTATGACCCTGACCTTGAGTAGCATCCTGCCCTCAGCAAGAATGATACCACGGTATAGTGAAAACATTATCAATTTTAACAATTGGCTAAACTTCTGGTGTCATTCAAAGGGGATCCCGTGTCTGTCAGCCTGGGATGACAAGCTCGACAAGCCACATTACTTCGCTAGAGACGGCTTGTACCTGTCACACTTAGGCTTTCAAATACTGGCCAAGGCTCTTGCCACACCCATAGTGCCTTTTTTAGGCAAGTCTCAAAAGACAAACCCACCACCGTAAATAGCACAGGTAACAAAAAACTGAGGGTAATGCTGCTCAGAGACAGAAGTCTAAACCTCAAAATGCATGCACTCGAGGCACTCCTCAGTATGGAGAAAATTGATATATGTGCAGTAACAGAATCCTGGTTTAAGGCTCCAGAGAGCACCCCTGCACTACCAGGCTACAAATCATACCATACATTTCGGCCATAAAACCCAGACCAAAATACAAAAGGCCATATTCATCAAGGATACCCACACCTCCAGGTTAGTGGCATAGCACGATGCTTCAGAGATCATCCATGTGCAACTAGCAATGGGCAAAATTGCAGTTCATGTAGCTTACTACAGATCACCCACCATGTCCCAGGACCCCCATTGTGCATTTCTGGAAACACTGGGAAACATAAACATCCTACCAAACACCCTGATATTGGGTGATTTCAATTACCCAAACATTAACTGGGAGAACTACTCAAGTACTAACTCCCTTGCCCAACATTTCATAGAATTTATAAACTCAAATGCCCTGGATCAACTGGTCAACACCCCCACAAGAGGTGACAACATATTGGACCTGGTCATCACCAACATGGGTGGCTGGTGTTCCACACCAGAGGTCAACCCCTTGCTGGTTAGATCTGACCATAAACTAATCACTCTGGACATCCACATTCTGCCCCCACCCCGGTCAAAGAAACCATGTGAAAAACTTTTCAAAAGCAAACTTCACATTACTTTAGACCGAGTTGGAAAGGTTCAAAACCTCCATGCTAAAAGATAACGCTGCCCAAGCTGCAAAATCCTTTACTATTGCACTCTACGGGCACCTACAAGAATGCATGGATCATGCTATCTCAAGCAAAACCAAGACTCACTCCTCCAAGAAAATGAAACCACTCTGGTGGACCCCTGCCATAAACAAGCTATACAATAGAAGGAGGAAACTAGTACAGAAAAGAGTAAAATCCCAAGAAGGTAAGACAACCCTGATCAGTATCAACAAGAAACTACAATCCCTCATAAAATCATCCAAGGCTAACTTTGAAAGAAAGGTTGCCAAGGATTCCAAAGACAGCCACAAGGCATTCTTTAGCTATGTCAAGAATCTAAGTGGCAATTCTCAGATCTGCTCGGAGTTAGTGTAGAATGGCACAAAATACACTGAACTGACCAATATCGCCAACATCCTGGCAGACAGCTTCAGTGCAAACTTCACCCCCTTCTCACCCCCAAAAGGGCCCATAACCATACCAGAAGAATGTAGTGCCCCTGAAATCACAGACACTCAGGTTAAAACAGCTCTCTCCAAAGCTAAAAACACAGCATTAATGGGACCAGACGGTGTCCCAGGCTGCATCCTACACGAGCTCAAAGATGAACTAACCCCTCACCTAAACATACTGTTCAAACTTAGCCTCTCCACAGGCTACATGCCCATAGAGTTGCGTACAGCAACAGTTATTCTGCTCCACAAAGGTGGAGCCACAACAGACCCTGGGAACTATCACCCTACATGTCTGACTAGCTTGGTCTGCAAGGCTATGGAATGCATCATCATGGATCTCATTAACAGAAATATTGGGAACCTCCAAACACTGGACCCTACCCAGTTCGGCTTTGTTAAGGGCAGATCATGTCACCTAAACCTGGTGGACTTCTTTGAGACAGTTAACAAGGTTATCGAAGAAGGAAAGGTGGTCCACACAGCCTACCTAGACCTCACAAAGACCTTCAACACCATTCCCCATTCTGGTATTATAGACAAGCTCACCAGCCTGAACATAAACCCCTATGCCAAGAAATGGGTCGCCAACTGGTTCACAGATAGAACCCACATGGTAAGAGTTGTGGAAGCTAGGTCTGACTCTAAACCAGTTCCAAGTGGTGCTCCCCAGGGCTCAGTCCTAGGACCCCTCCTGCTCGGCATATACTTCTCAGACATACAGGTATGCACAGGAGGTATATGGCAGACCAAGTTTGCAGACGACTGCAAACTAGGGGCTATAATTGACTCTCCGGCTGACACAGGCATCCTCCAAAAGGGGTCTCATTGAGACAGATACCTGGTATCAAAACCATGGCCTCAAGCTAAATGCCAAAAAGTGCATAGTCATCCCCTTTGGAAAAAACAAAGTACCCATAAACTACCACATACGTGGTAGCCCCCTAAATATGGAAGACATAATAAGTGATCTGGGGACCCAGGTAGATAGTAATCTCTCTTTTGATAATCATATTGCCAAAGTGGTTAGAAAATCCTTCTATGTGGCCCACCTAATCACAAAAGGGTTTGCATTCAGATCAAAAGAGGTCATTGTGGCCTTCTATGCATCACTCATCAGACCCATCATAGAGTACAATGCCCCGTTTGGGATGTACCTTACAAGACACCTGCAACAGCTGGAAAGACCACAGAAGTACCTCACCAAGAAGTTCAGTGGCCTCAAACAGATGCCCTTTGCAGCTCGACTGAAGAAACTCCAGCTGTACTCGGTTACATACCACCTACTCAAAGGTGATCTATGCCTGACATACAAGGCCATGTCCAACTCAGAATTGATGGACATGCGCCACCTAAAGAAAACCATATCCCCTTGACCCACATGCTCTAGGGATCTAAACCTCACCACAACAATAAATAGGACATGCTGGAGGGATAGATTCCTATCCCAGAGACTTCTCATGCTTTGGAACAAGATTCCAATCTACATTAGGCAGAGGTCCTCGCTAACAATCTTCAAGAGAAATCTTGATGAGTGGATGGGAAATAAGAAGTTTACTCCGGGGATCACTTCAATGGCTCTGTTGGACAGACACACAGGGAACTAATCTAAAGGGGCAGTGAAAGCCAACACAATTCCGGCTAGGCTTATAAATGCCTTCGGGCAGATAGCCTAGTACCTGCCTATGAACCTATGAATCTTCTGAAGTATCTGCAGTCTAAATATCAAATCTCTGTCATTATTTCCTAGTGTCACTCTTTAATGATCTGCCACTAATCTGTCAGAAAACCACAATGTTATGTAACAGACCAAAGATATGAGGCAAATATCTGGACATTCTGTACAAATCTGTACAGTTAATAGGTATGAGTCACATATTACATTCAGCAAACAGCCGGGGAATGCCTTGGACAAAATATCAAGAAGATGCTGGAGTGTGGAAACAGGTGCAACAGCCAATGGCCTGCAGCACACAAAATCCCTGACTGGAGAACACGTAGGTCTGGCCTGGAGTCACCTTGTAAGTACTGACAGACACACTGGGAATGGTCCTCCACTTAGCTAACTTGAGCCCATGTCTCTTGCCTCTTAACCCAAAGAACAGCTATGTGGAAATATGTCTGTGGATACAGACAGCTATGTATGTCTCTCCCTATCCCCCTCACACATGTTTACCCTAGCTATCAGTGTGTGGACTGATATAGACTCTCCACACATATCTACATAACACATTTACATAACATACACACACAGTAAGAGTTAAGATGACACCCCTGTTATACACACACACACACACACACACACATATATATATATATATATATATGTGTGTGTGTGTGTGTGTATGTGTGTGTGTGTGGGGGGGTGTAGGAATGTCCCCACTTACATAAAGAATGCTGGGGTTGTCTGCACCTATGTTGTCTGATGGTAACAGACCAAGGCCACAAAAGGACAGAACCCACATAAACACAGAATCCTGTGCCTGTGGAATGTCACCCTGTAGACAGACAATAGTGTGTAGGTGGTACAATGTGCAATGGTTGTAATACAGGCCTTGGACAGGGCATATTGTCCATAGCCAATTGTCCACCTACCAAACTGCAACCAGCCAGACATGGCCATACTGGGAACTATACATACATATCAGGGGTATTAACAGGTATCCCACTTTTATGACACTAGAGACAAGAACAGTATCATGCTGGTCCACTCTACCGGCCACACATGCTGTTTAATAAGGGCCACTTTGCTTAGGCCACAAGTACTATGGCTGCATCCACAAATATAGCAGACATAACCTGTGGTGCATGCAATAAGTTCTGTGAAGTATAGTGGGTACAAATAGATAGGCTGGGGTTCTAATCTCTCAGCAGGTAACTGTTTATGTGTGTGTGTGTGTGTGTGTGTGTGTGTGTGTGTGTGTGTGTGTGTGTGTGTGTGTCGGTATAGCCCCTACAGCAGTAAATACATGCCCATCTGGTCCATGTCTGTGCAATAGTGATTCATTTTATGGCCCTGTGACTAGCTGCTTTCCTCATCAGTGGCCTCATTTACAAAGTCCGCTGATGTCATCCACCTTAACAGCACTGGCTGACAGTCTACTTTCAAGAAATCTCTGTGACACATGGGATACATACTTATTATTACATAATAATAATTACATAATGACATACTTATTATTCTTTTAATTCTCTTTATCTAGTATTGTAAACTCAGCTTTACTTTACCCTTAGTAACTATTGTTTGTGTAGCATTGCATTATGAATATTATGAATATATACTTCATTAGTTAAGCAGATATGTATGTGGAGCTTTTCTCCCAGGGTCTCCATGGAAAAAGGGTTTCTGCCCAGCTGGACTAACCCAGTCAACAAATGCCAAATAAATATGCACTGCAAGCTGTAGTGTGTACTACTAAATGGGTAGGGTTTCTACTGTCACATCAGCCATCTCTGAGTGCGTATGCATGTAGTCAACTACAGCACTATGGACAAGCCAATAGGGGTAGTCTCCATGCAGTGGCTATGCATTTTATGGGCCTCAGACTAGCTGCTGGCCTCTAAATGCTCTCCCCTACAAGGCCTGCTGATGTCATACACCTTAAGAGTACTAGTTGACAGTCCAAGCCCAGATAAACTCCATGGCACATGCAATAACTACTTTGAGCTGTAGTGTATAATAGTAGATAGATAGGGGTTCTAATCTCCCACAGACCAGCTCTGTGTGTGTACTTTGAACATGCCAGTATGGGCTATTTCTGTGCAATAGTTATGCATTTTACAGCTCTGTGACAAGCTGCAGGTCCTACACAGGCATCACTGATATCTGCCACTGTCTAGGTTTGTATGGTCAGAAAGCCCAGCTGACATGTATAAAGGATGTCATACCTTCTCACAAAGTATGAATGCATAATTATGCTGACTGCCCCCATGTCCTACACGTGACTTTATACACATATGCACCTAGCAAACCATGCAAAAATACTGCCATGCCTTGCTGATGTCATATTTCTGCTGTGCTGCCATGCCATCCTGAGCTGCTATACTGACTCCATGTATTCATAGAATAACCACTCAAACCTTTGGAACAGACATATACACAGGTCTGTGATACACCTGTCATTCTGTCACACTAACACCAGTCTAACATCATGCCCCTAAGATACACAAGGTTTTCTGTGTAGCCATGACACATGACAGCATATAGTACCTGTTGTGGCCCACAGCACCTGCAATGGCATAGCAGTACTGCACTACACAACTACATTGAAAGTAATATAGTCACCCTGTGCATCAGACACATATTTACATGTCCCTACATCAATGGCATGGATGGCAGGGATGTGGCACAGGTATCATTACATACAAAGTTTGTGGTGTGGTGGTGCCATAGGCCTAGGCCTTGCCTTACAGTTGACAGCATGTGTGTGAGTCAGGAAGGGGTGCTGGTCATATGTGCTGTGGAGAGGTGACATGTGTGCCTGTGGGTGACCTACATATGACAATGATGTTTGAGGGTGTGTGTGTACACAGTTAAGCCCAGCTCTAGCCCTACACATGTGTATGTTGAACAGCTGTGGACCATACATGGCAGAGTGGACAGTTCACTATCTCTGGTCACAAACACGGGAACTTGCTGTATCAGGAGTGGCAGTGGCACCACCATGCCCAAGGTCAGATGCGGTGCTAGTACCTGACAGTGGCCGCTGCCTGCTGGGCCCATGTCCACCACTGGACCACCTAGTACCAAGTAACCATGGGCTGCCATGTTGTGGTGTGGACAGCAAACTTCCCTCTGTAGCGCTGGAGGTGCTACCACTACGGGCGTATGAGTTTGCACAGACATGTGGTCTCTCAGCAGATGGTGTTGCTGACCTATGTCCAATGCCAGATATCCTACCTCAACCGGATTTTCCAGCACAATGTGTAGGCAAAGACAGACACTGTCTCAGCCCACCATTTGTCCACTACATCAGTGAAATGATCCATGGCATCACCAATGCAGTTGAGGCAGTCACGGATGTCAGACTGTGCTACATCCATGACCATGAACATCCATCTGGTGTTGCACCTCTATGACAGCCCAAAACATGCAGCGAATGACCTGTATTGTGACACCTGTGACAGGAGGTGGATGGACAGTATTCCCCCTTCAAGCACCCCTGTCAATCTGCCTGTGTGGGACCTTGCCAGCTGTCTATCTATGGCCAATGTCTGCACTCACTGATGCCATAGTTGTCACACTGTCCTGTTCAATATCAACATGATGTCACTGCCCAATATCTGTAGCCTCTGGGGACTGGGTATGTGTGGGTATACTGACTGTGTGCAGCGACAATGGGGGCAGAAGAAGTATGTCAACCTCTGGGACAGATTCAGCCCCTGACAACCCACCTGTGTCTCACTATGGCCACCATCATCACTGGAGCCTGATGGGACACTGACATCAGGTTATGAGGGGGACAGACTCCAACGCTCCTGTTCACCTGTGAGGAGGAAGACAAAATCAGTGCATTATTACCTGAACCATTATGTGTGGTAATCCACACAGACTCCTACAGCTCAGAACCACACTCCTTATCTCTCCTTCTTACCCCACATTTTCAACAACTATTATCCAAACGTACCAGCAATTCTGCTCTTAATATATTACTTCAGGAAACCAAGTAGTAAAACACAATTATTTATTCTAGTGCCTCAGTGTAACCACTTTCAAGGAATAACACAAGTACAAAAAATCTCACGCTTTTTATACATTCTTAAATTACATTCAATGAATTAATCAATTGATTATTATATTTAAAATCATTCACTTAAAGCAAGCATTTCCATTTTAAATCATTGTTAAAACCCCTAGGTAGCAAAGTTTTATACTTTAAAATGTATATACTTTCTTTGTACATCAATATTTGTTTTAATACATTCTCATTATTCTCAGTACATTCAATTTTTTCTAAAATAGTGCCATGCAACAAACTTTCATCACTATTGAGGTATATTTTAAAATGTGAAGCTATTATTATCTCTTCTTTTTTATTCTTCACATCCCTCAAGTGTTCCATAAATCTAGTCCTAAACTTCCTCTTAGTTTTTGAGGTGTTAGAATAAATAATTGTGTTTTACAACTTGGTTTCCTGAAGTAATATATTGAGAGCAGAACTGCTGGCACTTTTAGATAATAGTTGTTGAAAATCATACAGCTAAGAAGCCACAACTGCATTATCAGTCACACATGTCATCACTGATCTCATGCACAGCACACAAACAGATAAACATGAATAAACACCAGTGGAAGCAATAAATCCAAACACAGGACCATAACTGAGTTAATAGTTAAGCGCTTTCACTCACTTTAATCAACATGAGCTTCTTCAGAACAAACAGTTTTCCAGTTCAAAATGCATTTATAAACTGTTGTCAATTAAATCACATGACATTCTTAAAGAAATCTAACCCCTTATAAAAATAATAAATAAATAAATAAAATAACCAATTTAAATACAATACTCTAATATGATGTATTGTAATACATACAGTATTAAGTAATAAAATAAGACACTTATTATTGAAAACTAAAATAATAGGTAGTCAACGTAATGAACTACCTATCTCTAGCCATTGTTAAGAAACATTTAATGTTTATAGTGCCATTAAGGCCTGGAGTTTCATCAACAACCTAAACTATTTGCCACAAACTTTCTTTACATTCTAAGAAAGTCTTATAGTCACCTGTATAAGGATCAGAATTAACCCTTTCTAATACAAAGAAAGAACATTTCTTGAAGAGTAAACATTCTGTTGCATGCACTGCCAAAGCATTAGTTCTATCCTTTTTTCTAATGGCTAAAATATGCTCATATATTCTTTTATGTAAAGCTCTAATAGTTTTTCCAACATAAAATTTGTCACATGTATCACAGGTAGCACAGTATACAACATTGGTGGTGTTACAGGTGTAATAATCCTTAGCCCAGAACCTTCTCCCTATGTGTTTGAATTCTATGCTGAACACATTACTCATAAATCTACATTGTTAACATTTTCCACAGGAAAAACTGCCAGCAAGCCTAGATGTAGAATTCACAGCTATCATCTTATTGTTTTCCAAAATATGCTTAATACTGGTAGTCTTCCTGTAAGAAAAATGTGGTCTTACACCCAAAATTTTTGTGAGTTCGGTATTTCCCATAATAACCTTCCAGTGATCCAGTAAAATGTTCTTGATGTAAACCATCTCATTACATATTGGTATGGGAAAAGCTAAAAGAAAAACCAAAAGGGTCTTTACACTGAACACTTGGGGACACTTCCCTAAGGGTGTCCCTAATACTCAAAATGGGACAAGCAGAAGTGTTTCTAAGTGCTAATACTTCCTGAATGATCTTAAGCCAAACTAAATCGTAGCCTCTCTCTAGAAAGAATTGTGTCAATTTGTCTACCTCATGTAGAAAAATGGAATGTTCAGTTGTCAACCTACTGAGGCATATGAATTGACCTTTTACCACTCCACCCTTCATATGGACAGGATGTAAGCTTTCCTTGTGTAGATACTGGTTAACAAAGGTGGCCTTCCTAAATATTTGACTCTTGAAATTCATTGACACAGTTTCAAAAGTTAAATGAAGATCTAAAAAATCTATAGACTCACCAAAACCTCCAACTGTGAATTTAAGAAAGGTGGTACTACAATTCAGATGCTCCACAAAGGATAGAAAGCTACTGTAATCGCCCTTCCAGAGAAAGATCAAGTCATCTATGTAACACCTATAGACAATATTTTGTTCTATAGGTGTTACATAGATCAAGTCATCTATGTAACACCTATAGAACAAAATATTGTCTAAAAAAGGCAAAACATAACGGAATCTTAACTCCCAATGGGCCATGACAATATTGGCAAAAGATGGAGCTACTCTGGACCCCATGGCAGCACCTGATATCCGCTGAAAGAAACTACTACCAAATTAGAAAAAAATTATTGGTGAGAACCAACTCCATAAGGGTACAAACAGTTTTAACTGTGTTGTTCCCAAGAGATGTATATTGTGTCAAATATTCTCTCAGGTATTCTAAACCTGCCTCCTGGTTTATACTTGTGTATAGAGAAGTGACATCTAAACTGGCAAAGAAAAAAGCTTCAGAAACCTTAAGTTCACTTAATAATACTAATAAATGCCAAGAATCACGCAGCTAGAACTTTGATTTCTGAACCACTGAACCACTGGATTAAGTATATTATCTAGTCAAATGGAAATAGGCTCAGTTTTAGAATGAGCTGCTGACACTATAGGTCTAAAAGGAGAATGATATGCCTGCCGAAGTATCACTGCTGCAGGTATGTACCATCTCCCTATAGTGAGTGAACAGGCATCCTGGAGTCATTACCTCCTGCATACTTCTTCATGACTATAACTGCAAATGTGTTAGTGTTTGCGCAAATACACAGCTGTGATTATCCATTGTATGCACTGTAGTCAAGTGCTCTGATATGAAACATACAACTATTCTACTCTGGCTAACAGTTGTGCCTAGGGCTAAATGGCAGTCCTTAATGTTCATATGGTATACATACATATATTTATTTATATATATATATATATATATATATATATATATATATATATATATATATATATATATATATATATATATATATATATATATATATATATGTATATATATATCTATATATATATATATATATATATATATATATATATATATATATATATATGTATATATATATCTATATATATATATATATATATATATATATATATATATATATATATAGGTTCATAGGGTCATAGGTAGGTACTAGGCTATCTGCCTAAGGACATTTATAAGCCTATCCAGAATGTGTTGGCTTTCACTTCCCTTTTAAATTAGTTTCCTGAGCCTCTGTCTAGCAGGGCCACTGAAGTGATCCCAGGGGTAAATTTATGATTTCCCATACACTCGTCAAGATTCCTCTTGAAGAGAGTCAGCGAGGTGCTCTGCCTAACATAAACTGGGATTCTATTCCAGAGTGAGGGAAGTCTCTGGGACAGGAATCTATCCCTCCAGCACATCCTGTTTATTGTTGTGCTGAGGTTTAATTCACTGGAGTGTGTGGCTCTAAGAGATTTGGTTTTCTTGAGGTGGAACATGTCCATTAATTTCGGGTTGGACATGGCCTTATACGTCAGGCACAGATCACCTCTAAGCAGGTGGTAAGCAACTGAGTAGAGCTGGAGTTTCTTCAGTCAAGCTGTATAGGGCATCTCTTTGAGGCCCATGATCCTCTTGGTGAGGTATTTCTGTAGTCTTTCTAGCTGTTGCATGTGCCGAGTAAGGTACATACCAAATGGGGCATTGTACTCTATTATGGGCCTAATGAGTGATGAGTAGAGGGGCGCAATGACCTCACATGATCTAGAGGTGAACCCTTTTGTGATTAGGTGGGCTACATAGAAGGAATTTCTAACCACTTTGGTAATGTGATTATCAAAGGAGAGGTTGCTATCTACCTGAGTGCCCAGGTCCATAATTACATTTTCCGTACCTAGTAGACATTCACATTATTTATATATAGATATATATATATATATATATATATATATATATATATATATATATATATATATTTATTTATAAGCCAAAAAAAAACAATGGTATCACACTTGCCAGGTACAGGACCACAGACTCCAGCCATACCTCACATATCTATGGAAATATGAGGGAGTGGGACTGTAAGCAATACCAAATGTTGCACTGTTAGACAGCAATATGTGCACCTGTACAGTACCTAATGTGATACTGCCTACATTGCTGATATTCTGAGTATGTGAGCACAAATGTGCATAAACCCCACCTGACACCCATGTACTGGTATGCAGAGCCTGCCACAATGACTGATACAGTATTACACTGGTGAACAAAGTAAGCTTACTTGGATGCTCCTCTGATGTGGATGCTGTGGCACCCACCTCCAGCATGTATGGGGTGATGGATGCCTGGGAGCTGGTGATTGATTCTAGGTTTGCCAGGACTTCCTCTGTGGCTGTGAGTGGTTGTTCTGTTGCAGGCCATCCACCAGTGGTAGCACGATCCCTGGCCACGGCAGCTGCCCTTTGACATGTGTCATTGAGCATATTTGTGGCCCTATGTCAGACCTGCTCATAGGTCCTGTCCTGATGTCCACTTTGGTTAACTGCCCTGACAAGGTCACCCCACAATGCTGCACGCTGGTCAGAATGTGATGATGCAGTCTGAAGCCATCCAAGATAACAGCATTCTCAGCATCTGTGAATGGGGAGGCCTCCTGCGATACATTGTTCCTGAAAGACAACAAGAGGGGAACACATTACAGGACCAGATACGTGGACATCCACTATGTACAGACGCTGCACAACCAGTACAGCCTGCACTATCCTCCACTCCCTCACATGTCATACTCCACAGTATATCAACACACTAAATATGTGGCTGTCACGGATAGTAGCAATACTGGGTATATCCCTGTGTGCTGTGACAAATTCTGCTGCATGTCTCTACACCCATCACTGCAGTCTACTGTAGCATGTCCCCTATAGGCAAGCTCCCACTAATATGTCATACAGCCACTGTCTGACAAATAGCTGTATGATATTACAACAACTATATGGGGACAGTCCAGCAAAAGCAGTGTGCCAGAATGTCAGACAGCAATGCAAACCTGCCATAGTTTATGTTCCCTATAGACATCCCACCTTCCCACTACACAGCTGCTTGTGGGCTGTGAGTGCGTGCCTCATGAATATCTTCCTTTTAGCACAAATGTGGATATCTGGAAAATGGTTGGCCATTAATTTATGGTTGTTGACAGACACTAGGTAATCTGGCTGTCACATGCCAGACCCCTCAGAAAACACATATGCTACAGTAATATCTGTTAGTGTATGCATAGTTTTACATTGTATGGTCAATATTTATCTCCTTTCACTGAGGTTGGATCTGTACCCCCCCATTACTTATGGCTATGGCTGAATCACTGCTGTAGGGGTTTGACAGGTATATTAGCCATAGCTCTCAACCAAAGAGGGACAAATGTCAACAAAATCATGATTTAGCCAGGGTACATCAGGGATAGTCACGGACACCTATATCATGTCAGCACTATTTATGTGTGGCATTGACAAACTGAGAGGTTGTGAATGATAGTACATTGCTTGATGTTACGGGAGTGTACCTACTAAGTAGTGTCACTATGTCTAACACAGATTCCACTAGCTTTCCTACAACAGTCAACCATTGTAGCAGGGAATAACAGGGGCAGAGCTGGGATTTGATTCAAAGCAGGGACAGTTGTGAGACATGCCTTTAGCTGTTGGACAGCAGAGTATCACCAACATGTCAATACCATAGATGTATGACAGGCCTACTGCTGTAATCCCTATTTCACATACCTCCATCCTACCATCTGTATCCCATTATATGGTGAAATGTATTACATACCTGGTAGAGTGTAACACTCCTTTCTTGAAGTTTTGCTCAGAAAATAGCTTGAAAAAACATTGTCTGCATGAGCAAAACAACATATAGACCTGCTCCCCATAGGCAGATGATTGCCTTTTGTAGGTACTGCTCATTGACAGGTAATTGCCTGTGCACCAATCTATGCCTTAGACCTGCTAATTACATCCAAAACAGCTGAGTTGCACAGCTGGGCAACACAGTGCAATATCTAAGGCCTTCATGTAGGCCTTGGCCCCTTTCTTAGACTTTGAGATGGACAGTATTGAGGTGTGGAGACTACAGCATCACAGAGGGTAGGTACAAATACTGTCCACTGTTGAGATTTCTGAGGTATGTCCACAGTTTTGTATGATATGTTTGGCCGTTGTCCCATGACATTGTGATTATCTGGCAGTTCAGTGGTAAATATTCTGAGTTGAGGTCAGTAAGGAGAGGGAGACATGTGAATGTGAGACATCTTACCCATCAGACAATGCATGCTGATGTCGTAGCTGCTATTCTATCAGCTCACTAGCTTTATAGGGGCAAACTGTGAAATATGTCCCTGTTGTTGGACTTCTGCCCCTGCACCCTTTATGTATGATTGTGTCTGGATCCCTTGTTCTAGGGGGTTGTAAGATATGGTAGGTCTGTAGCAGCTAACTTAACATACAGCTGTGTATGCTCCAGGCTGCAGCTGTTGCTACAGCCTAGAACACATGGGAGGAGTGTGACCTCTTTAGAGGACAGCAAGCTGTACATGTAACTAAGGCAGCAGTGTCAGATGTCTCATCACAGCAGAGCCAGGGTAAGGGTACCATTTGCAATCCTATCAAGACATGTGCATAAGGTACATCTGTTATGTAATAGTGCCAATCACAGAGTAGTAGGAGGTATATACTTTGACTATCTAAATATGTGCAGTGTGTCTCTACCTACAGGTCTCTGACTTGCAAACATGGGTAGCAGTTAATGCAATAGTAGCAACCTGTGTGAGTTAAAATTTCATGACTCGGTCATTATTAGTTGTATTCACAAGAATGTAATTGATGTGCAATACACTATATTTGAACCCAGGACTGTGGGTGGCAAAATATACTGCATACAAGACATTTAACAGACTGAGCTACTGAGTCAGTGGGGTAGGCACTGTATTTGCAAGATATAAGCGTATACATACAGACTGTGACACGGCTGCATCCATCATTATGTACATGGCTTTCAAAGGCAGTTGTTGCACAAGGGTCCCAGTTGTACACATGTACTTTGCCATTGCTGTCTTAGCAGGTGTGTTTAAAGATGTTGCTGATAAAAGGGAATAATTACCTGATATCATACCTCTCAACCTCTTAAAGCAAGAAATCTGGACAAAACCATAAATAAAAGTGGGACAAAGACCCCAAATAGGGACAATCTTTACATATTGCTCTTACAAGCATAGAATGTTCATAGAATAACAGGTTTTCCATTAGCATGTGTTTTATGAAGGGTATGAAGTGTGAAACTGAAATGACTGTTGTGATGTTTAAACCTCAATCTTTGATGACTTACCAGTACTTTTCCAGGAAAAATATGATTTTATGAAAACCGGGTCAAAAATTGGGGGCAAAACTCTGGACATTCTGCAACAATTTGTACAGCTGACAGGTATGCCTGCAATCCCAGGCCTCATGTACATCCATTATTATTTATTTGGCTGTGTACTGGTGTAGTGTTTGCATCACAGTCCCAGGTAAAAACACATTTTCTCATTATATGTACTGAAAGTCTGTCAATGACAGTCAGTACATTTTGTTGGCAACACCTGCTTTAATTGAGAGTTAACTGGTCTAGTGGGCTAATGCACTATACTGTAGTTGACAGGAGCCTAGGCTGAAGACATAGCAGGGGTGATTATTTGGCTGATCTGCCTAACACTGCGAGAAACACACAAGACCATTAAGGCACTGTTAATAGGGTTTGTGTGGCGCTCCACATAAACCCACACTAAAAACAATAAAAGAAAAAGTGGTGATAGGACAGTGGTGAAATGGGGCATGCAGGGGGAATAACATACTGAAAGGCAGAACGGGTATAGGAAAGGACCATAGCTTTCCATTTCTTGTGCAGCAACAGCTGTGCAAGTTTTACATAATTTTGCATGAATTCGGAGCCTCACATCCGAGACAGGGCTGAAGACAACATAAATGTGTTAATTAATTATTTTCATAATTAGTTGCATCCAATGGGCACATGCAAAATGGAGAGCTAAATATGCAGCGATGCTATGTTTTGTGGGAGAGGTACCCACTTTTGTTTTTTTTAAGGAGAGAGTGGAGGATGTAGGTATGTGTGGGGAGATAAGTTGGGTAGGAGAAGTTGTATTTGCAGAAAGACAAGACAGACAAGACAGCTGACAGGGCCAGTGTGTGACACACAAGGGGGGTGAACAACTTGGACGGGAAGGGTGTTGTCGAATCTGAGGTGCATGTGCCTCCAGATGGCAGCAGCATGACTGAGATCCCCACCCATTGGCAGTCAGCACTGTTCCTTCACTGCCCCAAAGTTGGCTGTGTTGGAGGTTGGGCACCAGGGCCAGTGGGCCCCAGGGCCATCGGGCCCCACCAGGTTGTCAAGTCTGCTCTCAGTCCAGTGCAGGTGATGTAACTCCTATGAACAATCCTGCACACCATGACTGGTAGCAGATCCTGGGTGACAACCCCCAATCCATCCCTGCTTCCGGGGGGGGCAGGACCCATCCCCTGAGGTGGTTCCACCTGAAGGTGGTACAGGGACAGTAGAGGAACCAGCCTACCCTGATGTGCTGTGGTTATGCAGGTAAACCAATACATATAGGTGAGTTATGAACAAAACCATTGTTAGTAATAACAGGATACCAGAACATTGGAAATAACCCCATTACAGTTCAATGCAGATTATGTGAAACACAACAACAAATAACAGAACAGTTAGTATATTAACAGCATGCCAGTAACAGTTACTGCATAAGGCCAGCAGAGTAGGTAATTCAACAAGATATGTTGATATGCAACCATAATAATACTTAATATTAATAAAATACATGCTCCAAAATAAAGTTTATGGAACAACATATGTTAATAGTAAACCATAACCAATATATAACAGTAATACATTTATAAAGATAAGGGGTGGGGAGAGTGAGAAATACAGTCCATTAATACCATCATGGGCTATATAGTTGACAACAGTAATGCTGTCTCCTCTACAGTTCTGTCCTTTCATTATGTGTATGTGCTCTATAGCTGCTGAAGCATGTACATACTTCTCAAGCTATCTGCATGTGACACTTTTGGCCAAGCAGTAACACCTGCAGGTACACAACTGCAAAGAAGACTTGCACATCAGGTGGACCTATATGACTACCATGGTATACTGTGGGCTGATGTACTATTACTTTGCTATTGACATATAGCCATGTCAATTAAACATCTGTGACAGAGAGATTACACAACAGCAATTACATTCTTTGACAGCTTGGCACTTGAGAGACATGCATGTGTACAGTAAAGAGAGTACAGAACTGTCATGATTTGCTTAGCAGGCATGGGAATAGAAACCAGTAGCAGTGAATGCAGGGGACATGTGCATCACATGTATTAATTGACTGCAACAACCTTTATAAGACAATCCTGGCATATAACCATACCAAGATTTGCACGTTTTATTTCTTTTATGTTAATGTATTTTATTATTTCACATATTTCCTTTATTTTATGCATTAATGGCACATTGGTGGTAATGATTTTAACAGTCAGTGACATCTGAACAAACAATTATTTACACATTATATGAGCTATCTCATCCATTTACCTGCAGTTCCTGTGGAGAGAATGATATATGTAAGCAATACTTGACTGATACTGTAATATTTCTGGCAAGCATGAGGATAGAACCCAGTAGCAATGACTGGGAACATGTGCGTCACATGTATTAATTGACTGCAGCAACCTTTACAAGACACACCAGGCATACTGCCATACCAAGAGTGTACATTTTATTTATTTTGTGTTAATATATTTTATTTCACATATTTTCTTTATTTTATGCAGTAGTAGCACATTCATTGTAATGATTTTAACAGTCTGTGACATCTGAATAAACAATTATTTACACATAATACAGGCAACCTCACCCATTTACCAGTAGTCCTTGTGGAGAGAATATCTGTCACCATAACATACCTGATTCAGTAATATTTATTTACACACAGCAGTAGATTTGAACCCTGGTCTGTTTGTGGCAAAATGTGCTTTATATACAGCACTTAACAAACTGAACTACTGAGTCACTGCTGAAATCTGAATGACTGATATTTACCTAGAGCTCACCTGGAAAAGAAATATGACCTGGTACTAGTACTGCAGTGTTCTAGCACACTGCAGTGACAGTTGAACACACATGCATGTAAAGCAATCATCACGGAGATACTAAGTAACCTATACATTACTAATTAAAATGCAGGTGTACACAAAATTTTGTTACTAGGTTGAACCATCAGCTTTAATTCCACAAGTATTGCACAACAGTTTATTGCAGATACCGTCATGCATTTACTGGAATCATTTCATGTTTTTCTTGCATAACTGTTGCCATAATGCAGCTGTAATTCCAGTTATTGCACTACAAATGTTTTGTGCATAAATGGTTCATGCCCTACTCTTTCTGTCTTATTTAACTATAGATATAAAACACCACACTCACAGTGAAACCTGGCCAGCCACCCTGCATGTGCCTTGACATTGAGAACACTCACCTCTGCAGATGTTGGGAGAGAAGCACACCATTATGCATACCAGTTTAGCAGACATTCAAGATTAAATATTGGTGAAACACAAGTAAACATGCTTACACAAATGTGAAACATTGCCCATCTGGAATTCTTGGACCCAGTTGTCCAATAGAGCCCCCTTCCTTTTTTCAGGTCATCATGGTGGAGATGATACTGCTCACCTGTGTGGGGGATGCCAACTGCACTGGTAAGGTCCCTTACCAGCTGCTCCCAGGCCTCCACTTTTTACTCCAAGCCCTGGTAATCTCCCTGCATGAGCTGGTCTTCATGGTTTTTCACAAGGAGTCTGGCAATGACCCTGGACTCCTCAATGCACCACTGCTGCACCTGAAAGCACAAACCCTCTCCAACACCTGTCATTGTATGCTTCATACACAGAACTTCAATGGATTATTCCCACCTTTTGGGCTTAATATAGCCCTTTTTCCACACCCATATGTGCCATTGGGCAATTTTTAAAAATGCAGCACTTTGCTTGGCACTGGACAAACTAGCGCAGCTGAGCTGAGCAGTGCTTAAAATGGCAATGCTTAGCAGTGCACAAACCAGCTAAGCACAGCCAAGCAGTGCCAAGCACTGCCTAAACAGAGATTGTTTAAGCAGTGCTTATTATGGCTTAGCAAGGCTTAACAGAGGTTAGCTGAGAGCAGCAGATCATGATTTAAAAATAATTGGCATATTTTATATTGTGAAAGAATTGTGTAATTTCCATTCCATTTATTCAAACCCCAAACATGAGGCTGTAAGTCTATCCATTTGGCTATGTGGAATGGTGCTATACTTTTACATATACCTCTGAGCCACGTTTAAGCACTGCTAAGCACCAGGCCACGCCAAGCAAACCTGTAAAGCAATGCTTAAACTTGATCTTTGAATCACAAATTAAATGCATCCAGTTTTTAGATGTCTGGCACATGTCAATTGCTGTGTGGCATGCTACGCAAACTTAAAAAAAAAATTAAATACATTGCTATCATACACTTGGACAATGCAGGGTGAGTGTTACTCATCTGTGGACACATTTAGTCACACAATCCCTACACTAATTCAATAACCCTGTTCCATGGCTCTCCCTCAGCAACGCACTATCATTAATATGCATGGCACGATACCGAGGGGGAACCGCGTACACAGACACAGTAACTTCTGTGTAGGCTCTACACTATGCCTATACAGCATTTATTAAATCTGGGGGACTGTTTATCAGTGGGTGGCAAAGGCTGACATGGCTTTGTTAATTAACGTCAAGGGACAAGATACTATTTGGGACTATGAAGCATACCCTTACAAGACACTGTTTATTCATGGAAGTCATATCTAGGCAGACACTGCAAATTAATGAAAGGCCTGCACTGTCAAGACTTTGCTTATTGATGGAACATATTCCCTACATGGCGCTGTTTATAAATAGAAGGCGTACTCTGTAAAGCCCCTGTTTCTTAATATAGACTAAACCCTGATAAAATATTATTCATTATTTCAAGTCATATCCTGATAAGACACTGACATAGCCTGACAAGACATTGTTTATTAACAGTAATTATACCCACTCAGACACTGCTTATTAGTACGGGGGGTAGCTCCTAACAAGACAGTTGATTTTAATGTGGTGAATATCTTATCTAGATACTGTTTATTAATGGGATGCATACTGTGTCAAGACATTGTTAATTAATGAGAATTAGACCATGAATGACACTGTTTGTTAATTGGAGGCATACCCGAACCCTGAACCCTGAACCCTGAACAGCCTATTCACAGCAAACAATAAAAACAGGGCTGCAAAAGTGCATTTTAGAACAGCATGTACCCAGCCCCACACACTACTACTGATTAGGTCAAACTAAATCCTAGTTAATGGAAACACTACCTATTTGCAAACCATATTCCAAGATTAGGTTTTAAGAAAAGCATGACATACACATAAAAAAACTGACTTGTAACTAAAATCGCTTTTGGCTAACTAATGCAATAGAGCCTTTGTCAGGTCTGTGACATGAACTAAAATCATAGTTTTTTTTTTTTTCTTTCTTGTATCAGTCTAGTTAACTCTTTTTATTTATCTGCCCATATAAATGATTTTAGTTCTTGTCACAGATCTGATGAAGGCTTTATTGCATTAGTTATCCAAAAGCAATTTTAGTTAAAAGTCAGTCTTTTCATGCGTATGTTATGCTTTTCTTAATACCTGATTTGGGAATGTGGGTTGCAAATAGATAACAAATAGATAGGTAGTGTTTCCATAACTAGGATTTAGTTTACCTAATCAGTAGTAGTGCGTGAGAGTCAGTACTTGCTGTTCTAAAATGCAGTTTTTATGGCTGTGTTTATATTGTTGCCTTGAATAAGCTGGTTTAAAATTAAACAATACGTATATTTTCCACACCTATTTCTAAAGTGTATAAAAGCTATGTTTAACATTGTAAAATATTTATGATTTTTGTTACTGAGGATCACTTGTCTGTGACGAATAAAGGCTTATTTTGAAACACTACCTGGTTTTCATGATTTTTGGGAATTATTTTGACTGAGCTCATCAACAAAGTTTTAAGACCACTAGTTCTCTATTTTTAGTTAGTTAGTTTAGTTAGTTAGTTAGTTAGTTAGTTAGTTAGTTTTCCTCAGTACTCTTGGTGGTGAGGTTGGAACTATGCTTGCTCATTTTTTATATTTCCATGAATATAGGTATATCTGGCTGATTAGTAATGTTTGCTAAGGGTATGCTTTTCACTATTGATGTGAGATATTGTTAAAATCTGTGTTTGCATGCATGGATTCTTTATTTCAAAATTTCTGGTTATTGGATGATGAAGAAATTTTTTATGGGTTTTAGATTTGTGGATTCAGTTTTGTTATATTTAGTATAAAATGAGTCTATGGCAAATTATAGATAATTGTGCATAATTATGTACACATTTTCATATCCATAAACAGAATATGCGGGATACTTGTGTTAAATAAATAAGTATAATTCACTGTAGGATTAGCAGGTCAGTTTCATGAGAAGTAGAGAAGCCAAAATTCTCAGAAGGAGTTCCTCACTGCAGTGCGACTATCACACAAAACAGATTCACACATATTTTAATTGTACTTCTTTTTTTTGTTTTACCCATTCATTCCAACAGCATATGGTAAATGAGTAGTTTTAAATGTATCTTGTAATTTTTAGTATTGTAGTATTATAGTAGGTATAAGACAAATGCATGAGAATTACATTTTATTTGGTTTATCTTTTAGTTGCTCACTAATTAACTTTTCACAGCTCATCTGCTCACAGCTGAATCTTCATTTCTATAGCTTTGTGTGAGATGCCCAAATCCATTTTAACTATACTTTCAGCATGCAACCTTGAAGGTATATCTGCAGTTTAGAAGTACAGCTGCAAACCCCAACCAGATGCCAATATTCAGTATAGCATGACTGGAATTATCAGTATGGTGGTAGTGAATTTAAGCACTGAAGTATTTAGTTTTGTGTTTTAGATAATTTAATGTTGCTTAGAGTTACTGTATAGTTTTAAACTATTTTCTGGCAATGCCATACTGCAGTTTGGTCTTTAGTCCTCTATGATTTGAGGAACAGACCAATTAAATGAGGCATAAATCTGAACAGTTTGCAGGCATGGCAGGGTGAGTGTAAATATAAGGGCACTGTATGTTACAGTGTTTTCTGACAGCACACACCAAGTGTCTAAGTGCTTTATGGATTTGAAAGTCAGCAAAACACTTGTTTTTTTTTTCTTTCTTTCTTTTTTTCCCTGCAACTAGTAGTACACAGAACAGATAAAGCTCCATACACTACAAACAATTATGACTGGATCTCCGATCATGACCTAAATTATGTGTTCTTGATATGAATGCCAATATTTACCTCGAGCTTAACTCTCAGGGTGAATTTCTTGACATCCAAGTGTTGAACACATAATAAATGGGTTATAATTGGTGAACAGATGATAATCTTCTATATTGTGCTATTATTGCCTTTAGTCTATTTAGTTCTAGAATATAAAGTATCAAGAAGTTTGTTGACTTATGCATAAATCTCATTAGTATGTTGGAAGCCATTGGTTAATTATTAAATATTTGTGTTTGGCTTAAGGAATTAAGAATACATTTTAAAAGTTTTCTTAATTTTACACTTTGCTTTTTTTACACATTGTTCATTACAATAAATGACTTTTTCAATGCCATGAAAGTGTCTTTTGAAAAAGTGTCACTATCCTATGCCATTACAATTTTTGTTCTGGTCCTCCCTATCAAGCGTCATAAAAATACTCCAGTCATAAATAACTCCATAAATGACCTTTGCTTTATTTGTTTGTTTATTTGTTGTTTTATTGACATCAAACTACATGTTATCTAGTGTTTTTACTACATTTGTTTCTCTGAAGGATCACAGATGACATTTATTTCTATAACATGACTGCTCTTTTGCTTGCTTCCAGAGCTTAAAACATATGTTCTTATATTAATTTAGATATTCTCACTATAAAACCAGAATAAACAGGAAACTAGATAATGACAAAGAAGGAAACACCACACTTAGTCCCAAATAATGTTGTAAGCGCTTTCGTTTACTTAAAATCAAAAAACTTCTTCAGACCATCTGAAGACGTTTGCTGATTTTAAGTAAATGAAAGTGCTTACATTATTTGGGACTAAGTGTGGTTTTTCCTTCATATTCTCACTATAGTTTTAAGTATTGTGTTTTGATTTTATTTGTGAATAAATCAGTTTTGTATAGACTGACCCTGGGATTCAGAAAATTCTGTGTAGGCTTCACTCAAAGCCCACATGAAGTTTACATGTGTGCAGTGATGCATCGTGAATAGCATGTGCTAATTACATATCCATGCCACACACCTCATTTAAATGTAAATAAGTGTGGTTTTGTGGCTGGCAACAGTGTTGCTGGGCAGGAAACCATGTAAAGCAACATGGATAGCAATCCTGTTTGCATCAGTGCACAGTCAATTAGTGTGTTTGTGTGGAATGCCACACCGATCACCAGGACATAACATATAAGTTTCCATAGTGCTCAATCTCTTAGTGCAAGAAATCTGGACAAAGCCCAACATAATTGGGGGACAATGACCCAGGAATAGAGACAGATGTTTCATAATTGCTTGTTTAAACTTATAAATGTATTAGAATAACAAGGTTTGTGTTATGATACATTTTCTGAAGGATTTGAAGTCTGAAACTCAAATGCATGTAATTATTTAGTGACAGCAGTCCTGAGATTATCCCAATGATATGGCAGAAAACCACACATTTTATAAGGAAAAGACCAAAAGATTTAAGGCAAAATTTTGGACATACTGTGGAAAATTGGGACAGTTGAGAGGTATGATAGGTATATGGTCCAAAGACAGTGTATACAGAGGAGAGTATTGTGAAATCCCATTCTTGGCATTCTGTACTAATGTTGTGTAGATTACCTATAAAGGTACATGGACTGCCATGCAAAATAAACACTCATTGGAAGTGTGTGTATCGAATAGGGACACACTTGAAACAACCTAAAGTACAGCAGATTAGGGCATGTCAATGGAAGACAGTTGTAGCAGCAACACCAATCACATATCAATATGGGGGTCTATATTATATTCTCAAAAGCCGAAAATGTTGAATCTGACATTGTCAGCACGAGAATATTGAACGCTCAGAATCTTGAGCGTGTAAACGGAAATCTACGGAAGGGGAGATTTCCATTTACTGCAATGTAGTGCAGTCTCGGTGTTGGTATATTTAAGTAGCGGGGGGGGTGTGGGGGTTTCCCCCCCACATGAGGGGTGCAGGGGGGCTTTCTCCCCTGCTTAAACCTGTTAGGGTTCTTTTTTTTGTTGTTTTTTTATAAGGTCGACTTTCGAAGACATCGACCATATGGTATCGACCATATGTTGTTCGATGTTTTCAACTGTCGATCTTATAATATAGACCCCAATATGGTACAGTAGGGACTGCACAGTGAATTATGTGACTGTCACACAAGGTGACATAACAATTGGGAAGATGTCTGTGTGAGATAAGCATCCTTACTTGAACAATGTAGAGGACATCTATCAGGGATGATATATATATATATAACTGGGGTACAGTGCATTTTGTGAAGCTGTGCAAAATAGTTTACTTGAATATGAGTGTAATCTCAGCAGAGGTCTCCAGTAAGTGGGACACAGGTAAAGGCTAACGGACACCATAAAAGAAGTAAGCACAATCATGGACAATATCAGGATAATACTACCAGTAATCCCATGTCTCTGACATAACATATGTGATTTAGAAGGATCAGAGATGGTTGTGCACAAACACACATGTACAGCTATTATGGAATGCTTGCACTCTATGACCGTAATCACACACACTGTCCTGACAATGTGACATCTTCTGGAGGTATTAGGAGGGAGATGCTATACCTGTATGTGACATTATGATCAATACAGGCTATTTTACTGGTGTGCATGATATATAAATATATATATATATATATATATATATATATATATATATATATATATATATATACACATATACATATACACACACACATATATATATATATATATGGGTCCCATTCAAAAGACCGAAACGCCGATTCCCCGACGTGGAAATCACCGACGCCAGATGACCGACAGGTACGTATACCGACAGGGTGATTCGCCGACAGTGGAAAGACCGACAAGGGTAATCTGCGATCGTGACCCGGTAAGTGTGCGACAGTGACGGAGGTAGGAGTGGTCAGGTAAGTGAGTTAGGGTTAGGGTGCAGGTAGGTGATGTGTACGTTAGTGTCGGAGCTTGGGCTAGGGGTGTGTAAGTGAGTTAGGGTTAGGGTGCAGGTAGGTGATGTGTACGTTAGTGTCGGAGCTTGGGCTAGGGGTGTGTAAGTGAGTTAGGGTTAGGGTGCAGGTAGGTGAAGTGTGCGATAGTGTCGGACCTTAGGGTTAGGGTTTGGGTCAGGGCTAGTGTGTATGGTATGTAGTGTCGCGTGTTGTTTACGTTCCGTGTGTCGGTGTTTTGGTGTTCGGTGTTTTGCGTTGTCGGGTTTGTGTCAGGTTTGTGTGTTGTCGGTTATTTGGCGTCGGTGAGTTTTGTGTCGGGGAATCGTCGTGTCGGTGTTTAGAAGTAGACCCATATATATATATATATATATATATATATATATATATATATATATATCTTTGTGTGTGGCACAATACACACTGTCACAAATGTTAGCCATGCCATTAATGTTGTAAAACATCTATGTATGTACTGTGTGCATCACTGAAATAGGTATCACACATGCATCTGGTGTAACAATTTGACGGGGTTTCCACACCATAAGACAGTAATGTTTAAGTCACAAAAAGAATACGTAAGTATGACCAATAAGATGTGTGACAGCTCATTATGGCAAAGGTGTTACTCTTCAGTTGCACATCACTGGAAGATGTGTAGTGAGGTACATGAAGAAGGGTGCATTGTATTCAGTTATTCATGTGGCGAAGGCTGTGAACTATGGAGGTATTATTGCTTGTGATTTGGATGTCCTTCACATACTTAGTAGTTGTGTTACATATAAGGGAATAGTCAGCACTGTGGCCACATACAGGTGGATGTTCCACATACTATCTACCCCAGGACACAGATCACATACCTATCAGTCTGATAACAGAGTGTGATGTCTACATTATACTTGAGTCATGTGTTTGTTTTCCTGAAGTAACAAATCTCCCAATCTTTTGTGTCATTACAGGTATTGTCATGGCTGTGGCAGCAATCTTTGGTGTGTGTTAATACTGTCTGAATTATACTAATATCACAGTTGGAGTCAATGATTAGCCACGATCTGTTGTCCTTCAGACAGCTGTTTGGCCACAGGATGTATATGTCATTTGTGATGTCTTTGACTTAACTAATGGACAGGAAAGGACCTTGCAGACAGCCGTGACATATGGAACTGATCACTGGACCTGAGAAATGTATTTTTTTATTTATTTTATTTTATTTGACATTTGTTTACCGGGGTGGTCTGACTCGGCCTATAGAACCTATTTTTAGGAGAAGCCCGGGGAGAAAAGCTACACATACAGTACAATAAAAATACAGTAAAATCCAATATAGTGCAAATCACATTAGAAATACTATACAAAATAAGTTGAAAGAACAAACTCTGTTACAAGATGTTACAATATATACTACACATCTAGATGATTCTATTGAGTTAAAAACATTATAGAGAATAATAGTCACTCACTATACATGATGTAGTGTCCAAAAAATAGTACACAGGTAGAGCAATGTGTGACACTGACTATTGTAGTACATGAAAAAAATAAATAAATAAATACAATGTTAGTTTCAGTTAGGAATATAATAGTACGAAAGTTAGTGATGCAGAACGATGGTGAGAGAGTCGAAAAGAATAGAAGCAATACATCCTGAGAAGCAGCTTAAGGATATGGTTCAGAAACAGAGAAGTAGTTAGAAGAACCTTAGGATCTTGCAGTCTATGTGACAGAAGAGGGCGATGAGGCTTGTGTGGTGAAGAGGAAGTGCTGAGCATCAGGCAGGCTTTATGCAGGAGCAGAGCTATGTCTTTTTGAGATGATTTTTTAAAGAGGCTTTGAAATGGGTTAGGCCAGGCATAAACCTATTAGATAGAGGTAGTGAATTCCAAAGTATAGAGACATAGTATGAATACAGAAAGTGACCTGGTTTTCTTGTGGGTTTTAAGATAGCAAGAGATTTTTGTCTTCTGATCGTAGGGATCAATTTGGTGTCTAAGGTGTGACTAGATTGGCTAGTGCAGGGCAGGCAATAGGCTTGAAAAATAAGGTTGCGCAAGGTGGATAGCTGAATAAAGGCAAGTTGGTTGGGGAGTTCAAGCCACAGTGGTTTACATTGGTATGTGTCATATTTAGACTTTGTGGCAAACTTTGCAACTTTGTTGTAGCACTGTCCCATCTTGTTTATGGTAGAGTTTGTAAGTTAGTTAGTAAACAGGCACCATAAAGAAGGGAGGGAAGTAAAAATGTTTTTCCATGGGTACTTTTGTTTGCTGCAGTAAAGAAATTTTTGTTTCAATATAAGAGTCCCAGTTTTTTATGAGTTTTCTTTACATTTTGCTGGATATGGGGGCTGAAGGAAAGTTTATTGTCAATGATAACTCCTAGAAGTTTGGTTTCTTACACTATTTCTATGATAGTGTTGTCAGATGCAAGGATGCTAAAATGATCAGTGACAGGGAAGTTGTTCTTGGGATGAAAGAGTACTAGTTTTGTCTTCTTTGGATTAAGAAAGAGTTGGGCATTTCTTAGCCAAGATTTGACTGCAGTAAAGGACTGCTGAGTTTTTGAAAGTAGTTCTGGTAGTGATTGAACAGTACAGATTATGGTGAGAGGCAATGTGAAGGTTGTTTGTGAAAATGTTGAAGAGTAGGTGTCTTAGGATGGAGCCTTGAGGGACTCCAGTATTGTTGTGGAGAAAGGAGGATAGTTCATTGGACCATTTTACTGCTTGTTTATGATCCTTGAGGTAACTCTGAATCCATTTTACTGTGTTATGTGAGAAGCCTAAGTTAAGCAATGTTTTTAATAGTATGGGGTGAGACACTGTGTCAAACGCCTTGGAGAAATCAACAAATACTGAGGATGTATAGTATCCTGCATCTCTGGCCTTGTGTCTGTAAAAGACAATAGGGCTGTAGCTGTGCTGTGGCTGGGTTGGAAGCCATGTTGGGTTTTGGACAAAAGGTTGTTTTGCAATATATATTGCATTACCTGCAGATGGGTACCCCTCTTGAGAATTTTGGATATGGGTGACAAGATGGATATAGGACGGAAATTGGATAGATCAAAAGAGTTGCCTCCTTTGTGGATGGGGGTAATGTGAGATTGTTTCCATATGGTAGGTACTTCTGATTCAGATAAAGACCGGTTTATAAGAATACTGATTGAGTAGGCAATTGAATTAGCAGCCAGTATGAGGTAGTATGGTGGAAGATTAGCAGCTGAGGTAGAGCATGGTTTTAGTTTATGTAACAGTTTCTTAATGGTAGGTATGGGCTGAAGTGTGAATGGGGTTTGCCTGACATTTTGTTGAGTAGGGGGGTTATTAATAACAGGGTTAGTAGTAGATGATGGTTTGGGGTTGGCATTTGAATAGGTTGAAGGGTGGGGGAAATCCAGCATTAGAGGTGTTAGTAGGTCTGATATTGATTTCATGAAGTGCTTGTTAAAGTTTTTGGCTATTTGTGATGGAGGGGTATCAGGTAATAGGGTTAAGTATAGAAGATATGGAGTTACAAAATTTATTGGGGTTGATTTTATGTTGGAGTTGAAACTGGGAATAATATGACTTTGTATCTCTGTTATTGTCACTTTGTTACATAGTGTTTTGAAATTAACATGATTTTGTTCATTGTTGTTCTGTTTCCAGGTTATCCAGGCTAGGTCCCTTGGCTTCATCAGGTGTTTAGATTCCTTAGACAGCCATGGAGCTGTTTTTTTTTATTCTTTTCATATGAATGGGAGCTAGGGTACTAAGTATGTGAAGGAAGGTATTATTAAAGTGTAGTACAGCATCATTAAGCGGTAGTTGTTTAAGGGGTGCCCAGTCTATTTCATGTAGGTTACCTTCACACATGTCAACATACTTCAATGCCATGCATGTGATAGAGTGGTGTCCCCACTTGGTGATATAGTGTTTATGGCCACATCTGACAGTGTTGAGTCAATACCTCAGTGTGCATTTGTGTCACATACCTTGGGCTTGTCAAGTTGAAAAGGATGATGGTGTTGTCATCATGCATGCCCTCGAAGACCTCTTAGAGGAGTCTAACTGATGTAACAGACATGATATAGTATTAACAACTCACACAGGTCTGTTGCACACAGCTGGGATATTACTAGTGTCCTTTTAGTAAAAGGTTTATGATGACATGTTGGTCTACCTCACAGATGATTAGAGTCAGGGTGTGTCTATACCTGCATGCATCTGGTGCTGTCTCCTCCAACTCACATGGATGCATGTTGATGTATACCCTTCTACAGGAACATAGTCTGTGTGAAGGGTGTGTTGAGGTGTGTATTCAATCATCCCAGGAAGGTGCATGTGCTGAGTCATGAGACAGGCGATGTGTTATGTTGTCGCAGCCCATAGATTCTGTGTGGTAGGCCTAAAGGAAGGTAAGACAGTGCATACTGGCTAATCTGATCTAGCCCAAGGTTTGGAGAAAATCCCCCATGCAGATATTGAGAAACTCTCCCAGCTGGGGAGTAACCCTTACATCACTGGATGTGTAACCAATTGGCTCACTGACCGAACACATACTGAGAAAGTTGGTGAGTCAACCTGTACCAGTAGACCTGTCACCACTGGTGTACCCCAGGGATTTGTGCTTGGCCCTTTACTATTTGGAATCTATTTCTTGACAGTTTAGGCTAAAGTATACTGCCTTTGGCTTACTGCATTTGCTGATTCTTGAATACTATTTGCAATCATTGAGGACACCTATGATGATATACTGTGGGAGTGACTAACACAGACAAATGATTGTTGACAAAGCCACACGGTCTAGAAATCAATGTAAAAATGTGTATTTATTTTGTCCTTCTGCAAAGTGGAATTCTCTGCTAACTACAGCATTGACAATAGTCCCACTATGTGGAAACCTGGTGGTGCAAGCACTGAGAACACACCTAGACAGCAATCTGAACTTTGACCACCAAGTATTCACACTGGTATACACTGGTATTGAAAGCCTATGATCTGCACATCATAAGTCAAGCCATTGTATTCAAATCTGAGGATTATATTACAGCACTGTACTTGAACCTCATCAGAACACTAATGGAGTATAATGTTCTGTTTTGTATGTACCTCACCAGAAACATGCAGTAGCTGGACAGACCACAGGAGTTTCTCACCAAGAAAATGCAGGGCCTACAAACCATGCCATGAGGTATGTGGATAGACTGAAAGCCATGTCACTGTAATCTGGATCACATAGGAAGAGTTGAATTCTGCCAGGCCCCCGGGTCAGTCAGATATAGCTGATGACAACAGCAGTGTCTGATGAGGAGAATATGGTAATAGCAGTGTCCCACATGATGGTGTAAAAGGCTCTCTATAACATCAAGCAAGTGCAAAAACACAGACACTCCAGTTCACTGCAGTGAGACTTGAACCCCCTACTTATCTAAGTACACAGACTACAGAGCTCAGTACTTAATGCAAGCACCACAGCACAAGTCTGACTTCAGAAGGCAGCAGGACAACTTATAGTGAATGACATCAGCAGTACATTTTGGAGAGAAGATGTTGAGAGGTCTGCATGAAATGGATGTGTAGGCACGTGCAAGTGTCAAAATGCTACCAATTCATGGGATTGGAGTGGTAACTGTAGGATGCACACTTATGCTCTTCTGGTTAGACACTTACACACATGCACACACACACACACACACACACACACACACACACACACACACACACACACACACACCATTTGACTGCAGTGAGAACTTTATGCAAGTGCCATGGCATGGTCCTGACTTTTACAAAGCTGCAGGGCAACTTTTAGTGGATTACATTAGCAGCGCATGTTGGAGAGAAGATGTTGGAAGCCCTGCATAGGTTCATAGCTCCATAGGTTTATAGGAGCTTACTAGGCTAATGGTCCTAGGGCCTTTACCAATTGTCAAGTTTGTACTTGAATAGGGTCATTGAGGACCATTGCTTCACATGAGGTAGGGAGACTATTATAGAGAACAGGCAATCGCTTTGAGATATATCTGTCTCTCCAGCATGTTCTGTTTATATTACAGGCTAGGTTGAGATGCCTGGAGTAAGTTATTCTTGTCCCATTTGATTTTCAGATGTCTAACATTTCTAATAGGGCAGGGCCTGAGACTGCTGTGTAGGCCAGGTATAGGTCACCTCTCAGCAGTCTGTATGATACTGAGTACAGTGACAGGTCTTTCAATCTTTCCATGGATGTCATGTTTTGGAGGCCCTGTGATCTCCTGGTCAGAAACCTCCATATTTTCTTCATTTACTGCAGGTGTTTGGTGAGGTACATACAGAAGAGATCATTGTACTCAATTACTGATCTAATAAGAGTCACGTACAGCAGATCTGTGACCTCCCTGGTCTTAGATGTGATGCCCTTACTTATGAGGTGCACAATGTAATGTATGTCTTACCACAATGGAAATATAGTGATTGAAGTTTAGATTGCTATCAACCTGTGTCCCCAAGTTTCACACCACTGAGTTTGAGATTAGAGGAGTGCTATGTATATCATAATTAGCAGGGGTACTTCATTGCCAAAGGAGACAATGAGGCACTGTTTTGTGTGAAGTTTCAGTTCATGAGTTTGGTACCAATCATTTGTCTGTGTTGGCCTTTTCTGTAATATGTTAACATCGTTGATGGACTCTATATGATTGTACCCAGTTGACAGTTAGCTTTAGACTCGCTAAGCCACAGGCCATCTCCCTTCACCTGGACTTAAGAGAAATAGTTTCCAAACAACATAGGGCCCAACACAGATCCTTGTGGTACTCCACTGGTAACTGGTCTACTGGTGGAGGTGGACTACCCAGTTTTGAAAGTGTGCATTCTGTTGATGAGCCAGTTGGCTATCCATCTAGTAATGTATGGGTTAATCCCCAGATAGGAGTTTTTTTGTGATGCCTCAATGGGGGATTGTGTAAAAGGCCTTGGCTAAATCAACATAGGTGGTATATCCTGATTTCCCTCATCCCAGGCTTTGAGACATTATCAAAGAAGTCCACTAGGTTTAGTAAGCAAGATATACCCTTGATTCTTTCCATAGTCTTGCAGATAAAGCTGGCTAGTGTATAGATCAATAGTTCGCAGGTTCAGTTGAGGGATGTGTAGCCATTTTCAATTGTGAAGATAGTTCTTGTCCTGCATTCTACCAGATCAATGTGCATTGCATATCACACAACATTTGATACTGATTTATGCAGTGTAGTCAATATATTGGTGAAAATGTACTGAGACAACAGGGTTGCAGTGCATGGGGGGAGGAAATGCATGGCTGCATTGTTAATATGTGACATACTATTAGTTAGGGCATTCAGTTTGTTATGTTTCCAAGAGTAAATGGACAGTAAACAGCAATAATACATGTGAATATTGATTTTGTATAGCACAGTGATGAGTAGCAGGTTTGCACAAAGGTTGGCAAAGTGTGCATGCAAAATACACATTTCCATTACTTTCCCTGTTTGCACATAGTTAAGCAGTGCACAAACATGAGTCACATTGCTAAAAATCTGAGAGTTTGTACGGAGTCTGTGAAACACACCTGCTGCTTAGCTGAATCTGTGGAAGCAGGTATAAATGCATTAACACATTTATTTTTAAGCCAAGATGATACTGGGTTGAAATCCAGGTGTAGCTAATACTTTTAAATAAACTGTGTTATGCAATGACATTAATTCTTTATAGTACATGTGTTGCTGTGGTTTAAGCAACATTACATAGAGGTAACAGCAGCATTCTAGAGCCACTCACTGTCACTTGGCATTGGTTCAGAATGCCAAATTCTGCACAAACACAGAGACCAAAAAATGAAGGGATCCATTGCTTTTTCTGGTACTTAAGTGCATTATGTGTGATTCTAATTTGTTGACCAGATTATAGGTGTTAAAATGGGGTAGATAGGAAAGTAATTAAATGGGAAGCAAGCAGGGGGGAGAACAAAGGGAAAACAATACATGAATATGCAGGAGGGAGGTAGGAAGGAACCATAGCTATCCATTTCTTCAACAGTAAAAACTGATCATATGTGCCGAATGTTAGCTGAATTTGGACTGTCACCTCCAGAGAGAGGGGGGGCGGGGTGACAACAACATAATCATGTAGTATAGCCAATTGAACCAAATCAAGTGTGTCAAGAATACAGATGTGAAAAATGGAGAGATATGTATGGGACAATATTTCTTTTTGAGGGATAGGTGCCCTATTTTATTTTAATTCAGTAAGAGAGGAATGCTGGGTAAGGGACGTAGGAATTTCTGGGTCAGGTAAGTTGGGTAGGTAAGGAAGCAATGCAAACAAACCAGTCCAACTCTCAGAGCTGGTGAGGGACACAAAAATGTTGAGGAACACCATGACTGGAATGAGAGAGGGGACAACACTGGTTCATGCCTGTCAAACATGGAGACAGTGAGAATCAAGTCTTCACCCACTGGATTGTTATCACTGTCTCCTTACTCTGCTGTCAGCTGGAGTGCTTGACATCTTCTCCTCCTATGTACCATAGGGAGAGCAGCCTCTCAATGCAGCATGGGAGTACATCAATGGTGTGGTACATGTCCCTGTGCACCAACCCTGGCATCTCCTGGTGAATGATGAAATCTCCACCTCTGCCACTGTTCTTGGAAGGTACCACTGCACCAGATTCCAGGCAGCACTACCTGAGGGTGCAGGTAATGCAGGGGCAGCAGAGGATGTGGTACCAGTTTGGGTCCCAGACATGCTGGGCATTGGTTCTGGAGCTGCTGGAACTGGGGCAGACTGATCCATTGTGGCTGGCCTACCTCACTGTACTGTGTAGCATTTAGTGATTTGGTACACATAGACGACATGGAGATATTTTCACGACACAATAGAAAATAAAAAAAGAGTGATAATGGTCGGGTGAGAGAAAAAAAAGAGATAAAAGGTAAAATTAGTACCATCATGTGTGACATACAATGCATTAATACAATTTTATAACTATTTTATCTGAAGTATTATATTTAAGTATATGTCCTAACAAATACACACTATACGTACAGATTGCTGAAAGTAATCCTTGAAATATGCATACAATGAATATATGCCTGCATATTTCCTGATTACCTTGAACTTGCTTGCCCCTTCTAGAAAGATTAGACTAAAATCTAATAATGCTCCTTGGCTTTCTAAAGATATAAAGTCGCTTATGTTAGAAAGAGACAAAGCATGAAAATCCTGGACAAAAACTAAGGAAGTAGCCCAACTTCACAATTATAGACGTCTAAGAAATCTCATTAAAAAACACACCCATAATGATAAACAGTCCTTCTATAACTCTGCCCAACTCAATAACAAATTCAACCCTCAGATGTTCTGGTCAACTATTAACAAAATCCTTTCTCCTGGCACCCCTGAAAACCCATACCCTTACCCTGACACATCCCCTCTGGAAACAGCCACTCTACTCCATAAACACTTTATTGACACTATTCAACCCTCATGCCACTCAGCTGTAAATCTACTCCTCTCCCTACCCCTTCCAACCTGTCTAACATATCTCCTTTTTTTTTTACATCCTGTTTCTACTGCCTAAATTCTGTCACTTCTTGAAAAGCTCAAACTCTGCTCTCCCGCCATCGACAACGTACCTCCATCCTTTCTTAAACTTGCCGCAGACTCCATTGACTACCCAGTGCTAATTAATAGAGCTATTCTAGAATCTACTGTCCCTACACTATGGAAATCCTGTTTCACTATTCCTCTTCATAAAGGTGGAAACTCTACAGACTCTACAGACTCATCTAACTACCAACCCATAGCTATACTATCCTCCCTCTCTAAGATTCTCAAAAAATGCATCCATACACAACTACTCAACCACCGTCTTCAATATGTCCTTTTCACTCCCACCCAGCATGGGTTCCGTCCCAACCACAGCACAACAACTGCCCTCTTATGCTTCACACATACCATTGCTAAAGACCTTAATAATGACAAACTGATATCTTGTCTCTTCCTTGACCTATCTGAAGCCTTTGACAAAGTCTCCTATCCTTTCCTGCTATCCAACCTTGCAAACCTCAACATGTCTTCCTCCACCCTTGCCTGGTTCACAAACTACTTATCCTGTAGGAAGCAATCAGTCAAATAGCTCACTTCCTCTTCTCCATTCTCACCTGTCCCAACTGGCATTCCACAAGGCTCCATCCTATGTCCCCTCCTATTCAATGTCTTCACCAATGATCTCCATACTGCTTGCAAAAAATCCTCTCTCATCCAATATGCAGACGATTCAACTCTGATCTCCATCTCTGACAACATCTCTGAACTCCATACCCTCACTCAACAGGTCTTCCTATCTACAGAGCACTGGTTATCTAACAACCTATTCATCTTAAAGCCTAAAAAGACCAAACTCTTACTATTTCTTCCCCGATCACTCACTCACCACAAATCCTCCTTTACCATTGCTTCCTCAAATAATGCTATTATTCAACCAGAAGCCCACACTAAACTACTAGGGGTCATTAATGATGATGAACTCAAATTCAACTTGCACATTCTTCAATGTATAAAAAAGACACACCAAAAACTTGGTTTACTTTATCGCAATAAAACATTCTTAACTGCTAATTCCAGACTCACCCTTGCCCAAGCTCTTCTCCTTTCCTCCTTTCTTTACACTGCCCCTGTACTAACCAATATTCAAACTACAACCTTAAACAAACTCCAACATATTTATAAGATAGCTAGATTTATCACAAACTCTCCATATAATACTCATTGCGGTGGAGCCCTAAACTCTCTCCACTTGCTGGAATTCCACCAATTACTTTTTCTATCTCTACTACAAATGTTACATATCATTCTCGATAAATCTTCATCCTGCCTAGGTCTCTCTTCCTTCATCACTATCTATACTCCACCTCATACCCTCCGTACATCAAATTAGCAACTATTACACATCTACCATCCCAAAAAAAAAAAAAAACAGTAGGCAAGCTACTGTATAAGTACTCCATTGCCCAAGCCTGGAACAAACTTCCTAGAGACATATGTTGCACCTTTCACCCAGCTCCCATTAAAAATAAACTCAAATTTCCTTATGTTGCAGTATAACTAATTTTTCTCATACAACTGTATATAGAATTTTTCTACTTTTCTATAAACTGTATCTTTTCTTGGAGCTTTTCTCCTTGGGTCTCCATTGAAAATGGGCCACAAGCCCAGTTGGACTAACCCAGTTAACAAATGTCAATAAAAAAATAAATAAAATATGCGGGTTCCAATTATACAGATTACAGTTAACAGCAGAGCATTTATGCCACTTGTATAGAGTTTAATTTAATGTAAATATTATTAAAAAAAGACAGTACTATATAGTTGTGACTTGTGGTATTTGAACCTAGAACCTCTGACTACAGTCTTATATTTGATTCCTAAAGTTGTTTTGTGCTACAGACTAATACATGCATACTTGCTTTTACAGTTAGGATATGCATGCTCAATTTGCTACAACTGTTTACAAATATCTCAAAATCTCTCTTTAACCTTTAAAGCTACAATAATACATCTCTTGTGCTGCACACATGCCACTTGCTACCCTCAATCTCTCCATTCAAGCAGTATAAGCATGTCTATTGAGCTCTGTGTCAACATTGGCTGGGGAAAGAACAGAAAATAACAGAAGAGCATTATACATGTCATTCTTGCCTGTTTTTAACTTTCTAAGTATTACAAATACTATCTTGTTTTCATACTTACACAGCTGAGGGATGTTCACAGTCTTACATTCAGTCAACCAATGGTTGACCGTATCCTTTTTGTGCCTCTATAGGTCATTAACATGATGCCTACACTGTTCTCCAGTGTGCAGGATGTCAGCAGCACTGGATACAGCATTAGCCAAACAACTCCACACCTCAGACTTGTAATGGGAGCCACAATAGTCCCCCTACAGAAACCTTTGGCTGTGGTACTTTACCAGGGGTCCAAAAAATATCCAGGACTCCTGGACACCCCACCTCTGTGCCCTAAACTGGGGAGCTTCCCCACTAACTCCAGACATGTCCAACACACCTGACCTAGAGCAGTGGAAACTAGTGCTTTCCCACCAGTTCCAGTTATTGCATTTACTGGTACTGTACAAACCCAAGTAATGATGCCAACCACATTTGCCCACTGTTAAGTGGAGATGAGCATTGCCAAGCAGGGATGAAATAAATATTTTAAATAGGAAAGTTAATCTAACACTTGACCTTAGTTTGAGGAGTGTCTGCTGATGTAGCTTGGAAGTATATATTGAAAACTGGAAGGTAACTGTTAGGTGAGTTAAGTTTGCAGACATGCACTGGGGGCATAAATGTCATGACATGACACATTTGTTTTTGGCTTTATACACTGATAAAATCGATGTTTAAAATGTGGGATTCAAACCTAGGCATAAGAGACAAAACATTTTCTTCCACAGTGTAGATTTTCCATCTTTGCCACAGAAGAAGTGTTGCTGATACATAGTGAGGAATCATTCATAAATACAGCTGACAGTTTGAGGTGTTATACATATATGTGTGTGACCTGACAAAGTTCTTGTATATAGATCCAGTTGTATATGCATCTTATTTAATTGCAAAGGCCATCTAAGTCCAGATAGTAGAATTATACTTACAGAAATATAGTAGACAGTATGCCCTCAGTCATATATCTGAAAACACAATAAGGGTGTCTTGCCCCTCATACATATAATTCATATCAGCTCCATTATATAAAGTGTTATAAGTGACAGTGAATATAATGGAAAAAGGAACAACAGCATGAAGATCTGGAATGTCCTGAATTAGAACCCAGGATCATGTGTATGGCAATCCTACACCTAAACCTATTGCCACAAAAACATTGAAATAACACTTGTCTATTTTACAGTTCATTGCTATGCTACACTATCACATCAGTAAAAATAGGTTGGACACCCAGTACTAGAACCCAGAACCACCTGTACTCCAGTCCTAAACCTATACCTACTGCCACAGAACTAGTGACATGACATTTCCATAAATTCCTACTCATTCTTAAGTTCTCTGTGTTTGCACAGTGTCCAAAATAATTAATTGAGTGCATCTGTTTTCAGTTATTAGCTGTGTCCTGTCTGTATGTTGGGAAACCTTGCTAACCACCACACAACAGAATTATGGGACGGAAAGCAAAAACTTGCAAGAGTGTACAATTTTTGAACTTAGCACTTTTACAGATGCTCTGTCTGCAGGTGTTCTGCAGGTGTTCTGTCTGCTTCCTGCATGGTCCACTAGTCTGGGTTTGCACACTGCAAAGTGTCATGCAAACAAGATAAGCAGAGCAAACCTAACATTCATTTTCTCCATTTCCCTTGTTTGCACTAAGCCATTCACTGCACAAACACTTCCCCCCAAAAAGAGAAAAGAAGTTGAAATGAAATGCAATCTATTAAATAAACACTACAAAAGGTTTGGTAGTACACACAAAATATTTTTAAATAGGTCTGGATTTGAACTCTCCCTCCAATGAACCTTCAGAACACAGCATGGGTGCCTTATCTTCCTTTGCCACACAACCAGCTTTACAGCAGGGAATTGAAATAATTTAATACAACCAACTGCCACAGCATTTACAATATTAAGAAGCCACATAACAGTTATTTGTACATTAATAAATTTCAGATGTAGTGCACTGAATGATCACACAACCATTTATGACTATTACTTGCAAAAATGTAACTCTGTTTTACATGTCTGTGTTTTTTTCTCATTTGCTCATTCTTGTCTTATATGACCACTAATCTGAGACATGCAGTCTGTAAGGCATTCTGTATAATTGTCCTTAAAATATTTGAATATATTAAATGGCAATAATATACAGTTTTCAACAAATGCAGGGGAGGTTGGATGTTAATGAACAGAAGATGTGAATTGTGCACTGCTTACTTACATCTCCAACCTTGATACCTTGATAAAATTACTTCTATGCACTTTGTAAGTCTAACCTGGCACACCCATTAGAGGTAGGGCAGTCTGCATTGCTGATATGTTTTTCTTCCTGAACCAGTAATCATTCATAGTTGCAATTCATTAACAAAAAAACACTAAGAGAGTGCCTGCACTATGTTTACATGTGCTACACAGAGCCAAATATTTGGGATTCAGCAATTCTAATCAGTTCATACCTCATTTGCATCTTCACCATGGTAACAGCCTTAACTCTCACTATAAAAAGGCAACCATATAGCTAGGGAACCTGAATGTGAGGAGACTTATTTATAAGGAGAACACAGAAGAGGCTATTACTTTGGGATTTATCTGCACATAAGACCATTGAACTTGAGAAGGTATGCTTGCATTTTTCAGCTATATATTGCAGATGCTGAAATGTCATTTAAAAATCTGTTTCACATTTAAATATATATTAATTAGCAAATGCTACTATTATCTGTATGTTTTACTTAGAAGTGTACTGATGGCATGGACATGTTTGTCAGGGAATTTCACAGATATACATGATTGGCAATAGCTTAAAATGGAATGTGTGTTACATATATAAACATGTTTCAGGGATAGTTCATTTGATAACACCTTTAGCATTTCACTGATGGTTTGCTAGCAAAATGTGTCATTTGCCTGTTCTTTTGGGAGTGGGGAGCAATGTTCCTGTTTTGGGATACATGAGGATATGTTGCTACTGTTACTCTCTCTTGTTTTGTATCCAGCCTTGCTATGTGTGTGAATGTGATATGTTACAACCACACAAATCATGTTGTTCATTTTTCAACTATCTAGACTGTTTTACATTTCTCCAGAGGGTAATACTAAAATGCTAACTTTTCTGTTTTATCTGGGAACAGGTATTTTTAGTTATGTGATACTTTTGTGTATTATCCTTCTGCTGTGTTTAAACATGGCACCCAGACATCTCAATCTCCAAAAAACACCCTTCAGTGACCCTGAAAATTAAGACATTGTGGAAACTTTTAGGCAACATGATGCCTCTTTGCTTGAGAGGGGACATGGAGATACATCTGGAAAAATGCAAATTTGGCCGCAGATAATTGCAGATGTGAATGTAGTAGGTGACCACAACAGGAAATATGATCAGGTGCACCATAGGGCCACTGACATGATCTGATTTGCATGGAGGAGAGCAACTGCAGTAGCCCATGATCAGATGGGTAGTGGGGAGGGTGCCAGCTACAGAGCTATCAATAACCGAAAATTAGAGTTCCTGCCTACTGTCAGGTATCCAGACAACTCCCAGGAAAGTGCAGAACAGCATGTATTTGACACTAGTGCTTCTGTTTCAGGGGCAGCAAGTATGTCACATGAGGAGCTTCTAGGTAGGCTTATGTATCTCAATTGTTAAATACTCCTGTATAGTAAATTATTTACATTAATACATTAGTTCTGTTTAACAAGAAATTGGTTGGGGGATTGTAGATTGTTACAGTTAACAACACATTCTGATTGATTACACATGGGGCTTAGATTGGACTTGTCATCCAAGTTATTGTTGAAAGTATACTTAATGGACATATAAAGGGCAACATTTTCTCCCTTTGTTACTATCAATTCTGATGAAGTTGTCCTTACCTTTTGCTTAACTTCTTCCAGGACCATCTAGCATAGGGAGCATGCCATCATCTGCACATGGTAAGCCAAACGTTTCTATGTCAGTACTGATGAGCAGTTCAAAGAAGTATGTAGTTTCTGATGTTGGTGTCAGGACTGTTGTGTATATTGCTGTACTGTCTGTAATAGAGGCACCACTGTTCATTTATTAGCATATACTGAACTATAGTAGTGTAGGTATTACTTTTTTCCTGTGTTTGTTGCTTATTATCAAAGGTGATCCTGCCAGTAGAAGTGTGGACTTCTACCACCTGATGTTAGAGTATCATCAGACTCTGATGATGATGGTGGCCAAACAGAGTCACAGTCAGGGGGTGCAGAGGTTGAATCTGACACTGAGGTTGACATACAGCCATCCCCTGTAATTCCATTGGACACAGCCAGTAGGCCTACTCCTACCCATTCCAGTGAGCCCTGAAATATTGGGGTGGAGGGTGAGACAACTGATCAGAAAAGTGTGGTTACTGTAGCTTCAATGGTTGTTGACTCTGGCCATAGCCAAAGTGTGGGTGAGGTGCGCTGCCAAGCAGGTGAGTCGTCAGGGGTGCTCAGAGGAGGCCTGATGTCCATCCACCACCTGATACAAGTGTCTTCCCATGCTACTCAAGGTATGTTTAGGGTCATCATCAAGACACAATCATGTTCCCATAGGTCATCCATTAAGGTTGTAGCTATGGTGTAGGTTGACATACATGACCGCCTCCACCGTGTTGCCGAGTCAATGGATCTGATGAATGACATGTTGGAACGGGTAGCGCTCATGATGGAACATCTGATGGGAGAGGGGTGGAATCCTTGTGGGTGTATGTCAGCGACATCATCTGCTGTTAGCCAATGTGGCCATGACTGACCATGTTCCCATAGTGGCAGTACTTCCACTGATCCATCAGTGGTTGAGATGTCCACACCCAGATGTGGCAGGCCATGGAGTCATGATCCTGGGTGTCCTCATGAGGGGAGCTCATCCAGCAGACAAGTCACTTTCAGTTAGTAGCAGTGCAATTGACCGCGGGCATGGACATGCCAGTGCAACTCCTGGCAGAGCCAGTTCTCATGGTCGGGTACAACAATGATGAACTGTCACCTCCACCATGAACAGCTCACACCAGTCCAATATACCAGTACATGAGCTAGCACAGAGCTTGGCTGTATTCATGCAGACACTCACACACTGATTTCACCTGAAGGACCAATACAGGCACACACTCACACACACACACACACACACACACACACACACACACACACACACACACACATACACACACAACAGTTACATGGTTCAGCCTTGAAGTTTAAAACTCATTTTGTCTCACTGGCCATTTGTTACTTTATCCAAATGTCTACTTGCCTCTCTTTTTTAATCACTCACACTCACCAACCTTTTATATCAGCCTAGGCATCCTGCCTCCCAACAAACAACATCCTATGCAAGTGGTGATAACTGTGCCACATGTTTTCTAGCTTTTGGATTTAGGGAAACATAAGGTTTGTGTCTGATACTCACGGTGCATAGCTTACTTAATGTTTAGTATATCTGTTTTTGTGATGTTGAATTGGTAATTGTACAGTTTACTTATATTGGTCTTTGAAAGTTAGACAGTTGATAGCATCAAATTATTTTGCATCAGTATTGTTAATAATCTTGTGAGGGTTGTGAAGTCTGAAACTGAAATGTCTCTCATTACTTTTTATATTTAATGATTTTCCGGTACTAACGTATGGTGCTAAACTGAGGGCATTCGGTGACCATCAGAACTTTTGAGAGGTATGACTGCATAAAGCTTTGATGCTTGAGGGCTACTACTTAATAATGGACACTTATAAGTCAGATAAGTCCCTGCTGTCATATGTTAAGGCCATTTCTGTACAGATTGCACACCTTTTACTTGCTTAGACTACCAAGTAACAACATACAAGGATATGCTAGTCATTCATTTATTACACAATACACTCTAGGTTCAACACTTACATTAAAAATCCAGCAGTTGCAATAGTTTTAGTTCAGGACTGACTCTGTCAGTACACAGCCATTACATGGGTAGGTAAAGGTTATGCGGGTTGTCTGGCATCAGTGTTACTATATATATGTGTGTGTGTGTAGGAGGAAGGTTTTTAGCCCCTAAGGTGGTGAGTGAGTGTGCTATGCATTGTCTCTTAGCCAATGCAAGGGCATAATGAGCATGTCTATGCCTGCCTACATGCACAGCAACTGCTGGTTCCCCCTCTGACTCCTCAACTATGTGTGACTGTGATGACCTTGCCATTGCTATTGGGATGTGTGCCCCTTCCCCTTGTTGATCCTGCTGATACTGTTTTCTCAGCATGATGTTGTATAGCATGGCACATGCTGTTAATATTTCTGTACATGTATGTGGATTGTACTGCATGGCTCCCGAGATTTATCTAGGCACCAGAACTGTGACTTCAGCAGCCCAAACACATACTGTATGATATTTCTGGTTTGAGCGTGTGCCTTATTAAGGTGCTCTGCAGTGTGTGTGTGTGTGTGTGTGTGTGTGTGTGTGTGTGTGTGTGTGTGTGTGTGTGTGTGTGTGTGTGTGCACCTTTTTGATGAGTGTCATCAGACACGGTTCCAGTGCATAACCTCAACCTCCAGTAAGTGACCCTGTGGGATATCCCCCCGAATGAACATCTGATACAGTTGTGAGATGTGCCAGATATACAAGTTATGGTAACTGTCTGGGTTGCCATCACATATGTTCAAGATGATTCACTTGGCATTACACAAGACTTGGCAGTTAATAGATTGGAAGCCCTTTCTATTTATGTAGAGCCTTCCCTGTTCCTCTGGTGGTTCCTTAATTTCTATATGTGTGCAATCTATGGCACCCAGTACTTCAGGGTAGTGTTCTATGGGGTAGAACTCCTGCATACTTCTGGCCCTGTCCTCAGGAGTATGGGAACATATATGTGGTCACTGACATGTTGCAGCATAGCATTCAGGCATTAATGGAGGATCCTGGATGCTGATGCCTGTGACACCCCCAGCATGTCCCCTTTTGGTCTCTGTAAGGTACCTGTAGCGAAAATTCTAAGTGCTACACATGTAGAGTTCCCGAATTGTGTCTGTATCCACCCTGTAGCACTCTACAATTTCCAGGTCATGTAGATTGTGATAAGTTAAATGGGGTATGAAAACTCTTCTGGTTCTTGGCCTTGATCTTTAATCTGTTGCACATACACAAGAATTAAAGCAACAGCAGTCCCAAACATTATTTGTTTGTAGACTTCTTTCCTAGGCTGTATTTCTGTAGGTTTTGGAATTCATAGGAAAACCAGCATTGAGTCTACACAGTTGCTGTATAGCATGTTGAATAGCTCCTCCATCTTGGATTGGTTGATTAGCATACAATTCAGCTGCTCAAACTGTAATTAGCATGTCACGGTGTTTAACTTGTTTCTGCAGCTCTACATCAGTCTATGCACCATGTAGAGACACTTACTGAATCCACAACAGTCTGTTACCTTGTGTGCATCATGACATGCTGAAGACATGGTATAAATAGACCATTTAGGCTTTACTGAATGGCCATGATACTTTTTCCTGAGGTGAATATTAGTAGCTTTTTTAATTATCAAATAAAGCTATACAACAAGTAAAGATGAATTTTCCTTTATTAAACTCACAAAATGGTCCAGTGAACTAATGCCGTGAGAGAATCGTCAGGTTTAAAAAAAAAAAACAAAACAGTCAAAAATGTATTATTTACCTATGACATGACAAAACTAACTTGTCTAGAAATCCATGAAACACAAATGCCTGAAAAAAAATCTTTCCTAGAAAGTTCTGGAAATTATTTTTGGAGAAGAGACTTATCTAAAAAGTATGAATATATAGATAGTAATAAGCAGTAGAAATACAAGAGTGTGTATATTATTGTATATTAATACACCAAAAGTCCAAGGATTATCAAAAATGTGCAGTTTTTTTAATTTCATAATAAATCAAATTCTTTTTTATACAGCCAAGTGCACCAAAATCACTTTCTGAAAGAATAGCCTACAGTGTACTTTTTCAAAAGTCCCAGAGCCCTTCAAAAATAGGGTGATAGTTACTTACAAGATTGCATAATAATTCCTTAATGCATTGACAAGAAGCAGAAATCAAAGTCTATAACATACAGATGCTTCCTGTATACTCTCTCCATTCTGGGTTCTTTCAGAGAAAGGTATCTGCATCTTAATAGAGTCTTCCTTATTGCAGAATCTTTCCAGGGATCCAGATGGAGAGATAAGTCAGCAAGTAAAGGGGAGTATTATTGCTGAAATTGAATTCATCCTCAAGTCTTGGTGAATACCTTCATGAGGTGGACCCTGTTTTTCACAAAATCTCACCAAGACAACACTGATATATAGACTGCATTTATATATCATATATCATGGACAGAAGTAGCTTAAAATTAAAAAAAGATAGCTGGGTGCACACGACCCAGGATAAAAAAGTGTCCAATCCTGGTAGGCACACTGGTTCCAGGACTGGAAAAGATGACAGGGTTGAATCCTCAAAATCCAGAAACATTCTTACAATGTGGCCAGGCTAGGCCCAGGGGGATGGCCCCCTGTTGTAGAAGGAAGTAGTAGTCCACAAAAATCACAAAAACTGATAGGACAAAGAAGAGCCATAAAGACGGTAAAGTGGACTATTGGGTATAAGAAAGAAAATATGTATTGTTACTATTTTGCAAAAATCCCAGAATTTCCAGATACGATATACAAAGCAATTAAGACAAAAATTAGAGGAAAGAAAACTACTTCCACAAGAAAAATTGTCAGAAGCTTCAAATAAAAATTTATATTCATTACTACACCAGATTTGTGAAAAACAGTATACAGATCAAGAAACTTTGAAATTTTTAGAAAAAAGAAGATTCTGAGGAAGTGCAAAATTATAAACAACAAAACCTAGAGATTTTTGAAGAGTATAAAAAAAGAAATATGGACATGGGAAAGAAAGAGAGATTTGATATGGTGTAATATTTATGCAAAGAAGAAAGACAAATTAATCAATATAAAGAAGGCAGCCCCAAAGATATTCAAAGAGAAATACAGGTAAAGGCATCCGGACATGGAAATTTTCACAATAAAAAAAATAATATCACAAAGATGGAATGTAGAAAAGAAGATTAATAAAGTAGAAGTTAAAAAAATAAATGTTGAAGTTATGGAGAGTCTGGCAAGTGAAGGATTTGGTATAGAACATCTAACACAGGTTACTTCACAGCATGATGGAGTGAGTTCCCAAAGTAAGAAGAAGCAAGAGGATCAAGAGACATCTGAAGAAGAAATATGGACAGCGGAAAGGAAAAGAGATTTAATATGGTGTGATATCTATGCAAAGTAGAAAGCAAAACTAATCAATACAAAAAGAGCAGCACCAAGGATATTTGAAGAGAAATGCAGGCAAAGGAATCCATACATGGAAAACTTCACAATACAAAAAATAAGAAGACAAAGAGGAAAAGTAGAAAAGGAGATTAGTAATGGAGAAGTTAAAGATATAGAGATTGAGGTTATGGAGTACCTGCAAAGTGAACGATCCAGTATAGAAAATCTAATTCAGAAAGCACCACAACAGGATAGAGTAATGGATATCCAATTTAAAGGGAAACCAGTGGAATGGGAAACAATTGGGCAGGTGTCATATGAAGATATGTTGGACCCTTCCACAGGAAAACAGTATAAACATTCACTTGAAGCTGGACAGCAAAGGAAGGAACAGGAAACTGTGAAATCTCTGATGCAGTCACTGCTGAGAAGTGATAGGCTAGTAAGTTCCCATATGACAGAGCAACGGATGGCACAGGATGAAATTGAAGAGAATGTACGAAAGGAAGATGCTACAGAACTTTCTATAGAATGCCTGTAGAAAATGGAAAACAACAGTTTAGAAGAAAATGAGCTAAGAGAAGAGTTGCTTGATTTAATAGACATAGATATTTTAAGATCAATGAAAGAAACAAACTGCAGAAGGTCAATAAAACCCCAAAAGTCAGACGTTTGATAAAACAAATGAACACAGTAATTAGAACTGTCCATAGAGATCCATGCAATATGATAGAAGTAAACAGAATATATTACTGTACAGTTAAATTTATAACTGATAAAGTTCTACCACAAGAACACAGGGTAGTGAGGGAAAGAAAGGGGAGAAATAGAATACCATCATGGAAATATCAAACAGAGAAAACTATAAAGTAATTAAAACAAGAAGGGTCACTGTTAGAAGAGTATAGAAGAGGGAACAGATCAACAAAAATACTAAGAAAGATAGATGTGATAAAAGCAATGTGCAGTATTAGAACAGCCCAGGATCTATCATGCACTATTACAAATAACAAAGTAAAAATCACAGCACAGGCAGAAAAAACTTAGAAGATATACAGATAAATATAAAGGAAAAGTATAAAATAAGCAATTTATTGATGATGCAAAAAAGTTTTATAAAGAACAGGGAAACAATGTAAAAGAAATTGAAAGACCACCAAAAAAGAAAAAATAGATACATTTTGGAGAAGTATTTATGAAGATCCTGTGGAACATAACAAAGAAGCTAAATGGATAGAAAAAGTAAAAGAAAGAATAAGTTTAAAGGTACAAGGGATGAAATGGGATGAAGTAACAGTCAGACTGAAACAAAGTTAAGAAAAGCCTCAAACTGGAAACCCCAGGCCTATCTGCAGTACTTAACTCTTGGTCAAAAGTATTAACATCTTTGCATGAAGATTTAGCCATAAGTAAGAACTATTTATATGCACACCCTGAACAGACACCAACCTGGCTAACAACAGGAAAACAATGCTCCTACTTAAGAATGAATCAGCAAGCTACCCTAAAAATTATAGACCAATAACTTGCCTTCTGACGACTTATAAATTATATACAGGAATTGATGCTGTCAGAGTTTATAGTCATCTAGAAGAAAACTCAATTATGGCAGTAGAACAAAAAGGCAATAAAATAAATTCATATGGAACAAATGATCATTTGTTGTTAAATAAAGTCATAGTGGAGAACTGTAAAGAGGGGAATAATCTAGGTATGGCATGGATTGACTAAAAAAAGGCATTTGATAGTATCCCACATTCATGGATAAAACAGTGCTTGGAAATGTACAGAATATATCCTACACTGATTAACTATATTGCATTGACCATGAAACAGTGGCTGACCACTTTGCAATTAAACCATGATAAAGGACAAATTATTATCCCAGGTGACTCTCTGTCACCACTGCTATTCTGCCATGCCCTTAACCCACTAAGCTGTCTACTTAACATCTTAGGCCATGACTATAATTTGGCTCCTAGAAAACCACAAAGTATAAAGCCTTCTCATCTTCTCTTTTTCAATGATTTAAAATTGCATAGCTCACCAGATGAGGAAATGAAAGCACAATTGCAAATTGTCAAAACATTTTCAGATGATATAAGAATGCCATTTGGTCTCAATAAGTGTGCAAAAGTAACCTTAAAAGCAAAAAAAAACTGCAGCACCAGAAAAATAGTCTGGGACAAGAATGTGATCTAAAAGAACTTGAGCAAGAGAGAGTGTATAAATATTTGGGAACTGATGAAGCATCAGCAATGAAACATGAACAAATGTAAATAAATCTTAGTAAGGAATACTTTAGTAGACTTAAATTAATCCTGAAAACAGCACTGACATCTAGGAATAAAATCCAAACTATAAACCAGTTTGCTCTTCTTGTCCTAACTTACGGTTTTGGAGTGATTGACTCACCCCAAAACATGTTGGATAGATTACACAGGAAAACAAGAAGGATGCCTCATGCTCTCCAAATGATTTATAAAAATCAGTGCATACCAAGATTATATATTCCCCGCACTGAAGAAGGGATGGGCCTCCTTGAAATTGATTACATGTATAGATCTGCAATCATGGTACTCCACACATATCTGGTGACCTCACAAGGCACAAATGTAGTGAAAGTTTTGAAACATGAGGAGAATAAATCTAAGATGACTTCTGTGCTTAATCTAACAGAAACATTTCAGCATCAAGCAGGAATGGAAATCAAACCAGAAGTAGATAAAAATTAGGTAGCAAATAAATGTGCTAAAAAAACAAATATAAGGTGAAGGACCCGGTGAGAAGGCAAGAAATGTGGAAAATGCATAAATATAGTTCCAAATATAAAAACTTCTGCAAGAAACTCATGTTGAGCAGGGCAAATGCAGGAATGGTTAAGGAGAGGCAAATTCAAACCAAGAGATGAAAGGTTAATATTGGCAGCCCAAAATAGTGGGCTGCATACACATTGGTATACAAAGTCCATTGAACATGTGGGAGAAACAGACAAATGTAGGTTTTGTAAAACTGAAACTGAAACAGTCGCACACCTGGTTGCTGGTTGTGATATACTAATGGAAGAAGGACTATATACTGAAAGACATAATAATGTGGCAAGATTGTTGCCCTGGGGATTGTACAAACATTATGGTACTGAAGTGGCTGAAAAACACTGGAAACATAAGCCAAAAGCATCATAGAAAATGATGAAGTTTGCATCACATGGGATCATCCATTACCAATAGTTCAAAAGATAGATGCTAGAAAACCTGATATAGTGGTCCATGAAAAGAAGACAAAAGTAGCATTGAAATCACCACACCTACTGACTACAGTGTCTTGCATACAGAGAGACACATACTCATAAAATAGGATATGCAGGCAGAAATGAGAGCAATGTAAAAGAAAGATACCCAGACAGTCCCAATAGAAGCAGGAGCAATTGGTCTTATAAAAAATAATCTATAGTCGTATGTAGATATGTTACCAATACACGTAACTCTGCAAGAATTGCAGGAGTCATTACTGGGCACATTGCGGGTGCTGCAAAGAGCAAAGAGCAAATATTAAAACAATACTAATTTCATGAACTTTAATCATACTTTGACTTAGGAATGGGGTCCATTCCCATCATAGTATTAAAAACCCAAATGAATTGGAAAAATTGAAAAAGGCAGAATAACACCTTGAAGATGCAATATTTCCCCCTGTGAGAGAACAACTACAGACCTCTCTCATATGCGACATTTAGTAACATAATTATTTCAATGAAATGAACTGTCTTCCCTCACCAGCAAAATAATTATCCACGTCCTTTCTGATTACCACCTCAGGCACTGCCCTAACTCTGATCCTATACTTGAAATTCCAATAACAAAACGCCAATTTACAAACCATAGTTTCTTAATAGTTCCCCCAGAAATTGTTACTCTACACCTACATATGCACAGTTCCATACAAACTCAAAAATTAAACCAAGCAAGTACAAATGCACCACTGCCATCTCTGTTCCACCCCTTCATCTCTCTTTCCATCCAGGCAGTGCACATCTGGATTTATTTGAATGATTGCAGCAGCCATCAGAATTTGTGTAAATGATTGCAATGTAGTTTTCAATTCTTTCTTTGTAACTACACAGAAACTACAACATCCTAATCCTTGTCAACATGTATCTTATTTACTGCATTGCATTTTGTTATGATGCTAAACATTTGCTGATTATTCTGAAACTTCTTTTTGTATACATCCTTGGCTGAACATGAAATCAATCATACTTGATGAGTGTGTAAACTATTACACAAACAAAAATTAATGAAATCATTTAGGCAGTCCTTTCCAACTAATCAAGCCAACAGTGTTCTCTACAAGCTTTATGCACACTGTTCATCTCAGTTTTAAAAAAACATTTATATATGCATTATTTACACATGCTACAGGCGTTGTTTTACATCATTCCAAGGCAAAGACAGACACAGACATATGCATATATATATATGAGCATGTGTGTGTTTTAAACATCTGTGTGTGTGTGTGTGCGTGTGTGTGTGTGTGTGTGTGTGTGTGTGTGTGTGTGTGTGTGTGTGTGTGTGTGTGTGTGTCCATGTGCGTGTGCGTATATGTATATGTGTATATATATTTATATGGTTTACCTACAGTAGGTCGAACCAGATACCATCAAATGATGGTATAGTCAACGCCATGCAGCGAAACCAGCAATGTCGAATTTCAACATTGTCGAAATACAAATCGCCGTAAACCTCGGAATGGGCATTAACATGGTTCGAGATGGGGGTGACATTTGTATTTCGACAATATCAACTTCGACAATGTCGCCGCTCGACCTCCTGAAATCGACTACAGTAGGTTCGACCAAACCCACCTAGACCTGCTAAGTGCAAATCTATTTATATATATATTTATATTTATATATATATATATATATATATATATATATATATATATATATATATATATATATATATATATATAGATCTAGGACATTTGCTCGACTGAGCAAATGACTGAAATCCAAATGGCCGGGCATACTTACGCAAAAGTGCTATTCACCGAAGCAGCACTTTCGCGTAAGTATGACTGTTGCTGAGGCTGTACTATGGTGCGGGTAAGTGAAATTTCACTTTTCTCCACTGCATTGCAGTCTCGGAGGGAGAATATTAAAGTAGGGTGGGTGTGGGGGGTGTAGGGGGGTGAAGCCCCCCTGCTAAAATGTAAATTAAGTGTTTTTTTTTTTTTTCACACGCTTTAACGAAAGCGCTTTTTCGATAAATGCGCTTTCGTTAAAGTGTGCAGGGGTTTTATGGATTCAGACGTTTACTCAGTCGAGCAAACGTCCTAGATCCATATATATAAATAGGTTTGCACTTAGCAGGTATATATTTATATTTATAGTTTTATATATATGGTTTACTATAAAAATCTGAAAATGACGGTCTTCGACTAGCATTACATTGAATGTATTGTGTCAAAAATTTTTTAAATTGAAAGCAAACCTAGCGAATCTGTAATACTGACATCCGGATGGCAAATGCAGTTAAATGGCTACATTTTCAAAACATCGAATACCGAACTCTCGGTTTTAACATAGTTCAGAATTGGGATGCAAAACCAGTTTTATTTTTGACATTATGTTTTGACCTCATGAATAAATTCACACATTCATTTCTGGATTGTGAAAGTAAACCTATACCTATAGATATAGATTCCCTTCAAAAGATCGAAACCTCAAAAGACTGAAAATCACAATATCTAAAATTCAAAATATCAGAAATGGAATTTGCCCTTTTGCCAGTGTTGTGCCATCTTGGTATATATAGTTAGCAGGGATGTGAGGGGTGCAGGCCCCCACATGATGAGTGTAGGGGGATTTGTCCCTTGCATTAAAATATTTTTGATATTTTGATTTTTAGATATTTTGATTTTCAGTCTTTTGAACTTTCAGTCTTCTGAAACAGACTTACATATATGTATATATATATATATATATATATATATATATATATATATATATATATATATACATCTATATATATATATATATATATATTTATATGGATATGGATCTAGGACTATTGAATGAAAGTTCAGTAGTCCGAATCCACAATAACTGAATGCACTTTAACGAATGTGCTTTCACCGAAAAAGCGCTTTCATTAAAATGCGTTCAGAAAAAATAAAACAATAAATCTTCTTTTATGCCGAGGACAAGCCCCTCTGCACCCCCTGTGTGGGAGGCTGTGCCTCCCACACACCCCTACTTTTATATTCTCACTCTTAGGTTGCACTGCATTGGGGAAAAGGGAATTCTCCCTTAACCACACCACAGTGCGACCGGCACAACCAGCATACATAACCGAAAATGCTGCTTCATAAATTCAGTTATGTATGTTCAGCAGAAAGTGCCGTCAGTGATCTGTACAGATCCCATATATATATATATATATATATATATATATATATATATATATATATATATATATATATATATATATATATATATATATATATATATATACATATAGTAAATAGCACAAGTAACAAAAACTGAGGGTAATGCTACTCAATGCCAGAAGTCTAAACCTCAAAATCCACGCACTCGAGGCACTCCTCAGTATGGAGAAAATCGATATATGTGTAGTAACAGAAACCTGGTTTAAGGCTCCAGAGAGAACCCCAGCACTACCAGACTACAACTCATACCATACATTTTGGCCACAGAATCCGAACTGAAATACAAAAGGTGGTGGCATATCAATATTCATCAAGGATACCCACACCTTCAGGTCAGTGGCACAACACAATGCTTCAGAGATCATCCACGTGCAACTAACAATGGGCAAAACTGCAATTCAAATTGTAGCTTGCTACAGATCACCCACCATGTCCCAGGACCTCCATTCCGTGTTTCCTGGAAACACTGGGAAACATAAAGGACCTAACAAACACTCTAATATTGGGTGATTTCAATTACCCAAACATTAACTGTGAGAACTACTCAAGTACTAATTCCCTTGCCCAACATTTCCTTCGAAAGAAAAATTGCCAAGGACTCCAAAGATGACCCCAAGGCATTCTTTAGCTATGCCAAGAATCTAAGTGGCAATGCTCAGATCTGCTCAGAGTTAGTGAAGAATGACAAAAAATACACTGAACCGACTTATATCACCAACATCCTGGCAGACAGGTTAAGTGCAAACTTCACCCCCCCCGTTACCCCCAAAAGGGCCCATAACCATAGCAGAAGAATGTAGATCCCCTGAAATCACAGACACTCGGATTAAAACAGCCCTCTCCAAAGCCAAAAACACAGCATCAATGGGACCGGACAATGTCCCAGGCTGTGTCCTACATGAGCTCAAAGATGAACTAACCCCTCACCTAAACACACTATTCAGACTCAGCCTCTCCACAGGCTATGTACCCATAGAGTGGTGCACAGCAACAGTTATTCTGCTCCACAAAGGTGGAGCCACAACAGACCATGGGAACTATTGCCCTATAAGCCTGACTAGCTTGGTCTGCAAAGCTATGGAGCGCATCATCATGGAACTCATTAACAGAGACATTGGGAACCTCCAAACACTGGAGGCTACCCAGTTCGGCTTTGTTAAGGGCAGATCATGCCTCCTAAACCTGGTGGACTTTTTTGAGACAGTTACTAAGGCTATAGATAAGGGAAAGGAGATACACACAGCCTACCTAGACCTCGCAAAGGCCGTTGACACCCCCATTCTGGTATTATAGATGAGATCACCACCCTGAATATAAACCCCTACGTTACAAGATGGGTTGCCAACTGGCTCACGAACAGAACCCACATTGTAGGAGTTGGGGGAGCTAGGTCCTACTCTAAACCAGTTACAAGTGGCATTCCCAAGGACTCAGTCCTAGGACACCTCCTGTTCGGCATATACTTCTCAGAGGTACAGGCAAGCACAGGAGGACTATGGCTGGCCAAGTTTGCAGACGACTGCAAACTAGGGGCTATAATTGACTCTTCAGCTGACACAGACATCCTCGAAAATGGTCTCACTGAGACAGATACCTGGTGTCAAAATCATGGCCTCAAGCTAAATGCCAAAAAGTGCATAGTCATCCCCTTTGGAAAAAACAAAGTACCCACAAACTACGACATAGGTGGCAGTCCCCTAAATACGGAAGGCATAATAAGGGATCTGGGGACCCAAGTAGATAGTAATCTCTCCTTTGATAATCACATTGCCAAAGTGGTTAGAAAATCCTTCTATGTGGCCCACCTAATCACAAAAGGGTTCGCATCCACATCAAAAGAGGTCATTGTGCCCCTCTACGCATCACTCATCAGACCCATCACAGAGTACAATGCCCCATTTGGGATGTACCTTGCAAGACATCTGCAACAGCTGGAAAGACCACAGTAGTACCTCACCAAGAGGATCACTGGCCTCAAACAGATGCCCTATGCAGCTTGACTGAAGCAACTCCAGCTGTACTCGGTTGCATACCACCTACTCAGAGGTGATCTCTGCCTGACTTACAAGGCTTACAAGGCAATGTCCAACCCAGAATTGATGGACATGCTCCACATAAAGAAAACCATATCCCCTCGAGCCACACACTCTAGGGATCTAAACCTCACCACAACAATAAATGGGACATGCTGGAGGGATAGATTCCTGTCCCAGAGACTTCCCATGATTTGGAACAAGATTCCAGTCTACATTAGGCAGAGCTCCTCACTAACACTCTTCAAGAGAAACCTTGACAAGTGGATGGGAAACAGAACGTTTACCCTGGGGATCACTTCAGTGGCTCTGCTGGACAGAGGCACAAGGAACTAATCTAAGGTGGTGTCGAAAGCCAACACATTCTGGCTAGGCTCATAAATGCCTTCGGGCAGATAGCCTAGTACCTACCTATGAACCTATATATATATATATATATATATATATATATATATATATATATATATATATATATATATATATATATAATATACATATACATATATATTTGTGTGTCCACTTTTTAATTCTGAAATACCAAAATCTTGAGTTTTGAGATACCGAACTCAAAACATTGAGATTTGGAATCTCCAAAGTGAAAATTGAACCAAAAAAAACAAAAAAAACCCCCACTAAATTAATGCCTTTGGAGGGGAGCAAGTCCCCCTGCACCCCCTCATTAATATAGCAACTCCAAGATTGTGCTACAATGAAGAGAATGGTAAGCGGAACAGGAGCATTACTGTTCTCTTCACTGTAGCACAATCTTGGAGCTGGTATATTTAAGTAGGGGGTGTGTGAGTGGTGCAGGGGGGCTTTACCCCCTGCAAAAACATTATTGTAGCTGTTTTTTTTTTTTATTTGCTCATTTTTAATTTTGGTATTTCGAAATTAAAAAGTTTTATATATATATATATATATATATATATATATATATATATAGATTCCCTTTAGAACATCCAAAGCCCATAACACTGAAATTGCTAACATCTTACTCCATATGGTCAGCGTGTCTTTCACTCTAAACACACAGAGCATCAATATTCCTCTTACCTTTCTGTTACACAAATTGCTTCATTTTGCTTTCATTGCCTGACATGCCTCCTAAACTACTTTATATTATTGTCACTATATAAGTATATTGCCTTCTCTATTTTAATTTCATCTTCAATACTCTGAGCTTTCTGACTGGCTCTAATCTCCAAACTTATTTTTCTTTTTGTTTTCTCCTTATTATGGACTATGCACATTGTTCAGAGTCATTGCATGGCAACCTTGACATTGTGTGGGAAATTTGTATAGCATGAGTTACTGCCATGTGAAACAGGCTTGAGTACTTACGTGCAGAATGCAAGTTAAGCCATAGCCATGAGTAATACTCATTAATAAACCTGGTTGGGAATGATTTATGTCCTTCCAGTTACATCATCAGAAAACAGTGTTGACCCAGAAGAGAAAGCAATTCATTACCCAGCTCAATCATAAATACATAACTCCCACTAGAAGAGTAGCACCCTGAAAGTACAGGATCTTTAGAGCAATGCAACAGAAGCCACTAATACATGTGTTTATTATAAAGTAAAAGTAGAAAGCTACACGACAAGTAAAAAACAACAATGCATATAATAATACTAAGATTCAATAGTATCTGTAAGGTGATAAAATGAAACACAGAGACATATTCTGCATATAACCACCTATACGATAGAAATACTGTGGTCTAAAAAGTCAAAATAGAGTTTTAAGGTTATCAGCTGTTAATGAGATGCTTTATGTAGTCCAGGGTTTGTATCTTTCAAACTCTATTTGCCTAGTTTATGAATCTGAGCAGATCACTTAACCAGAGAATGTTCCCAGGGTGCATATTAAAAGGGACAATTTTGTCCAGTAGGCTTACTTGGTTAACAAACAAACTAAAATTGTACAAACACATCCACTGTTACACAGAAACCTGTCCCAACAACAAATAACAAGAAAAGAAGACAGTCACATGTGATGTCTTTCAGGACAAGTGATCATGATAGAACCAGAAATCCATTCATATCAAACAATAGTGTTCACTATTAAAAATAAAGTTAAAAATAAACAATAAACAGCATGTTTTCCTTCCATGAAATACATGCACAGCAAATACAAATGCACATGATCATTGAGGCATGACAATAAAATCCAAAGGAATAATAACATGAATGCATATATAAATGTAATAATTAAAATATTGCACCAAACACATAACAACTAAAATAAAAGGCATGCATAATAAATACTTCAAAAATATAAAAAAGTATCATAGCAGTATTAGAAGAAAACAGAAAATATACCTATTAAAACAATAACACATTAAACAACCACATAATTATAAAACGTGATATAACAGTTATAAGATATGGTTCAAGTGCATATTAAGCATGAGTTTGGAAAATACCTGCTGTGTTTAGTCTCTCTGTTGGCTCCTTAACAAGCTGAAAAAAAAAAAGGATAGAGAATTGCTCTTCTGCAAGCACCCCTGGCATCCCCCACAACCCCCAAACTTACATATACCAACTCTGAGATTGCCATACCTTGCAGAAAAGAGAAATTCTGAGAACTGGCCATTCTGACTAGTATATGTAACTCTGTTTTTTGGCCACTCAGTTTTGGCATTTCTAGATATGCTCAAGCTGGTCCCGACATTTCATACAGTTCAATGGGTTCATAGGGTGATTCTAGGCTATTGGTCTCGGGGCCCTTATAAGTCTAGCCAAGAATTTTGCCCATGTTCCCACAAAGTCAGCACCTGTTTCCCTTGTCCAGCAGGGACACAGGTGGGATTCCTGGGGTGTATTTTCTGTTTCCCATCCAGTCATCCAGGCTCCTTTTAAAGAGGGCTAGAAAGGTACTTTGCTTAACATAGAGAGGGAAGGAGTCTATTCCACAGATGGGGGGAGCCTCTTGGACACAAATCAATCCTAGAAAATAAGTTCTATTAATGTCACAGACCAGGTTTAGGCCTTGCATGCAGGTTGCCTGACTGGATTTGGACTTATGGATAGGCAGCAACTCCATCAAGGCTGGGTCTGAGATGGCCTTGTATGCCAGACACAGGTCACCTCTGAGCAGTTTGTACGAGACTGAGTAGAGGGACAGTTGCAGTTATCCTCTCAGCCTTCAACCGCATAGTTAAATACTGGCAGGAATGAATAGGTATATGCAAACGCCACACATAAACAATGTATACTGCTTGTCTGACTTTGTACAGTACTCATTTCTAGGACACGGGTGTCCATAGGACATGATGAGTGGACAATATCATGTGATAAGGGTAGTTTAATATCAATTTAACAAATACCTTATGTGACAATAGGAGGTACTGCTAGCACAGCTAGGTGAAATTTTGTAAATAATTATATGTCATTTGTGAATGTCAAACTGATTTATATAAGATGGTTGTGTTACAAATGTATTAGAACTGTATTTCATTTGTATATCAAACTGATTTGTACAGATGTTTATGTTGAAAAGATATTTGTAAAGTGCTTGTGTTTGAAATGTATCTACAGTGTGCCCTACTGGAGAGGACAGAAGTGTATATGCACTATTGTAACTGTTTAAATGTATATAATTTAACAGAGGAAACTGGAAGGTTAATCTCAGTCCATCAAACTTTAAAATATATCTGAAATTAAATCACTTTACGGGCTAAGCCATAAAGATGCTATTTCACAATTTTCAATGCAGCTAGAGACAAGGTCTGTACTAGGATGCTCTCTGTATTGCACTGGGGTGAACTAATTACTACTCTGGAAGTGTGGAAGTATGCAATTGTTTTATGCAACTTCAAGAATGAGGCAAACAGGTGCACCAGAAGAAGAGACTTCTTTAGTACAGGAGTTGTTGGACATAATTGTATCATATAACTATATTTTGTCAGACAACCAATATTACATTCAAAAGAAAGGCGTAGTGATGGGCTCTCTGTGCGGCTCTAGTTACGCTAATTTAGTAATGGCCTTTTGGGAACACATGTATGTACTAAATAATGATCATTTCAAAAAAATAATCAAGTTTTAAAAAGGTTTTTAGATGACATATTTATGGTGATCCAAGGTGATGAAAGAATTGCTTCGAATTTGGTAGAAGCATTAAATAATACATCTGAATTTTTACAATTGACACACCTTTTTCACACTAAATTTATATTCTACCTGGCTGAAGACCTCATTAAAAATGAACAACAGAAAAGATATGAAGCTAGAATATACAGGAAGCCTACTTATTCTAATAAATTCTTGCACTATTCCAGTGCACACCCATTCCATCAGAAACGGTCTGTATTGAAAAGCCAGTTCGTTCGAGCAGCACGGATGAACACTACAGAAGAAAGTTTTACAGAGGAATGTTTAAATTTAAAACATATGTTTTTAAGTAGGGAATATCCTTTAGAATTAATAGAAGAATTAATTCACAAAGTTTCATACGAAAGGACTAATGGGTTATACAAACCATTACTAAAGAACTGTACAGATAGAACTATAAGTCTTGGAGAACAAGAAGCTAGCATTAATCATATGAAATCTTCACAACAACAGGAGGCACCAGAATTCAACTTGGCATGCATCTTGACTTTTTCTTTAGATTTCAAGAAGATTAGAGAAATAATATTTAAAAATTGGGGTCTATTGAAAGATGACGATATCCTAATCTCAAAAGTAGGAATGTTGCCCAAAATAGTATGGAGAAAAGGATTGAGTTTTAAAAATTTATTGTAGAAACAAATAAACCCAAAAATGAGGAATTTGGGCATGATGCAGTGTGGGAATTGTCCATATTGTTTTGCAATGGAAGTGGGAATCACGACAAATAGTTTCAGACTAACTTGTAAAAATAGATTTCATTGTAGCTCTAAAGGAGTGGTGTATGTGGGTAAATGCCAAGCCTGTCCCTCTTTTTATATAGGTAAGGCAGATCAAAGACTGAGGGACAGGGTTTATGAACATCTCAGAAGTATAACCCAACATAAGAAAGAAAATGCTTTAGCAAGGCACATATTAATATATCCCGATCATAGGTTCAAATTTAAAGTGATAGATCAGGTTTATCAAGATATGAGGGGTGGTCCATCAAATCTAATATTGGAAAAAATGGAACTAATGTGGCAAATCAGGTTAAATGCCTATATGGACCCGGGCTCAAATGAAAAAAGTTCAATAATGTGTTTATTGAAACTGAAAAGTTTGGAAAGATGAAGTGTATTGATTAATAACACTTTTAAAATGAATATGTAAATATGAGCAAAAAGTTAGTTTACTTTCAGTTTAGAGATGGGTGAATGTGTGATTTCTTATTTTTTGTTCATCACTCATTATTAATTTTTATTTTTTTATTTCTTATCTTATTTCTATGTTTATGCATTTTGCGTAACTAACACTCTTGTAAGATATAGACATAATGGGTTGCTGCTAGCATAATATGTTCGGTTTTAAAGTTTTATATCAATATTTTAAATTTTTAAGTCTTTATGACTTTAAAATGTGTTATTTGTTAATCATGAGACATGAGGAAGGTTATTTAAATGTGATTTGAATGGTTTTAAATGTTTTTCTTTTGCCTGAAGAAGTCCAACGACACTGTTGGACGAAAAGTGTTTTTATTTAATAAATTGACTTCATCTTAATAAAATCTTTCCATGCAAAGGAACTAAGCAGTCCAGCAGATGTTTTGTGGATTAGTTTTATGATTTCCAGTACCTGCCACAGATCTGAGCAAAACTCCTTGTGTGTGTATTTTTACAGGTAGGTGCTAATTCCTGCCAGCTTCCAGCAATGGGGTTTGCATGGGAACTAGAAGTCCGATCATCAGAAATGATATCATTCTGCAAGCTATCTCAGAAGTAACTTTTTAGGTATTATTTTGAGAAGTCTCTTGGTGAGACTGAGCATTTTGTATTCTGTATTGTGCATGACAACAGGAAGGATCATTTACCACATCATCTGCCTTGCTCTATCAAGTAAGTAGGGGAAACTGATTCTCTTAGATTCAGTCAGAAATATAGCAAAGCTTAGTTTAAATATTGCTTTTCTTCATTTGTCTGAGTCTGTCCTCCAATGTTATTTTAAATAATTCATGTGATTTAAACTCTGATATCACTGTGAATTTATACTTAGTATTTTCTTGTTCTTTTATTATTTATTATTAAATATATTTAAACTCTTCATTGTGGCTGATCTTTGTAGAGCTATTTAAGTGTTGAGAGCACTTGCATATTTATTGCGTGACACTGTGTGGGCCACCCAAAATAGCCTTGCTCTTGGTCAAACTACCATCTGTATTAATATTAATTTCACTCAGTATACTGGGGACCCTTTTAAAGGCCTTAAGGCAGCTGGCAGGAGTGTCTGCTGGCAGTGGTAGCTACCTTATAGTCTAGTCAGAAGGGGAATAGCTAGTAAATCTGTACCAGCCTTCCCCAGGTGTGTTTGTGTGTGTGTGTGTGTGTGTGTGTGTGTGTGTGTGTGTGTGTGTGTGTGTGTGTGTGTGTGTGTGTGTGTGTGTGTGTGTGTGTGTGAATGTGTAAATCAAATCTCAAGAGTCTGTGTGTCAGCTACTTGGGCAGGGACACAAAGCACTGGTTGGACAGAGAGGCTGCTGGAGGTCTTGGCTTGGACACTCAGCTGAGATAACAACTCTATAGCTGTGCCAGTGGTGAGTCTTATTGGGATCTAGAGAAAGAGGGAGAAACCAGCCCCGGACTGACTGTGGTCTCTGTGTGCTCTTATGGGAAATTTGAACTTGATGCAGAAAGCCACATCTGGAAATACTGTGTGTGTACTTGTTATCCTCCCAGTGAACATCTCCCACAGGAGCCAGAATTGAGGATTGAGGCTCCTTGATTTCTGGCCCAGAGGTGGAGGGTCGTCACATATTGGTGGCAGCAGTGGGATCACTACATCAAATATTGGTAACAATAGTATGGATATTGAACTTCTGTAGCCTGTAAGCAGTTGTCACTAAAGAAGGTGTTTGTACTCTCAAGCAGCCACACAGTGAACATTCAGAGTTTCATATCACAATACTTTTATTTATTTACTTTTGTTAGCTCAGTTAGTCAGGGAGAGCAGGCAAGGATGTCAGTAGAGGATTATGGCAAGCTGACAAGGAGCCACTTGGCCGAGATGTGCCACGTCAAAAGACTGGGGCATACCAACCTGACTAAAGGGGAAAGGATTGCAGATTTAATCACAGCTGCATCACAGATCAGCAACCAGGTAGACAAAAAGACTGGCATTGGGGATGTACAGCTCTCAGAAAGAGGACATTTCAACTTTTCCTCAGAGGACTTAAAAATCTGTCTCGAGTTAAAGAGACTTGAACTGGACTCCAAATGTTTGGAATTAGGATCAGCAGAGAGACTGGTGTATTTGGAAGCTGAAGAAAATGAGGGGCACAGGCAACATGAAAAGGAAATGCTGACTGTTTACCAGGATCACAGATGCAATTGGGAAGGGAGTAACCATGCACTAGAAGCAATAAATCTTAAGTAGTCTTCTTCCCCAATACCAAGAAGGTGATAATTATGAAACCTTTATTCATATATTTGAAAGAGTATGCAAACAGTATAATATTGACTGAAGGCTCTGGGCACAGTTCCTGACCCTCTTACTCAATGGTGGAGCTGTAACTACTGTTTCTAAATTGTCTGATATTGATTATTTAGTTTATAAAAAAGTAAATAAATGTTTATTAGATTGTTTTAAGTTAATGCCTGAAACTTATAGTAAAAAAGCTTCATGAGCATAGATGCAAGGCAGATGAATGTGTGTGTGATTATATTGCTGAGCTATGCACTTATTTTAATAGGTGGGTGTCAGATCACCACTTTTGAAGGGCTGGAAGACCTTTTAGTGACGGAAAAAGCCATTCACACTTTGCCTGAGGACATGAGAATCTGGTTGGCAGATAAGGAATGCAACACCACAGATAAACTGGGGAAAAGTGGATCTGTACATAGCAAGCAGGGCATCACTGCACAGGAAAGGATACCCAATGCTGCACATGGATCTAAGGGAATCCATGGTGGGCAGCCTAAACCACCCCAACAGAGTCCACCAGCAACAGGGGAAGCCACTAGTTCAGGTACATGGCCAGGATCAGGGGTTAAATGTTTTAAATATAACCAGTGGGGCCATGTATCATATAGAAGTCCATGGAGGCAAGGTGGGGAACAAAAGGTAGGGAAGCTAGCAAGTGGGAATAACAGAATGCCAGTGGTAGGTTTTCTGTAGACAACAAGGGTACCAAACTGGCACAAGAGGTTATATCCTATCTTAGGAGATGGGAAACAGACCACTACTAAGAGAAACATAGCTTCCGACCTAACCATTGTGAAGCTTGCAATGGTTAAGGAGGAGCACTCCTTGCTTGGCAGTCTACTTCAGTCAGAGCTTTAGGAGGGACCCCATTCCAAATACCTTTGGCAAGGGTTCACATTGACTGGCAGGGTGGAAAAGGAAGCAAACAAGTAGATATGCTTGAGAATATCCCTGCAAGTGTCCTGATAGGGAATGATTTTGATAATGTAGTACCTTGTGCACATGCAGTTACATGCAGTCAGGCTTGGAGACAAGCTTGCAGGTCTGGTAGCCTGGGGGGGTCCCAGACAGACCGCACACTTAAAGCCAGGACTGGTGAGGTGGCTACTTCAGGGAGGGAGCTTCCATGTAGCAGTTAGACTGAAGGTGAGCCACAGCTGATGGTGGGTACCGACGTTCCTTTGGACAGAGTGACTGAAGGGGAAGAGGTGAGTAGTAGTGCCCAGGATGACAGGATGCAATAATTCCTGTGGAAGGGGAACTGTGAAGGGTTACAAAGAGAGAGTTGAGACCGGCTCAGTTCTCAGACCCTACATTACAAGGCTTGAGGGAGGTAGCTAGGGAGGCACCTGATTCTCAAGGAAAAGGGGATTGCATATACTGGATCAAAGGGTTAATGTATAGAGAGCAGTCCCTGAGGGAGGGCTAGACAGTGATAGAATACAGCAGCTGGTAGTGCCCAGAGCTTACCATCTTGTACTCCTAGCCATAGCCCATGACATTCCCTTTGTAGGTCATATGGGCATAAAGAGTAACAAGAGACATATTATGGAGAACGTTTATTGGCCTGGGATTGCAAGGAATGTAACAGTATACTGAAGGACCTGTGAGCAGTGCCAAAAAGTAGGTAAGGCAAGAGGCAAGGTCTAAGTTCCTTTGGTGCCTTTGCCTGTGATTGAGAAGCCATTGCAGATAGTAGCTATGGATATTGGTGAGCCTCTGTGTATCCTGAGTTCCAGAGTGAAGAAGCATATCCTAGTGTTGGTAGTAGACTATACTACCAGATACCCTGAGATGGTTGCACTGTCCTCCATTGAAAAAGAAAGGGTGGCAAATCCTTTGTTAGAGTTTTCAGCAGGGTAGGTTTCCCAAGAGAAATACTGACTGACAGAGGTGCCAATTTCATGACAGACCTGCTGACTTGTCTGTGGAAGCACTGTGGGATGAAGCACCTAAACAGTATCCCCTACTATCCCCAGACAAATGGTCCTGTGGAGAGGTTAAACTCTACACTAAAGACCATGCTATGGGCATTTGCAGACCAGTTTAAGAGAAAGTGGGAGAAATAATTTCCCCATCTGTTGTTTGCATACAGACAGGTACCCCAGGAATCCACTGGCTGTTTATTCCTTGAGCTTCTGTATGAGCATTGGGTGAGAGGACCTGTAGATTTGATTCACAATAAGTGGGAGGGTGTGTGTGAATCCCAGAAGGTGTCTGTTGTGGCATATGTTCAAACCTCAGGACAAGGCTCAGGGAAATCATGGGCTTAACCCAAGAGAACCTGGCAGAAGCTCAACAGCTAAAAAGGTCAGGTATGACAGGAATGTTCAAGCCAGAGACTGTGCTGTGGGGCAGCAGATTATGGTCATCATTCCTGTCAGACGCAATAAGCTGCAGTCATCTTGGGAGGGACTCTACAAGGTGGTAAGGAAGGTTAGTGAAGTTAACTACATGGTAGATCTGCTAGGCAGGAGGCAGCAGCCCAAATTGTACCATGTTAACATGCTGAAACCTTACCATAATAGGGAGGCACTTGTGCTAGGTATTTGCAGTAGAAGGCAAGAGTAGTCTGAAGGAGATCCATGGCTACAGAGAGACAGCCAGCAAAATCGCAGGTCACTAAGATGGAGCCTAGGGTTGCAGACTTATGATATGACAGTTCAGCAATGTAGTGGGGTTAGCAATGCCAAGGCAGAACACAGGGAATGGGCTAATATATTCCAAGGTAAGCTCATTCATCTCAAGCAATGTTTCTCAAGGGGCACTTGAAAAACAACTTTAGTCTTCGAAGGTCAGAGAGGTGTGACAATAGGAGGTACTGCCAGCACAGCTAGCTGGAATTTTGTAAATAATTATATGTCATTTATGAATATCAAACTGATTTATACAAAATGCTTGTGTTACAAATGTATTAGAACTGTATGTCATGTGTATATCAAACTGATTTGTACAGATGTTTGTGCTAAAAAGGTGTTTATAAAGTGCTTGTGTTTGAAATGTATTCACAGTCTGCCCTACTGGAGAGAATAGAAATGTACATGAACTATTGTAACTGTTTAAATGTATATGTTTTAACAGAGGAAACTAGAAGGTTAACCTCAGTCCATCAAACTGTAAATTACATCTGAAATTAAATCACTTTACGGGCTAGGCCATGAAGATGTTATTTCACAGTTTTCAATGCAGCTAGAGGTACAGTATGCAATTGTTTTATGACTTCCATCAGCAGCCACAGATCTGAGCAAAAGCTCTTGTCTGTGTATTTTTACAGGTAGGTGCTAAATCCTGCCAGCTTTCAGCAATCGCGGTTTGCATGGGAACTAGAAGTTAGATGACCAGAAGTGATGTCATTCTGCAAGCTAAACCACAAGTAATATTTTAGATATTAATAAACGAAATATAGGCACCGGAGGTCCAACCAGTTCCAACACAGAATTCTTTATTAACGAAAAACACAGAAAAACAGAAATGTTTTTCACACACTCCTTTTATGTTTTCGTCTTAAAAACTTAATCAGATGAGCATACTAATCCTTAATCTTGTTTAAAAACCTTTGTGTCCCCCCCCCCCCTGATTCAACAATACAAGTTTTTAAGAACAACATTTGGTTTTATTTACTTATATGGCCAGTATTTTTGCATTTTAGATTCATGTGTGTTTTCATGTCTGTCCGGTAGATGGATGTATCACATTACATTATATTATATATAAATGAATTTTATTGTTGTATTAAATGACAAATTTTATTTGTTTTAATTTATTAACTTACCTATTTATTACTTATATTCATATTTTATTCATTCATCCACTGTTCAAAATATGTAGAGATTTATGATTCCATTTGGTTTACCAATGTTTCATTATTCATGATTCATTAACATATTTAATTTATTACAGCTTTGTATTGGTTAATTGAGATCACAAAGGTTTTTAAACAAGATTAAGGGTTAGTACGCTCATCTGATGAAGTTTTTAAGACAAAAATGTAAAAGGAGTGTGTGAACGTTTCTGTGTTTCTGTGTTTTTCACTAATAAAGAATTCTGTGTTGGAACTGGTTGGACCTCTGGTGCCTGTATTTCATTTACTGGTTTACATTGGGGCACTTTTGCCACCTTTTTGGTTTAATATTTTAGATATTATTTTGAGAAGTCTCTTGGTGAGACAGTGCATTCTGTAATCTGTCTTGGGCCTGACAACAAGAAGGACCATTCATCACATCATCTGCCTTGCTCTATTAAGTAGGTATGGAATCATAATTCTCTTATATTCAGTCAGAAATATAGTGAAACTTAGTTTATTGTTTTTCTTTATTTGACTGGGCCTGTCCTTCAATGCTATTTTAAATATTTCCTGTGATTTAAACTCTGATGTCACTGTGAATATATATTTAGTATTTTCTTGTTCATTTATTATTTATTATTAAATATATTTAAACCCTTCATTGTGGCTGATATTTGTAGAGATATTTAAGTTTTGAAAGTACTTGCATATTTATTTGGTGACACTGTATGGGCCACTCCTAATAGCCTTGCTCTTGGTCAAACTACCATTTGTATTAATATTAATTTTAATCAGTATATTAGGTACCCTTGTAATGGCCTTAATGTAGCTAGCATGACTGTCTAGTGACAGTGGTAACTACCTAATAGTCTTGGAACAAGGGGGCATAGCTACTAAACCTGTGCCAGCCTTCCCAGGTATGTGCGTGTGTGTGTGTGTGTGTGTGTGTGTGTGTGTGTGTGTGTGTGTGTGTGTGTGTGTGTGTGTGTGTGTGTGTGTGTGTGCGCGCGCGCGCGAGTGCATGTATGTTTGTATGTGTGTGTGTAAATCAAATCTCAAGAGTTTGTGTGTCAACTACTCGTGCAGGGACACGAAGCACTGGTTGGACAGAGAGAGTACTGGAGGTCTTGGTTTGGACACTCAGCTGAGATCTCAACTCTATAGCTGCGCCAGTGGGGAGTCTTATTGGGGATCTGGAGAAAGAGGGAGAAACCAGCCCCAGACTGGCTGTGGTCTCTGTGTGTTCTTAAGGGAAATTGCACTTGATGCAGAGAGCTGCATCTGGAAATACTGTGTGTGTACTTGTTATCCTCCCAGTGAACTTCTCCCACAGGTGCCAGTGGTGAGGACTGAGGCTCCTTGATTAATGGCCCAAATTTGGAGGGTTGTCACACCATAAAAGAAGTTTAAGACTTGAAAATGTGAGTGTTAAAACTAGGACAAACTAAGTGCATAGCAGCAGTGAGCAAAGAAAGTCCAATGTAACACATTTTGGGTGACTTTAGCAGTGGTTCTAGTCACCTTGCTTCCCCTCATACTTATTGTGAAATCATTTTACCTTGATAAAAAAGAGAGAAAATATACCAATATGTAGAAAGCATTTACTTTTCATGTATCTCCCCTATTCACAGATTTGCCACAATTCTGAAGAGCATACTTATAGTCCTCAAATTAAAAAGGGAAACCATGTTTACCAAAGTGAACCTGATGATGAAAAATATGCAAAGGCCTAGTAGTAGTAGTTATTATGTAAGTATGTATATTTCATATTTAGCAATATATTAAAAGTTATATGAAAAAAGATTAAAAATAAACTTGCATAATCCTAATACTGAGAATCATTATGAAATAAACACAGAACACAACTAGAGAGTCACTCTGCATATTGGTAACATGAGGCTAATACAGGTTCCTTGAGAATGTATCACGATAATGAATACTTACTCATTCTTAACAAAACTGTAGCTAGTTCCCAGTACATTCAGCATTTTTGAAGGCTCACAAAGTGGGGACACTTACATATCTCATTAAGGTAAATGCAGTTGCAGTCTTTTATTAACTACTGAGGAAAAACAAAAATAAAACTTTTACACTGATGTGGCATAGGCTGCACATTGAAATACGTGGTAGCTATGTGATAAGTAGAAAGATACTAATCATGTCTGCACAGCATTTTGTGTATGTGTGGATGTGTGCACATATGTCTGTCTATGTATGCGTGCGTGTGTGTGTGTGAGTGTGTGTGTGTGTGTGTGTGTGTGTGTGTATGTGTGTGAGCTTTCAGTGAATGGTAACTGTTGCCTTATCCTCACTGCTGTACAACCTTGGATTTGCTTTATATAAGTTGGGAGGTGTAAGGGTGTCCCTACCTATGGAAAGCTTTAGTTGTTGTTTGCTGAAAATGGTTTTCAGTAAGTATTTCTCTCACTGTTGTCAGTCTGAGAGACATTGTTTAAATAATCATGGATCTGATACCCTGCCACATTTTAATTTTGTTTTACTTGTTGTTTACTTTTTCTTCTTCACTTTATAAATTATAAGGCATGTTGTATACATTCAGCATGCAGTTTCTAGGCCCAGCTTCTGAGAAGAATCAGGATCATTAAATAAATTATTAGCTACATCAATTTTCAAACAATTATCCCCTCCACCAGTGCAAACTAATGCACTGTGCTAGAGTACTCATGTATTCCTTAGTTATGAGACAAATTTAGAAAAATATTATGTATATGAAGAAAAATTACTTTTCACACTTCCATCTGTAAGTACTCAGCCAATCAGTATGCAATGATGTTTTCTTGTTCAGTTCAGTAAAACATTTAGATCAACAAGATGGATCATTATCTGAGCTAGGTTTTGTAGCATTGCTGTATGCATTTGTTATGGAAGCAATAACTACCCAATGTAGGTGGATGTTGCAGAGAAATAACACTTTACCTAGGGATGTTGTGAAGCTTTAAGATAGACAAGGAGGACCTCCCATCTGTAGATGCTATGTCACTTCCTCGTAGAGCCATTACTTCATTAGAAAATGGGATACTTCTGCAAATGTTCCTGATATATTTGTTTAGTTTTATTATCGTAAATGTAATATATGTATAATTTTTATGTCATATAGTTCATGCACCACAATCCTTTTAATATAGGTTGAATCTTAATAGACATGTAATTATGCCATCTTACCTGCATATGCTACACCAACTCCTCCTGTTACATGTGGCACAATCTTACACTCACTCAGACACATAAACATATATACACATATACACATACAACCACACATGCACAAATACACAGAAATATGCACATGCAAACACAAATACATACTCTCACATACAGAATGCAAGCAGACACATATACATGGATAGACACACACACACACACACACACACACACACACACACACACACACACACACACACTGACATAAGCACAAATACGCACTATCAGATATGCAACAAAAATACAGACACGCGCAAACACACACACACACACACACACACACACATACACACACACACACACACACACACACACACACACAGTGACACAGTGAAAGAGACACAAACACACACACAAACACACACACACATACAATTCACACACACAACAAATACATACACAGAAATACAGGTACTCTCACTTTCAAAGTGAGTTTTTTGAATTGCCTAAAGTGGGCATTGCTTTGTGCAGAAGTGTTAAATAATGAATATATTTATGAGGTATGTAGATTCTTTCACTGTTTTCTGATGAAGGTGCAGTAAGAAGGACAACTATCTCTCTCACTATGAAATGCATTTAAATGGCTTTTTCATCTGAATGGAAGCAATTGTTTCCAATGCTGAGTTAGCTACTAGAAAAAAAAAATTATGGCATAATTATTTTTTTTCACCTTGGCACATTGATTTCATGTCATGAGTAGGTGCTCTCATTTCTCCCTTGTACCTTAATTCACTACTTTCAAACTCGGAGTTACCAAAGATGTTTTATTATTTTAGAAACCCATTTTCTAATCAATACAAAGAATCAGCTGGATTTAAAGTAGTAAGGAGCCAGTACACAGCATAGTGGCTATAAGGACAGATCTGACTCAGACAAACAGGTCTGCAAGAATGGAATTGTAGTTTATGTGTGGTTACTCAGGGATGGCCATTTTGCATCCCAAGTATTGTTTCCTTTTAATGAAGCAATTGTTTCTCTATTACTTTTCCAATGAATAATTTCACTACATGATTAAAACTATGGCAATGCAATTACTGTGTCTCATAATCCATTTTACTGACTTGGTATGCTTTTGCTGATTTCATCTTTTCCAGCTCACATTATCATGTGAATTAAACTCATACCTCTTAATTTTTGCATTTATGGTTTTTTTCAGAGAATGCTTTTTGTATGTATTATTTAACAGTTTGAAATGTCCTTGTTAACAAAAGGTAAAATGAATGGGTTAGAGGTGAAAATTATTATCCTACCTCATTTATTGATATAGATATTAAAATGCAACAATCCATTTCCATAAGAATCTTTAATGAATTGTTGAATAAAACAAAAAATGCTAGATTTCTAAAATGTGTTATGAGAAAATATTAATAGCAAATTCACCTTGTAGAAAGCAAAGTGTTCAGCACTGCAAGCAATATTACGTAAAATTCCTTTTTCTTTTCTGTGTACAAAATATTTATATATTTGTCTGTTCTGTTTAAAGCAGTCATGACTGTTAAAGGGTTTTCTATTGAATAAATTATTTACTAATTCTAAGTGGTATCCATTGTCACGAGGTTTGCACTTTTGTAACGATTATTTGCAAAGAATGTCTGTGTGCCTATATGCAAATACATTACTTTTAGGTTATTTATGATAAATGCATCAGTGCAAAAGCTTCTGTAAAGAAATGTGTGCTTTCATTAAATGCCTAGAATTGGTGAAGTTAAGTTCTAAGTATCTGTGAAATACTGCATAAAAACAGGAATGATCACATAATTTTGGAAGTGTTTTGGTATTATGGCTGAACATGGCCGGGATAAAGCAAATTGGATATATTTAGAAATATTTAAGGAAAGCAGCATGCAGGCATTTATGTTAACTTTTAAAAAATATAAAGGGGCGTTATAAGCTGTCCTTATGTGGATACCTTGTCTGTTTCTTTAAAAGATTGGAAAGTAGAATACAGAAAAGACTGAAAAGTGTGAGACATGACAAACAAAAGGAAAACATCAGTGGATTGTGCTGGAGGAGGTGAGAAACTAAAGTTTCTGTGTTTTTTTTTGTGGGGAATAGTCTGCTGTTTTTGTTATATTGTTTAATACAAGAGGTTAGTTTGGGTAGGAAGTAGGTGGTGGGTAAAGGACAGAGGATTAAGGAAGCATGAAGCTGAAGAGTAGTTTGACCAAGGAATACTCTGGTCCATAGGACTTTAAACAGTACCATATTCTGATGTTGGTACAGTATAAAACCACAGTGTTGAGGTGATGGAGGCCTGTGCTGAATTAGTGACCAGAGCCAATTGGGGCAGTCAGTTTAGCATCCAGTGAAGACCATGCTGGACTGGCTGAAGATCTTTCTTCACTACCTGCTCCACCACATCCTCAGCCAAGTCTTGAAGCCCACAATCTGTGAGGCTAGCCATAGTCTCCCATGTACCAGGGTTCCTGCAGGACTGATGCCACCACCCCAACCCTGTGATGATGTCCCTGGACAGACAGTGAGTGAGCATTCCCTGAGTGGGTGCAACATGTTTGAGCTGCTCCTGGGACTTCTGGATCTGTGTAAAATGAACATAGATTGGAGACAGAGAAAAAGAAGCAGAAATTAATGCATAATTAATACAAAAAGAAAGAGGGAGTGTATATAGACAAATGAAAGGGAAACAATAAATTGACTAATAATTTGTTAATACCTCAGTTCATTTTTCATTAATAGTGCTTACTTATTTTTATTAAATCTTTATTAAGAAAAATATTCTGTCAATGGTACAAGAAAGCTGTAACTAATCACTAGAGGGATACAAAATGGAGATAAGTTTTACTTCTGCAGTATACTGAATAAGAAAATATGCTAGGGTAACATATGAAATGTTAGCACATTGTAAAATGATAAGTTGTTGAAAATATCTTGCTGAAATGGATTGTGTTGAAGTTATGTACTAAAAACACTTTAAATCTCTTATATCTGTATATGAAATATTTTTGGATTTGTACTTACAAACTGAATTGGAAAAAAAACAGATTGATGTGGGAAAAAAACTTTTTTTTATTTCAGTAACTCGATAGAAGCAGGATGCAAAACGAAGTACCACAGCAAATTGTATTAATTTTTGAGTGCTTTTATCGTCCTTAAGCCTCAAACTTCATCAGAAAATGTTTCTGATGAAGTTTGAGGCTTAAGGCCGATGAAAGCGCTCAAAAATTAATAAAGTTTGCTGTGGCACTTCGTTTTGGATCCTGCTTCTGTCAAGTTATTGGTTTTTGGCGTGTGTTTGACTTCCTTTTTTTTTTATTTCAGGATGATGAAAACCTTCAATCAGTCTGTTCAGGCATGTATACAATCTCAGCTTCGTCATCATAAAGAAAACATAAAATGGGGCATGGTTGATTAAATATCAGAAATGTATGTTGATATCTCTTACATGCTTATATTTATTAATCTGCAAAACACAGATATTCTTTATGTAATTGTACTAAATCAATATGTATTAGGAAATATTTTTTGTTCACTGCAAATTAAACCAGAAGGATATCAGAACTTCCTTTAAATTGTTACACTTTTGTTGTCTGTATACAGCTTGGGTGTAATTCAATAAACCTTAAACAGAGCCAAATTCCATGTAGGAATAGTGGCAAAACTCGAACACGGAACATGGCCGCTGAGTGATCCAGGAAACAAGGCTTGTGGTGTCATGAGCATCTCAACACTGGTCGGACACGGAGATGTCCACAGAATGCAAATCACATCATCTGCTGTTAAAAACCATGCAGATAAGGTGGTGTACCAGAGGAAAGAAGTTAAGCAGGGGCTGCAAGAGCTCAAATAAAGGATTGTATAATGTGCAGTAGCCATGCACATGGCCAAAACTGTGGCCAGTGATGTAAAAAAATATTGCAAAATATAAAAAAAAAATTTTTTTTATCATATATGCCACGTTTAAGTGGTGCACAGTGACCTGCAAACATGCTAGTTTGCAAAAAAAATAAATAAAAATCAAAATTGTAAAATATGACATTTAAGCTATATTGAATTTTCCTGTTATAGTGGACAGCATGCAGAGTCATACAATGGCAGAGTATAGTGGTTGCTAAAGATGTAGGCTCTGGTGTGGTGCAGTATCTAGGGTATACACAAATTAGGTGTATTTAAATGAGCTAAGTTTATTGAATAGCAAAATGGGCTACCCAGCCCACAGGTGCTAACTGTGTAAGGGAGAGAACCATGTTAGTGTAGGCAGTGAAGAGACAGCTGACATGAAAAGGGGCTTGTGTCACGGTTTGCGTAAGCACATTGGAGCTCAGCGGCTCCTGTATGTGCTCAGCTAAGCACAGCTAAGCAAGGGGATGTGTCTGAGGCTGCTAAGCTGTGCTTAGCTGGTTAAAGAAAAGCTAAGCATGCTTGTGTACAGGGAAGGGTCAAATTTGCTGAGCAATGTCTACACTGGAGCTGCGGGTTTGTGCGGAATGGCGTGGGACTTGGAAGTGGAGGAAATTGAAAGAAAACATAAAAAAATAAAAAGAAATAGCTTAGAAAAGCCAATCAACTATAAATGACTAATAAGCCCTCTGCCACTCACACTGGCCCATTCAAACCCCTCAATAATATAGCTGGCAGGTGGAATGCATCATAGTCAGCCTATCACACAGGCTACATCTGCAGCACACCAGTATAAAGTATGCAGACACCCTTCAATCTGATTTTTCCTATTTAGTCTGTACCATTGGAGTACACACTTGGGAATTTTAACTGACAAAAAGATAGGGGCTGCTGCTGCTTTGCTACATCTCTACATGCTGCAGGCTGAAGTCAGTGATGATGAAGATGCTGACAATAGGCCCAGACTGAGGAGGAGAAGAGTGTTCAGACCCAGGATAACCTTACAGGGGCTACATAAGCTGGAGATAGTAGAGTGCTACAGGGTGGACAGGGACATACTGCAGGAACTCACCGAGCTCTGCCACCCTAACCTCGGACTCAGAGCCAATAGTGGGGAGCCTATCCCAGTGGAAACAAAGATATGTGTAGCCTTAAGAATACTAGCTACAGGTACTTTCCAAAGACATACTGGGGGCATCATGGGGGTCTCACAGGCATCCGCATCCAGGGTACTCCACCAGTTCCTGGATGTCATGCTAATACATGCCAGTGAGCACATTTATTTCCCTAACACCCCTGAGGAGAAGACGACCAATATGCATCTCTTCCACCATATAGCACACTACCCAGAGGTACTGGTTGCCATAAACTACTCTCATGTGCACATCAAAGCACCACTCAGTGAGGAGGGTAGAGTCCATGTCAACTGCAAGGTGTATCACTCCATCAACTGTCAGGTCATGTGCAATGCCCAGGGCATTATCATCAATGTGTGTGCTGGCAGCCCTGGCAGTTATCACCACTCCCACATCAGGCACGCATCACATCTGTACGGGGCATTTTCCAGGGTGACATGCCATATGGCCATCTAATGGGGGATGCTGGCAATAAACTGGAACCATGGATGATGACACCCATCAGAAATGCACACACACCCACTGAAGAACATCATAATGAGGCACAAACACAAACTAGGAACATCATAGAGCATGTGTTTGGGCTGCTCAAGTCACGGTTCCACTGCCTTGACATTCATATCTCTCAACCATACCAAATTCCTTGGTATTTACCATTTTGAGGTCAAAAATTCTCTGGTCAGGTGCCATGAATTCCCGTGTGGCCCCCTTCAATTCTGATTTTTTTTCCTTTTTTTTACTAGTTTAAATACTGTATGACATCACCACACATCGCAGCATCAATGTGCATGGGCATGCATGTTGACATCAGTGTAATGAGGCAGAGGATTGCCTGTTGTCCCACTCATTAAGAAACTCTCGGAAGTTGGAATACCTCTGTAGAATAATTGGAAGCAGCAACAGTGATGGAGCAGAGTATACTGGAGCTGTACTGTGTGCACTGCCAGTAAAAAGAAAAACAAAATCTGTCCTGATTAAGTTTTTTTGTAATGGGACCTGTAGTGGGGGTGAGAGAGGTGTTCTTCTGGTCCAGTCCTATTCTTCTTGCCCAGGCAAGTTTTTTACAGTACAAGACAAGTTAAAGTTACAATTTGCGTACTACATGCAGCTGCCAACAAGTTACGGTAAGGGGGATTTGCTTATTATTGCTGCCAGTGAATGTGTGTTCAGTGTTGGTTTTCCAATACAGTGAGTTGTGGTCCTGCAAGAGTTCACAGAGTGTGAATGATCTTGCTTCTTATTGCTGTGTGTGTTATGGTGCTGCCAGAGTTCACAGAGTGTGAACGAATCTCTTGCTTTTTATTGCTGTGTGTGTCATGATGCAGCCAAAGTTCACAGAATCTCTTGCTTCTTACTGGTTTGTGTTCAGTCTTGGTTTGCCAATGAGTTATGGTACAGAGTTCACAGAATCGCTTGTTTCTTATTGCCCACAAATTCTGGCTGCATGCAGCTGCCAACAAGTTACAGTAAGGGGAGATATTTGCTTATTATTGCTGCCAGTGAACGAGTGTTCAGTCTGGCTTTGCTACTGAGTTATGGTGCTGCAAGAGTTCACAGAGTGTGAACGATCTTGCTTCTTATTGCTGTGTGTAAAGTGTGAACAAATCTCTTGCTTGTTTTTGCTGTGTGTGTTAAGGTTACAGTAAGGGGAGTTTGCTTATTATTGCTGCCATCAAGTTATGGTGTTGCCAGTGTACACAGAGTATGAACAAATCTCCTGCTTGCTTCTTATTGCTGTGTGTAGGGTGTGAACAAATCTCTTGCTTGAAGCACTGTATTTTGAGTTTCCATTTAAGCAGTTAACACTATATTTGACCTATTTTGAACTGAATACCATGTCTAATTACCTCTATTTATAGGCCTATGCTTGTAATTTCAATCACTCTGTTTATATCTTTGTTAGTTTTATACTATAATAACATTTTTTACTCAAATCCTTTTTTCCAGGAAAACTTATTATTGAGTTTTTAGATATGCAATCAACAAGAAGAAAGACAAAAATACAATTGTCACCAATGGATATAACAATAATTACAAAGAATTGAAAAAATTAGCAAATACTTCAAAGGGAGAGAAAAACTTAAAACTACGTACACTATATACAGTAGAAGTCACATCTATTAGGTTAAGTTAAGAAAAAGAAGATGAAGGTGGGAGCATATTGTATTAAACATGTGTAGGTGAAGTATGCAGACTCCATGTTAATTCTAACTAGGTAGTAAATACGTACATGATAAATTACTGAAAGTTTAGACTAAAATTTTTGTTGTGATAACTTACTATAGGAGCTTATAAGATTGGCCTGGAGTGATATCGGCTTTTAATTCTTTAGAATTAAGTCCAGCAAGTATCCCCAGTATTTTTGGTAGTATTCCTTTTGTTTTATAGAAGTGTTTGCCAGTTAATGGGAGGATATGAATTTACTAGAAACAAAAGTAGGAGACACCAACACGATTCTGGTTCTTCAATATATCAAACTCCAAGTACGAGACACCATAAAAGTATATGAAACACTTTAATAAATGATAAATAAGCGCTTTCGCGTAGTGCAAAGCTACGCTTCATCAGATAAATTCACAAAAAGTAGTACAGGTTTAAATACAATCCCTTTTGGCGGGATCATTAACCAATAAATAAATAATTGATTTAATGATATATACCTTAACCATTTTGTTTATCAATTAAAACATGCTGCTAAAATTATCAGCCTAATGGCTTGAAATACAAAACAAAATAGATTAAAACACATTTATATATAGAAATGACAATATAGAATCTCTATATGTACAGCATAAACGCATGTCTCATGCTCGAGAAAATGTAAAACGTAAAATATAAGCTCCATTTCCGTAACTTTACTAATGGTGTAAGCAAGGCTGCAAGCTTCAATAACATGGCCGATAAATCAATAAAAATGTAAAATATAGATATAATTCACAGATATCAAAACAGACATATCGGTGACGATATCAAACAATCGCACACATAAGTCATATCTCAAATAATCCCCTATTGGAACAATTTAAATAAAAATTTTAAATTCAAGCTCAAGACGGGAAAGTTAAAATGTCTTTGCCAAAACATACAATTCAATATAAATGCGCTAATTTTAGGCTGATCCTTACTCAAAAAAGAGACCATAAAACATTTAAAGAAGAATAGCCAAGGTGCAGCACACTCACCTTAGTAAACAAAAATATATACTCCGTAGACATGGAACTGTATAGCAACCCTTAAATAGTCTAATATGTGAAAGACGGCAGATGTAAATATTTCCGTTGGTAAAAAGTGCATGAAGCTCCAGCCATACGGAGCAGTAGAACCAAAGGATATTCAAACACGTAGAGAAACAACTAATAGACTCGTTCTAAAAACAAACCCATTGGAAAACAACCATACCTGGTAGCAGATCCTAAAAGCCTCAGTATAGTCCACTTAAGCCAACGAACTTGTTACCGCATAAGCCCAACTGGGCGGTTAGACAAAACGGACGATCTTATAGTAGGTTAATCCCAACCAACACCAAGATATAATCCAAAACAAGAGCAATGTCACTAATAGACACAAAATTTGGCGGACATGTTGCTGCCTTCAGGTCACATGATGACTATATGGAAACAAAAAATAGGTAAAACTGAATATCAAAAGTCAGAAATACTCCTTATTAACTAGCAATGCAACTATAAACTACATCAAACACCATATTTATAAACCACAGGTGAAGATAGAATAGAACTATCAAACATATCCACGGAAAAGATAAAAATATAAACTTACTGTATAGAGGTTAAAAAATCCTATTACATGTTAAAAACCAAAAAGAAATATACATGCATAATAAATTCATAGAAATGATGTAAATCTTCACATGTGTGAAATATACACAAAAGTACAGAAATGTATACATAGCCGATGATACATATGACAAAACATATGCTTAAAAGTCATTGTCATAATAGCTGTATTCATTTACAAAACATATAACAGAATTATAAACACAAGCAATAAATCGGATTTATATTAAACCATCAGAGTAAATGAGACAAAGATGTCAAAAACTGAAAAGATAATAAATAGTACCTAGACCTCCATATATTAGGTATCACTTTCTATCTAGCAGTATTGGCTTAATCGAGATAGAACTATTCAACCCAGGGGGTAAGTGAGCTGCCAGCTTAAAAATCCAACAGAGCTCAGCTCTAGCTAATGCATTCTCATTACTTCCCCCTCTCATACTCATTGCCAAAACTTGCAGCACCCTAAAGGTAAAGGAATGTGTGTCATATTCTTTGACATGCCTAGCCATGGCATTAGTATCATCTTGCTTACGGATACCGTAGAGATGATCATAAATACGATCTCTCAATCTCCTCTTGGTCAGCCCTACATAAAAAGCTGTACATTCAGAGCAAGTGGCCAGATATACAACATTTCTGGTATTGCAACTGGCATAAGAGGTAGGTTGAAAAGTGATGCCCATAATAGGGTGTTGGTAAGTTTGTGTTTTAGTGATGCTGTTACACCTATTGCATTGATGGCACGGGTACGTGCCTTTAATCACAACACCCCCAAGGACCAATTTGTTTGGACACTTAACATTTGTCACATGTTGATCATTGCATAGCAGAAATTTAAGGTTATCACTGTTCTTGTAGCAAAACCTGGGTCTGACACCTACAATGTCTCTGACCTGTTTATGTATGACTAACACATTCCAATTCTTCCTTATTATTTGTCTTATTCTTTCAATATCACTCGTGTATTTGACAGTATAGTTCACCATAGACCCATAATTCCTAGGTTCAAAGGATTTCTTGTATTTAAACCCCTCCAAAACAACCGGACCATGTAAACCAGTCGGTTCTACATCCCCCAACACTTCACATCTTATCTTCCTGACCATTGCTGGATCATAGCCCCTGTTCCTAAATAAAAGTTCCATCGTATCTGCCTCTTTTAGTAAGTCTTGTTCATCATAGCAAAGTCTAGATATTCTGGTGAACTGACCTCTAACTATTCCATGGAACGTATACCTGGGATGCATACTATCAAAAGCTAGAATTGCGTTCTTCCACACCGATTTCCTATACAGGGTTGGTAAGATGCTCCCTTCATTAGTCAACCTTAATGTAACATCTAAAAAATGGACCTGTTCACGGGAGTATTCTTTAGTAAACCTGAGAAAATCAGTTGTTGTTTCCAAGTATCCCAGGAACCTGTCATAGTCTTCAATGGTGCCTTCCCATACAATAAGTATGTCATCCACAAACCGTTTATAGAACTTTATGGATTTAGATGACTCATGCTGGAACAAAAATAATTGTTCCCACCAAAAGACAACCAAATTGGCGTAGGTATTAGCACAGGGGGTGCCCATGGCCACCCCCCATGTTTGTAAAAAGTACCTATCACCAAACATAAAGACATTGTTATTCAAAACGATATCAAGTAGTTGACAGACAAGTATGACCCTATCATTAGAGAAAGTTGTTACTTTATGTAAAAGTTCTCTAACGTATTGTATCCCAACATCATTAGGGATTGAAGTAAACAATTTCTCCACATCCATACTAATAAGGAAATATTGTTTGTTACCCACATCTAGATGTAAACTTTTTATGCTCTCTAGCAGTTGGTATGTATCTTTCAGGATAGTAGAACAACTATCAACAACAGGTCGTAAAATACTCTCCAAGAAGGCTGAAACTTGGGAGGTTATCCAGCCCTCACCTGACACTATCGGTCTCATTGGTATAGGCCAGGTTTTTTTGTGTATTTTGGGTAACCCTTTCAATACCGGTATGACAGGATGGGTTCTGGAAAAGTATTCGTGTAATTCTATACTGATCTGTCTACAAAGTAGAAGGTCATAGAGGGTGTCCTTAACAGTTTGTATGATATTGGACACTTCACTACTTGATATACTCTTATAGGTCAATTCATCAGATAACATAGCAGTCATACATTTCACATACTCTGCAGTATCTAGGACGACAACTCCCCCCCCCCCCCTTTGTCTGCAGGTTTCACTACTAACATACTCTTTGTCTTTAGATCAACAAGTGCTTGATTTTCATGATTGGTAAGGTTATAGAATCTCCCTTTCTTTCGGTCAACTCTTGAATAAAGTTCATACATGTCCTTCTCACAAAAGTCCAGGAAGCATTCCACCATAGGAGGCATCGGTGGAACAAAGGTGCTCTTGTTCCTGAATGGTATAGGAGATTCAGCCATTATGGTAGAATTACCATTGTCACAAAAATATAATTTTAAAGATAGGTTTCGACAAAAAAGTCTTAGATCAATAAGGGACTCTATCAAAGAAGATGTGGCCGCTGGGATGAAATTCAGCCCTCTATCAAGGAGACTGAGCATATGAGCACCCAAGCAAACACTAAAATGATTGAATACCAAAGAAGTCAGTACCTCATCTTTCTGTTCGATGTGTTCCTTTCTTCTGAGTACTTGCGTTTTCTCGGTCCTCTGCTGTTGGAGCGCCCCCTTTGTTGCTGCGTATACTTCTTTTGATACGGTGAAAAAAAAGGGGGGCAGCAGTTACTGAAGCAGCATTAGTCTTGGGTATGGCTCCTGGATCACGATGCCCAAACAACGCTTCCTGATTCGGAGGAGGTGTATCAGTATGGGGCAATTCAATAGGATCCAGGCTGTTAATCCTGGTCGATGATACATCAGCCTGGTTAAAAGGATGGATATTAACTGATGACGATGTGGAGCTAGGTACCACATTCATCACCTCGCTGATGCCGACATTGGCTGATTGATTGCGAGGTGGTGCCTGTACTGTCTGTCGATTCACCTGGGATCTCGGCCATACAAACACATGGCCATTCTGAAAATCTTGAAAATCCCTTCTCAGTTTGCGTTGCTTAGTTTTTCCTAGTCTGTCACTGAATGATTTTACTTGTGAAAAGACAGAGCATAGTTTCTCTTGACAATAATCAGAGTTAAAGCGTTCAGTTAATCTCTGATACAATGAGTCAGTTTTACTACGAAGATCCGTCTCTAACGGTAAAAAGTATCTCAACAACAATTTCACATAGTCAAAGCCCAAATTTATATTGAGGTCCTGCCATTGTTTAAGTAATAAAGGATGTGAGTCCCCATACGTAGGCATGCAGAAAACCCGCATGCCTCTGGGGACCACCTTATGAAACAAGCAGGCTTCCAAGTGTAGTCTCTGCCATAGATACCTGTGTATCTGGTACAAGTTATCTTCCAATAGTTTCAATTGCTCATGAAATTCATTTAAGTCCTCACCAGTTTCTGGAGATTGAGCATGGCCCAGTGCTTCCTTTAAATCCAAAGACAATAAAGGGTTAGGCTCCGGTACAAATAGCCCCGTCCAAAGGCGGGAAGTATCCCTCGGCTCTGGAATAGAAGCGGCAGTAGGAACATTAATATCCATCGTGCGCATAGAGTTGTAGACAAAAAGCACCAAGGAATAAAATCTAAACTAAGACCACAACTCTCAGCTGAAGGTGTCTCTCACCAAAGCGAAGAGAAAAATACTAGAAACAAAAGTAGGAGACACCAACACGATTCTGGTTCTTCAATATATCAAACTCCAAGTACGAGACACCATAAAAGTATATGAAACACTTTAATAAATGATAAATAAGCGCTTTCGCGTAGTGCAAAGCTACGCTTCATCAGATAAATTCACAAAAAGTAGTACAGGTTTAAATACAATCCCTTTTGGCGGGATCATTAACCAATAAATAAATAATTGATTTAATGATATATACCTTAACCATTTTGTTTATCAATTAAAACATGCTGCTAAAATTATCAGCCTAATGGCTTGAAATACAAAACAAAATAGATTAAAACACATTTATATATAGAAATGACAACATAGAACTTCTATATGTACAGCATAAACGCATGTCTCATGCTCGAGAAAATGTAAAACGTAAAATATAAGCTCCATTTCCGTAACTTTACTAATGGTGTAAGCAAGGCTGCAAGCTTCAATAACATGGCCGATAAATCAATAAAAATGTAAAATATAGATATAATTCACAGATATCAAAACAGACATATCGGTGACGATATCAAACAATCGCACACATAAGTCATATCTCAAATAATCCCCTATTGGAACAATTTAAATAAAAATTTTAAATTCAAGCTCAAGACGGGAAAGTTAAAATGTCTTTGCCAAGGATATGAATTTAATAGCATGATTTCGAAAATCTTCCCATGAAATTATGGATTTACCAATCCAGTTCTTAGTGATGTAGAATTTAATGAGGGCACACATAGTGATGAGTATGTGTTTTAGAATTTTGGGAAGATTAGTTGTAGTGATATGTAAGATAGCTGTTTCCCACGAAAAAGTGGATTTTTCATAGCCTATCTTTTCAAACCTTACTCTTAATGAACACCATAGGTTGTAAACTCTTTTACAGCTCCAGAAAACATGCAACGTGTCAGCTTTTTAATTTGGGAAATAGGGGTAGTATGATGAATATTTGGGATTGAATTTATTTAGAATTGATGATGTGTAGTAAACGTTACTGTTAATCATGATTTGGGTGTAAAGCAAATGCTTGAAGGGAATTAGCTTGATCGTATTTTCAATAGCCAGTCTTTTATTTTCATATGAAATCACTTGACTTTTCTCTTGCCAATAAGTTGAGAAGAGGAGAGCATTCTGGGATTTTATGTTTATGATTAGTTTATATGTCTTGGAGATCATTTTATTCTTAGTTGCTACCGTTTTGAGAATTAAGATAGCAGAGTTAATATCTTGGAGATCAATTTTAACAGAAGACAATTTCGTTTTTAATACATAAATGAGTGGTCTGAGAATAATATCATATTTCTTTGGAAGTTCAAGCAAGTTATATTAGAGTCTTGCCATTTGTATAGTTCCCAAACTGTGACGTCTTTTATGTGAAGGAAGTTTATTAAGTTTATTGGTTGGTTGTTAATTAATAAGCTGGGGTTTAGGTGAAGCGGTTAAATGAGATCAAGAATATTGGAGACCTGTATTGATTTGGACAGATTTTGAAAAGTAAGGATCTTATGCTTGATAAGAGGGTGTAGGTTCTTTGTGAAGCAGTTTCTTTATTTAGATTTAGAAAGGGGAGACATTTTGGATTTATATGAAGGATTTTTTACTCTAATCCTTGAGTATGACATGTCTTAATATGTTATCCTGTTACTTAAATTTAAATATACATACTATTTTTTCTTATTTTTTCCTGTTAATTTTCTGTGTTATTATTTTGTACCTTATCAACATATTTCACATAATATTTGTAATGCCATTTGTTCAGCTCATGAATGTGAGAGTCCAGTTTGGATCATTTCATTGACCTGGATGGCAAACCAGCATTGGTAAATAGACTTTTATTGTTCTTATTTAATTTCTTTTGTTTGACAATAGAATTCTACAAGACAATTTCAAAAATATAAGAAAACTACCTTTTTTTTACTCACCAGTTATTCCTAATGTCTGCCTTTGCTGCAGTATATGTACACCATTTTCCTCTATTACTTCCATTACTTGGAAATATTGGTTAAGACAAGCAATCTAGTATGTTTCACATCACTGCTCTGATGTGTATGATCAAGTGTTTTTTTTCATAGTATATGTTGATACATACTAGAACTACTTATTTTCTACACTTGAGACACTTATGGGGGCTTGTACATCTGTTTTATCTTTAAACATTTTGCACATTTCTTTAGCTTTTCCTTACAACCTCCCATTATTGTGTATGCACTTTTCTCTTCCCTCTAAAGGACTTTAAGTTTATCTTATATGCAAGGCAGTTTATAAAAAAATAAATTGCTTTCTTTAGTATCTTCTGGCAGTGAAATGCTACCATTTCAAGATTAAGGAATGAAGAAGTGTGCAGTGTGTAGTCTGAATAATTCTGCTAAACTGGATTGTTCAGCAACATATTAGAAAATGGCAGACATAAAATCTGATTATATAGATATTTCTACTAAGGTTAGACAAAGTTAATGAAAAGCACCCTCTGGTGCAAGTTAGCACATGTAGTTGATTCTTATTACTATGTGTGTTATGGTGCTGCCAGAGTTCACAGAATATCTTGCTTCTTATTGGCATTTGTGAATCTCTGGCTTCTTATTGGTGTGTGTGATCAATCTTGCTTTGCCAATGAGTTACAGTGCAGCCAAAGTTCACAAAAACTTTTCTAAGATTATACAAACAATGTTTAAAATGTGTCCCTGGTTTTGGGCCTTTGCGCCCCCCCATAAATGTTGGCGTTTTCCAAATTTCCTGTGCTGCATAGTTCTTCAGGGGGAGAGAAGTTTAATGCTGCTTATGCCAAGCCTGTTTTTGTTGTTAGTAGCACAACAGGTAAAATGCTTGCTTTTGATGCAGAAGGTTGTGGGTTCTACTCCCACAGTATGTAGATGGATTATTGATACTGTACTGTGTTGTAATTTTTAAGGGGGTGGATGCTGCAGTCCTGTGAATGTCCTCTTTGGTGGAGATACCTAGTAACTATGAACCTGTTATCAGTTTGCCTTCCATTCCTTATTGCAATATTACTAGCTTATCATTTATCATTCATTTTTTAATGTAACATAGGCAATTTTTTCCTCAAGGGCAACAGGCACTTTATTGGTAGATGAAACAATGAAGTATAAAGTTGTTTGCTAGCAGCAACCTCTTCATTAGTTACAGAGCTCTTTAATGTGGAATTATTTAGATGACTTTTACTTCGGCAGAGATTGTGCATATTTACTGATACTGGTGGACTATAGAAGTTTGAGTAGACATTTTATGATGGAAATGTTCTGAAATGGGCAGTTTTGTCATTATTGGTTCATGCATTTTGTTTCATTGCTTACTGGAAAAATGTTCAAAACAATACATTTAAAACACACTCTGACAAGTGTGCTGTATTATACAAGGAATATAATTTAATACAATCAGGAAGGGGTATCAAAGAAGACATGTATGTTTTGTTTGCAAGGGGCCTATGATTTGAAAACAGACCAAGGGTAATCTTTATCCACCACTGGAATGATGCATTTTCTTTGAATGTGAGATTCATGATGTTTCAATGAATGTGAGTTTCAAGGGCAGAGAGGTTTTAATGCGACTGTCTTAGTTTGTTTGGCAGATGTCTATTAGTGTTTGTGCTATAAAATGTCAAATAAAAGTTTTAAATGAAATCCAAACAATCATCGTAGATGTAAAGCAGTGTGCACATTACAGTGTTTATGGTAAATGGGGTAAAATAGCCAAGTAATGGGACATTGGAATGGCTACAGGGGGGAGGGCTGTACATGGGGAGGCCCTGTTTGACCATGATTTTGTGAGGGGGAAAGGCTGCAAACTCAAAGACAGCCCTGGGTGGCACAAACTGTAGCTATGCCACTGATCAGTAGGCCATGAAGATTGACTTTTAGAGGTCATAGCAAACTATAATATTCTTTTGCTAAGATTAGAATAGTGCCTACCATTAAATGCCCTACTTTTACCATAAAACCCACATACTGCAATTCACCAAAAACAAAATCCTAAGGTTCTTAATCTTCTGCCTTGCCAGCAAACATCATTGCTAGACATTAAAAGAAAATGGTTACCATTTACTACAGGGTCTGGGTCTCTGAGGCCATATTTTTGTTGTCTGTTCTTCAGTTTACGTTTGAAAGTTGATATCCTACAATTCCACAGGAGTTGGTGGCTTACATAATTATGTATGCAAATTTTATGTTAAATATACAGCGTTGTACCTATTTTTCATGGCCTTTGTTCTGATTTTTGATGTTTCCAGGTTGGAAGGTATGCCTGCAGTACTCTCTCGCCACATGTGCACACATGTTAATATTATCTGCCATGATACACAATATGATCTTGCGGAAACAGCTGCATCAGGAACATCACAGTGCAGGGCCACACAGCCACCCACCATTGCCAAGGTCCCCACAGGCACAGGGGGACTCGGAGGAGGAACCCGTTGAGACTGTCCTTGTAGGCAGATGTAGATGTGCCCAGTACACCCTGGCCTTGGCAAAGAGGCAATGTATAGTACATACACTGATACTCTAGGAACCCAGGGACTGACAACTCACTCTGACTTGCACACACAGTAAAATGGATATCACACACATCACATTATATGCACCTTACCATGTATAGGCTGTGTATTGCGTCCATCCAACACAGTCAGCCCTGAAGCACTGCCCTCACAACTTCTGCAGGCACAAGGCACTCTTCTTAACAACAAATTAATGGAATAGTAAATTGTGGTAGCATATCTATGGTATTGCTGCATGTATGCAAGGGAATGGGGTGGGCTACTGAGATAGCAGCAGACAACTGGAAATGCCCCCCAAATATTGGCCACCCCAGAATATGCAGTAGTCCTCAAGGTTGCAAAACTCACTGCAGTATATGTGGTGGACTAAGAAACTGCAGGGTCATAGGTCACATGCATGAATGTCAATGTTGGAGTCCCATACACACCTCTCAGCCACTCAGAGCAAGTCATCTGTACAAATCCATAAATAAATGTGTCAGAAAGACCCACAAATAGGGACAGTTATGAAATATTGCTCTTACAAACTTAGATAGTGATATTAGAACAGGTTTTGCAGTTGCATTAAGTCTCCGAAGGGTAAGAAATCTAAAACTCAAATGTCTGTCATTACTTTCTAACTTTATGATAAATGGAACTAAATATGAGGCAAACCTCTGGGCAGTCTGTGAAAATGTGTACAGTTGAGAGGTATGCCCCTCTCCCCCAACACACCCATGTTCCCATAGAAATGCAGTAACATGTATGTTTGTAAAGTAATAGCAGCAGACCACACATTTTCATGGCTGTCCCAATCAACTTGTTAACTTGTTCCATGTCCACAATATGGAGTTGTCAATGTACTATGTATGTGCATGGTTAATACTATCAGGAAGTAGACTGCACCTGCTGTTGGCTGTTGTGGCTTAGTAATCTAAGTACAGTACTGTGGTTGACAGGGTCCATGGTGCAAGACTGGCTGTGCCAACTATCTTGCATGTCAGATTCACCTACAGTAGGAGTTGCACACACTGTCCAGAAGTCAATATTTGTTACTGCATGAAAGCTGGACAATGGAGGGTCATGGGGCCACACATATAGGCAGTACACAGCTTGTAGTAACCTACACAGTGCCTAGTAGAGCAGCAGGTTGTGAAACGTCAGTGTAGTGCCAGGTTATAAATGGCTGCCACATTACTGTGTCAGTACTGACAACAAGTCAGTTGGCACAATCCATACCCCTGGAATGACAGGGTGTCACAGAATGTCTACACTTATGCAATATATATCTATTCTACTTGTCATAACATTGCATTTGTTTGCCAAACTCTTTGCAAAACAATAAAGGTTGATGTGAAAACACCAATGACAGACAGTTGAGAAGCAGATGTCATACCCATAAGAAAATGCAAGCTAATACAAAACCGTTCTACCAACTGTCTACATTTAGAAGAGCAATATTAACACCCTGTCCCCATGTCATATAAGGGCTTGTCCAGATGTCAGTCTGTAAGAGTTTGACAGCTATGGCCAACATGTAGCCTTATAATAACATTGCGACACAAACTGTCTGAAGACCACAGCAGATGTAGGGGTGCAATGATGGACAACTGGCTAAACAGGTACAGTCAGAGGTTTGAAGTCTGTAACCCTGTGTGTGATGTTATGACTTCTACCCCACTCACACCATGACTACAAATACATAGCAGCAACTGTGGACAAAGCTTGTGACTGGACTACAGAAGGACAAAGAGACCCATATAAGGGGAAGGGGAACCAATGGCCAGACAAACAGAGAATGCGCACACCAGAACAATTTTTGCAGTAACTTATGTTTCCTGCAGTGTATGGAGTCAGTAAAAAAATGTCTGTCAGTGGTTCATCACATTACTCTATACTGGTTTGCCACTGACATACCAGGACATCACAGTGCTATGTAGAATATACTGTACCACACATATTATGGAAACCTCTGCTCAATCCAATGCACTCTGTACCCACACCAGGATACCACTCAGTTAATAAGGATAGCACACAGCCAGGAGATCCCCAGCCAGTATATTACTGAGGTGCAAGACTGTTTAAACAGGTTCATCAGACAATCGGCTGTAGCACACAAAATCCTGGACCAGAGTACAGGTAGCTCTGCAATGGAGTCCCACTCTTACTATTGAAGGTCATACTGGGCATGCTCCTACACTTAGACAATTACAGGCCATGTCTAAACCCACATCTAACTATACTACTGTGTTGTCCATATATGTCTTTGCATGCAGACAGCTATGTACACCTTAACTGTCTCCCCCCACCCCCATCAGAAAGGGTTACCCTCATCTATCTGTAGGTGGCACATATGTGATATATCTGCATCTGTTCAGTGTGATATATATATATATATATATATATATATATATATATATATATATATATATATATATATATATATATATATATATATATATATACAACATATATAAATATATCAATTATAGACAGGCAGAGACAGAAGGAGAAAGAGAGAGAGAGAGGCATAAAGAGAGAGAGGGATACACCCTGAAAGGCATAGCATGGTGTTCTGCTGCAGCGATTTGCACACCAATTGTAACCAGTGGCACATGCCAGTATGAAGGTGAGCTCCATTGTGTAATAGTAGTGAGGTAGAGGTTGTAATCACACATCACCCACCTTGTGTGTGTGTAGGTTAAAGCATTTTGAGGCCTTATCCACCCAGTAACTCCTCATTGCCCTACTTTACAAGGCCTGCTGATGTCATTCACCTTAGAACCATCTTTGGACACTCTTCATACATATAAGCTCTATGGCACATGCAATAAGTATGTAGCACTATTGTACATACAACTAGATTGGTAGGGGTTCTAATCTCAGTACTAACTGTGTGTGAGTGTGTGTGTGTGTGTGTGTGTGTGTGTGTGTGTGTGTGTGTGTGTGTGTGTGTGTGTGTGTGTGCATGTGTGTTTGTAGGTTAAAGCATTTTGAGGCCTTTTCAACCCAGTAAACCTCCCATTGCCCAACTTTACAAGGCCTGCTGATGTCATTCACCTTAGAAGCACCTTTGGACACCATTCAGCCCTATAAGCTCTGTGGCACATGTGATAAGTACGTAGCAGTAGCACTATAGAAAATAAAACTAGATAGGTAGGGGTTCTAATTTCAGAACTGGCAACTGTGTGTGTGTGTTTATAGGTTAAAGCATGCTGAGGCCTTTTCCACCCAGTAAACCCCCCATTGTCCTACTTTCCAAGGTTTGCTGATGTCATTCACCTTAGATGCACCATGGAGAGTATGTAGGTCTATAATCTATGTGGCATATGCAATAAGGGTGTAGCAATATAGGACAGACAACTAATATGTAGGGCTTCTAATCACAGTACTACCAACTGTGATATTGTATGTGTGTGTGTGAGAAGCCTATCCCCTGTGTTCACTTGTTATACCATTTTGAAACCTGTTCCACCCCGTTGACCCCCCCCCCATTGCATTACTTTATAGGGCCTCTTCATGTCATCCACCTTAGATTGCACTGTTGGACACTTTCTAGGCATATAAGGTTCATGGCACATGCGATAAAGAGATAGCACTATAATACATCTAGGTAGGTATGGTTTTGAATCTCAATATAGCCAACTGTGTTTGTGTGTGAAGCATATTACCTGTGGCTGTCATGTGTGTTGGCTATTCCATTTTAAGGCCTGTTGACCCCCTCTCCATGGCATTACTTTAAAGAACCTGTTGATGTCATCCACCTTAGATGCACCATTTGAAACTTTACAGGCCATACCACTCATCTCCACAGATGTATGCAGAATGTCCAGATGTTTGCAACATATATGTGGTCTGTGTCTCATAACAATGGGGTTTTCTGTCAAATCACTGGCAAATCCGTGAGAGTTGACATCTCAAATAGTAATAGACATGTCAGCTTCAGATGTTATACCCTTCTGAGACTTCATGTTGAGGCAAAACCTGTTACCCTATCATTTGTCTAGATTTGTAAGAGCAATATGTGAGCAGTGTCCTTATTTTGAGGGGGTTTATCCCACCTTTCCTGAATGCATTCTCAAGATTAATCATTGAAAGAGGTTGTGAGTTATGTTCCTGGTATATAATCTCCATGGCACATGCGATATGTATGCAGCACTATAGTGTATGCAAGTAGATAGGTAGGTGCTGTAATCTGACTATTGCCACCTATGTGAGTGTATGTTTGTATATGCATATCCCCTGTGGCTGTCTTGTGTGTGTGTGTGTGTGTGTGTGTGTGTGTGTGTGTGTGTGTGTGTGTGTGTGTGTGTGTGATGGTTATACCATTTTGTGTGCCTGTTATACCCAGTTAACTCCCCCATTGCTATTGCCTACTCAGGGCCCCTACAGATGTTATCCACCTTAGAAGTACAGTTACCCATTTTATAGCACAAAGGGACTGTGACACTTGCAATAGTCATGTTGTTTTGTATTGTACATAATAACATAAGTAGGTGCTCTTATCTGAAAAGTGGCAATTCTGTGTGCATGTGTGTTTCAATGCATGTCCCCATGCAGCACTGTGTGTGTGTTTGAGATGGCTGTACAATGTTAAGTGCCTATTAACCACCCCAGTGCCAATCCTAACAGTGCCTGCAAATGTCACCCACCTGAATCATAGTGGCAGACACTGCAAAACTATAGTAGCTCTGTGGTGCTTCTGTTCTCTCAACCCATCACAGTAAGACATCTGGTTAAAGCTATACAAAAAAGTGGTGCAAACGCCAAACATTGAACACAACCTTCACATATTGCTGTGAAACTCATTGAAAGTAGAAAGCAGAACAGGTTGTGCATTCAAATGCATTTACCAAAGGGTATGAGTTGTGACATGACAATATCCGTCATTAATCTCTAATGTTAGTCATTCATGATTTTCCACCAATTTGCCAGAAAACCACAATATTATGACAAACAGAAATAAAATATGTGGCAAACATCAGGACATTCTGCAGAAATATGTACAGGTGAGAGGTATGGCTGCCATCAGTAGCACCCTACAGCTTGCAGTCCATGTTTGGCAAGGTGTGACCTGTGACAACTACTCAAACAGTACAGAGATCCCCAGAGTGTAGGACAACAAACATTTCATAAAGTTGTCGACTAATTGCATAGAGCAGTTATTGCATATCAGAAGCTCATTAATGGCATGACAAATAGTGCAAGTCACACAAAGAAGGTGTCATATTAGCAAACCAAAGGAAATCCTGTGTGTTGCACTTCCTGTGGGTATGGTATGTCCTGCCAGCTGTCACGTTACTACAAGATGTGTCCCACAGTCCACATTTGATAAAGTGGCAACCACAATCTTTGTCACCTATGTGCATGCAATAGATAGACATGCGAAGGCCCTGTGACTACCTGCTGCCCCCAATGACCCACATGCATCTAGCATGAATGCTAACTGCCACCACACACATATGTAAGTACTGCCTAAGCCTGTGTCAACTATAAGTAGTGTGCAGTCTGTCATTGAGCCACAGACTGCTGTTAACACACTGCAATGGGCCATACAGTGGGTATGGAATGGTGCCAAGGTCCTGGCCTCAAGCTGAATGTGGACAACAGTGTCAGCATATTGTATGGCAAGGACATGGCCCCACTATTTCCCACATCAGCAAGAACCACATAAACACACACACTGCGATGACAGACCTGGGTAATCAGCATGCTAACAATGTTTCATTCAGACAAAAAGTAGTGGCAGTGATGAGAAAAAGGTTGCATGTGGTTCACCACAAAGCTAAAGCGACTGCATCCGGACAAAAGGTGGACATTACCTCTGAATAGTCCTCAGTCGGTACAACAATACATTAGCAGCATGGCCCGTCTGCTATACACCTATGCAGACACCTGCAGAAACTGTAAAGGCTATGTTAACACCCACAAAGTTCATCCATGGCCCTCAACACCTGTTCCATGCAGACAGCCTCTAATCAGTACTTCCCCAGTAGTTTCAGGCAGGTCGTCCACAGGTATCTGTGGCATGTCTAGATGTCAACGTTGTGCTCAGCTATTCAACAACTGCCCCATATATGACAGTATAACTCTATGCGCATTACTAGCATGACAGGCCTGAATCACATATGACACAGCACAAAAACCTGATGGAGAGACAGGTTTATCAACCAGGGGCTGCCCTGTCTCATGAATGCACTCCCCAAACTTTCCAAACACAGTACCAAGCAAAACCCCATCAACTGCGTCAAAGATGAGTGGATGGGAAAAAAAAAACAAACATCTGTCCCAGGGTCCAACCTGTGTCCAGCAGTGCCATGGTTAACAGGTGCTGATTGATGAGTGTGTTGGGCATGAAGTAAGGGACACAGTTCCAGTACTCTAGTAACTTCCTTTGTAACTATGAACCTGTGATCCTAAGGAACACCCAAGTGATATGTATCAGGACTAGTTTGCTGTGTAAAGGGGTATGCATGCAATGTTGCACTGTCTACCCCCATTGTCTCTCACACACTGTTCCACACATACCTTGATGATGAAAAGGTTTCCATGTTGCCACCCTGCCATCTTAATCTTGTGTAATGGCAGCAGCTCACCACGACTTACACACACAGACACCTGGAACAGAAACAGAATAAGGCCTGTGAAACAACAGTCAGTCTGCAGTACTAACAGCAATAAAGCATCATAGCACATAGGTACATACACTTTGATGCATGCACATGACAACTGGCAGCAGACACCACCTTACAGGGCATAACACTACTACACTACAAAAGGCCATTACCTGTACTAGAGTCACCCTGTGCATCAGACACATATTAGCATGTCCCTGCATCAATGGTATGAATAACAGGGATGTGGCACAGGTATCATCACATGCACAGACTGGGGGGTGGGGTTGCCAAAGGCCTAGGCTTTGACATACAGCCGACATCATATGTGTGTGTCTGGAGGGATGCTGGTCAGCTGGGCCATGGAGAGGAGCTGTGTGCATGTGTCGGTGACCTACATGTGACATTGATGTGTGAGTGTGCGCATGCACACAGTCAAGCCATGTGCTGGCCATACACAAGGGTATGTTAGACAGCCATGGAGTGTACATGGCAGAATGCACAGTTCACCGTCTCTGGCCATGAACATAGGAACTGCTTCTGCCAGGAGTGGCACTGGCACCACCATGCCCAAGGCCAGATGCAGTACTACTTCCTTTTGGTGACCGGTGTCTGCTGGCTCTGTGTCCCTCACGGGACCTCCCAGAGCCATGTGCCCATGACCTGCCACATTGTGGTGTGTACAGCACCCTCCCTTCATTAATACTGGTGATACTGCCACTATGGGAGTGTGAGTGTGGGCTCTCAACTGATGCTGTTGTTGACCTACATCCCCTTGTCTGATGACCTACTCCCACCACATGTTCAAGCACAGACATTGCATGGTTAAGAACTGACAATGTCTCACCCCACCTTCTATCCACTACATCAGCAAAATGATGTAAGGCATCACCGATGCTGTGGTGGGAGTCATGTAGTCCAGGCAGTGTTGCATCCATGATCCTGAGCATCCATCTCGTGTACCATTCACAATGTGCCTGTGCCTCCATGATGGACTGAAACATTTGCCAGCTGACACATGCTGTGACACCTCTGGCAGGGGCTGGATGGGCAGCAATCCTCCCTTGACAGTCAAGAGGAGAAGCTAAACACTTGCACCATACCACACTCATCACATAGTCTCACTAAATCTACACCACCAAACTCCACACATAAAAACACAAAAACATTCGCGGAGGCTCTCAATAATAATCTGCTCAAGCAACAGAGACCTCCAAAGCAGAAATGCAAGCAAACTCCACCCCCCCAACACAACCCAAATGACACATAGCCTGCAGACTCAGTGTGCCACTCAACCACAGCCAATAAGGCAAAACAACGTACCCAGCACACTAGTCATAGGCGACTCTATAGTCAGGCACACTGATGTCCCACTCACCAGGCTAAACAAGGAGAAGGTTACTGCCAGCTGCCTGTCGGGTGCCAGGATCTGCCACATAACCCACGCAGTCAGGTCACTCCACAACAAGTACAAATATGACTCTGTCATTATCTATGTTGGTGTGAACAACCTGAGACATACCTCCCTGGACTACATGAAAGAGACATGGAAGAGCTCTCCGATCTTGTAGCCCAGGTAGGTATGACCCTAGCCCTGAGTAGCATTCTGCCATCACCCAGAATGATGCCGCAGTACAAGGACAAAATGATTGACTTCAACAATTGGCTAAGCTTCTGGTGCCATTCTAAAGGAATCCAGTATTTGCCTGCCTGGGATGACATGGTCGACAGACCACGATGCTTTGCCAGAGATGGCCTGCACCTGTCACCCTGGGATTCTGGATACTGGCTAAGGTTCTTGCCGCCCCATAGTGCCTTTTTTAGGCAAGGTTCTAATGACAAATTCACCACCATAACAGGAACAGGCAAGCAAAAACTGAGGGTGATGCTACTCAATGCTAGAAGTCTAAATCTCAAAATGCACTTATTCGAGGCACTCCTTAAAATGGAGAACATCAATATCTGTGCAGTGACTGAGACCTGGTGCAAGGCTCCAGAGAACACCCCTGCACTACCAGGCTATAACTCATACCACACTTTTCGGCCATGTAACCTGGACCGGAACACCAAAGGCAGATGTGTGTCCATATTCATTAAGGATATCCACACCTCCAGGCTAGTTGCTCAGCATAATGCAGCCAAGGTTATCCAAATGCAACTAACTCTGGGCAAAACTGCAATCCAAATTGTAGCTTGCTACAGATCACCCACCATGCCCCAGGATTCCCACTCCTCTTTTCTTGATGTACTTTAAAATATTAGGGTTCAACCAAACACCATAACAATGGGCAATTTCAACTACCCCACCATTAACTGGGAAAACTACTCATGCACCAACTCCTTTGCTCAACGCTTTCTGGAATTCATAAACTCCAATGCTCTGGATCAACATATCCACACCCCCACCAGGGGCAACAATATCCTGGATCTAGTCATTACCAATATGAGTGACCGGTGTTCCACACCTGAAGTCAACACCTCATTGGCCCGCTCCGACCATAGGCTAATTACCCTAGATATCCACATCCTGCCTCTACCCCCCATTAAGGAAACTATGGAAAAAAATTCTCCAAAGCAACTTCATGCTTCTTAAGACAGAAGTGGTGACCTTTATGACACCCATGCAGATGGACAATACAGTTACGACTACTGAATCCTACACAATTGCACTTTATAAGCACTTACATGAGTTCATGGATCGTGCTATCCCAAACAGAACCAAGATGCTATCCTCCAAAAAAAGGAAGCGAATCTGGTGGTCCCCTGCCATAAACAAACTTTACAACAGAAGGAAGAAACTCTTGCAAAAGAGAGTAAAATCCCATGAGTGGAGGAACCCCCTGGTCAGCCTCAGTAAGAAGCTGCGATCCCTGATAAAATCCTCCAAAGCTAGTTATGGAAACAAAATCGCCACTGATTCTAAAGACAACAACAAAGCATTCTATAGCTATGTCAAGAATCTCAATGGCAACACTCAGATCTGATCTGTGTTACAGCACAATGGCACTAAATATACAGACCCAACTGATATTGCCAACATCCTGGCAGATAGGTTCAGTGCTAACTTTACCCCCCTCTCACCCCCTAAACAGCCCATCTCTATACCGGAAGAATGCAAAGTTCCCATAATCATGGCTGCACAGGTAAAAACCACACTCTCTAAAGCCAAGAATACAGCATCCATGGGACCAAACAATATCCCAGGCTGCATTCTACACGAACTACAGAACAAACTGGCACCCCACATAAGTACTATGTTCAAGCATAGCCTCACCTCAGGCTTTGTGCCTGCTGAATGGCGCACAGCAATGGTTATCCCACTCCAGAAGGGGGGAGCCACCACGGACCCTGGGAACTACCGCCCCATTAGCCTGACGAGCCTGGTCTGTAAGGCCATGGAACGTATCATCATGTAACTTATAAACAAAGACATTGGTAATCTCCAAACTCTGGATCCCACCCAGTTCGGGTTTGTAAAAGGCAGAGCATGTCTCCTAAACCTGATAGACTTCTTTGAAGCAGTCACTAAAGCCATAGACAAGGGTAAGGTGGTTCACACAGCCTATCTAGATCTTGCCAAGGCTTTCAACACCATCCCCCACTCTGGAATTATAGATAAACTCGCTAAATTAGGTATACATCCCTATGTCACAAGATGGTTTGCCAACTGGCTCACTGACAGAACCAACACTGTGAAAGTAGCAGACTCCAAATCCGACTTCAGACCAGAGACAAGTGGAGTACCACAGAGTTCAGTCCTGGATTCTCTCCTGTTTTGTATCTACTTCTCTGAAGTGCAGGCTAACACAGAAGGTCTTTGGCTAACGAAGTCCACAGATGACTGCAAACTAGGAGCCATAATCAATACTCCTAACAATGTGGACATCCTACAAAAGGGCCTCACTGAGACAGATGCCTGGTGTCAAAGCCATTGCGTCAAGCTCAATGCCAAAAAGCGCATTGTCATCCCCTTTGGTAAAAACTCTGTTCTCATGAACTACAACATAGGTGGTAGTATACTTAACACTGAAAGTGTGATAAGAGACCTTGGGACACAGGTGGACAGTAGTCTCTCCTTTGATAATCACATCACCACAGTAGTCAGGAAATCCTTCTACGTGGCACACCTCATCACAAAAGGTTTCTCATCCAGAAAAAAAGAGGTCATTGTTCCCCTCTACTCATCACTCATTAGACCCATTATAGAGTACAATGCCCCTTTTGGTATGTACCTCACGAGACATCTACAACAACTGGAAAGGTCACAGAAATACCTCACAAAGAGGATTACCGGCCTCAAACAGATGCCCTACGCAGACCATCTCAAAAAAACTCCAGCTTTACTCTGTCGCATATTGCCTACTCAGAGGTGATCTCTGCCTAACATACAAAGCTATGTCAAACCCAGAGTTGTTGGACATGCTCCATTTAAAGAAACCCCAATCCCTCTGAGCTACATGCTCTAGGGACCTAAACCTTGTCACCACATTAAACAGAACATGCCGGAGGGATGGATTCCTGTCCCAGAGACTTCCCATACTCTGGAATAAACTACCTTTCTATATCAAACAAAGCTCCTCATTAGCACTTTTCAAGAAAAATCTTGATGATTGGATGAGAAATAGGAAATTCACCCCGGGGATCACCTCTGTGGCTCTGCTCGACAGTGGCACAGGAAAATAATTTTCTTGGGTGGCAAAAGCCAGGGTACCATTTGGCTGGGCTTGTATAGCCCTCAGGGCCAATAGCCTAGTACCTACCTATGAACCTATGAACCTATGAGCAACCCTGTCAACCTGCCTGTGTGGGACCTCAACCAGCTCTCTGACTATGACTAGTGTCTACAGACACAGATGCTATAGTTGCCACACTACCCTCTTCAATGTCACCACCTTCCGACTGCCCAATATCTGTGGCTACTGGGGACTGGTTATGTGTGGGCATACTGACTGTGTGTGGGGACACTGGGGTGGAAGTGGGATGTCAATCAATGGGACAGATTCAGCCCCCAACAACCCCATCTGTACCTCACAATGGCCACCATCATCAGTGTCCGATGAGGCACTGACATCAGGTTGTCAGGGGGACATACTCTGACCCACATGGTCACCTGTGAGGGGAAGAAAACATGACTACATTAATTCCAGCACTATAATGTTTGATGATACACACACACACACACACACACACGCACACACACACACACACACACACACACACACATGCACACGCATATGTGAGGTGCAACAAAGGCATTATACAGACCACACCTTCTGACTGATGCCACGCACAACACGCAATCAGAGCACAGCAGACACACACTGGACAGGCCCACAACAACATGCAGTACTACTATGTCCACTTAATATTGTTAGTACTATACACCTGTGAGATACATGACAAGTCAGAGTATGTGATGGACCATCACCTAACACACACTGCACCTGTGTACACAATAGTTATACACCCCTGTATAGCACAGTCGCTACACCTATACAAAACTACATGGGGATATGTTACAGCTCCTGCAAATATGCTACTGTGATTACCAATGTTATGTACTGCAATGAACCCCACCACAAGTGAGCATGAAACATATTGCAATATGGTTACACTTAACAGTTGTGTGCACGGCAAACTGGCAGTCCTTAACATGCCAGGGAATAGGTGATCCATAACATGGTAGTTCACACTCACTGACTACAGGTTGATGTTCCCCAGCCACATCAGAAGTACCTATGCAGTTGTGGGGGAGAGGTGTTGTCAGCACACACACACATATGGTATTAGTACCAGATAATATGTGCATTTAGCAACATGTATAGTACAAGCTGTAATACTACCCAAATTGCTAGCATTCATAATATGTGTGCACATGTGTGCATTACAAAACCCCAACTACCAATGCAGATTGACCTGACATATGCATACAGGTATGCAGAGGCTGCCACTATGGATGCTACAGTAGTAACATGATGACCACTGGAGGCTTACCTGGATGCTTCTCAGCTGTAGATTTTGTGCCACCCCACTACACAACATATGTACTAATATTTTCCTGTGAGCTGGTGATTGACACCAGGTTTGCCAGGAAGTCCTCTGTGGCTGAGAGTGGTGGTTGTGTAGCAGGCCCTCCCCCTGTGCTGGCACAGTCCCTGGCCAACAGCAGTGACCTTGGCTGTTCATGGTGTATGAGATTGGTAGCACAATGTCAGATCTGTTCATAGCTCCTGTCCCAGTAGCCCACATTATTCAATGTTGCTATCAGGTCTGCCCACAGGGCAGGGCATTGTTGCTGGTTATGGCGGCTCCTTGACAACAACACTCGGTGATGAAGTCTCGCTGCATTGATAATTGCAAGGGTCTCAGCTTCTGAGAAGGCTGGGTTGCATCTTCTGTACATTCTACCTGAAAGACATGAGCAGGGGAAGACATCACAGGACTGCATACATTGCTCACCATTATGTACAGAACCTGCACATCCACGTTTGCCAGCACTATCCACCACTAACACCCACATCATTCCCCCGCCATCTATCAGCACAGTATGTCTATGGGTATCGGCAACAAACTGGCAATAGAGCATGCATTGCCCCTGATCCTGATGTGTCATGCTACCTGCTACATGTGTTATGAGGTGTTGCACTGCATGTAGCTGCTGCACCTATTATTGCTTGTTCATAGGCTGTCTACATGGTCTGCTGTGGTGTCAGCTTCCTACTGTAGTAGTAATCACTTGGTCTGTAGGCCCACCCTCAGGTCTCCCTAGCCTTCCTCCCTCACATTCTGGACTATATGGCTGGACAATGTCCTACAGTTTCCCCAGCCAGTCTGGTTGAGATTAGTGGCCTGGCACTATGTAGCACATGCCACATGTACATGGATGGATAGCCATCTACAGACACCACCAAAGACTGTAGGAACATGTAGTCCATGCTCTCTGCCTGTCAAGGCTGCATATCTGTCCCCAAACAGGTTTTCAACACAATCAGTACACCTTATGCAATGCCCACACCTACACAACACACACAAACATATGCAGTGGTTCTCAACATCCGCATCCACAAACAAAATGGATCTCTGAGGCCAAGCCACACATGAACACCACAGCCATACCAGCACCTACCACACATGGCCACACATCTGTGCCCCACAGCCATGCAGGCATAAGCTCAAGTCAAACATGTTATACATAGGGGACTCCAGTGGAAACACACTGGTGTGCCTTTCCCCTGGCTGGGTATGTGGATGGTCACAGTTACTTTTCTGACTGTTGACAGACTTGGCCATATTGCATATGCATTGCTGTCTCCCACCAACAAGTACTGTCATGGGTCTGTCACTGTACATGCTGGTGCTCCTGACCTGACCTGACATGTTCGTCCATGGACTATATGCAGTGAGACATTAGTGAGCAAAGTGGTTATGTGTCCCAGGCAGGTATGTTCCTAGCCTTCTGGACACCCAGATGGATGCTGCAATACAATCAGGGAATGATTGCCCTTAGCATGTGCACATTTATTCTGTGATATTCCAGGGGTTCCAGTACCTGTGATTCTCAGATTATATGGTACACAGACCATGATGCTCTGTGAGAGAGGCCTCCATCTGTCTTCACTGGTCTTCTTGCATCTGGCAGTGTTTCTTACCAGCCCCATAGTGACTGCATTAATAACATTGGTGAAGTTATGACTACCAACATACAAGTGTCAGTACAGCACACATTTAAGGCCATGCTGCTAAATGCTAGAAGTGTACACATGACTTTGCTCTCATTGCAAGCAGTCCTGCCCTGGGAACAGCAGACATCTCAGCACTCACACAGACCATGGTTCAAAGAGGCAGAGAGCGCCCCAGTCTTATATGGTCAACCATCCTGTCATACATGCAGAAGACAAAGTGTAGTCGGTAATGCCATGGGACATGGGGTTTCTGTATACATAAGACACATACACACCTCCATGCTGTACAGGCAGTAAGATGCACAGGGGGCACTGCAGGGGCAGTCCACCATTGCTAACATGAAACTATGCAAATCACAGCTAGGTACTAGCCACCACATGTGACCAGGATCCCCATTCAGCCTATATGGACCTCATCAACTGTATTATGAGCCAGGTCTGTACCTTGATCCTGGGTCAGTTGAATGACCCTAACATACATTGTAAGCTATTCCCATACCAGCACACAAATGACCAGAAAGCCATCAACAATGGATGTACAAACACCTTGGTGTGGCCAGGGGCTACTCCTACATGAGGTGAAGGTGTATTGCAGTTGACATATCACAACATGGGTTACCACTGCAGCATCCCTATGGTGTCATCCTCCATGGCAAAGCAACCATCATGCAGTCACGTTTGCAGTCACCATCATCCACAATATCCAGCTAGCTAGGCTCAGCAATACATACACCTCCAACATGGAATACATCCTCCTGGGAGGGGGTTTACACAGCCTCACAGCCCCCAACCCCTCATTCAAGACTGGCACCAATATGCACACATACATACGGCCACGGTGGTGCAGCGGTTGGCATTGTCACCTCACAGCAAGAGGTTCTCCCATTCTATTCTCAGCTGGAGCACCTTCTGTGTGGAGTCTGCATGTCCTGCCCGTGGTTGAGTGACGTTTAAAGACATACAGGTAGGTGCATGTGTGAATGGGTGCACCTTCTTTGAAGGTTGGGCATCGGGCTGGCAACTTGGCACTGTAAGAATCCACTGCCGATCATTAGCAGACTGGCGTTCCACTGTGGTGACCCCTAACCGGGAAAAGCCGAAAGACAAGCAAACATACAAGCACTATTTGTGCATTTGTATACATGCATGTAGTCACGTATACCCAACAGGCCTACGTCATCCTCTGCAAAGATATGTACATCTGTCTGGTGGACATGTGCAATGCATACTGTCGGTAACACGGATGACATACCGCTGTCTGAGACAAAGTATGGGCAGGTGCCAATTCTGGAGCAATGTCACCTTAGCCAGTACATGAGAATGATAGTGGTCCTGCATATCTGCGCAACAAACACAGTGCTTACATTGTCTACATCCACTACAGACAGGCATCCCCCTACTGCACATATGTCTGCAACAGCACAGGTAGCAGCTGCCCACTTCTGGTGTGCAAGGACACCGGCTATACCAGTGCTGTTGGTATAGCATACTGGATGCAAGACAGAGTTGGTGTAGGCTTCACCCACTGTGTTCTACATCAGTATATCAGGATATGCACAGTACAGCCCATCTCTCCTATATGTTGGAACAGGTCACCATTGCCATGTGATAGTCAAGCTATACATCTGCCATGAGAGCCTATCACATCACAGGATGCAGCCTACCTGACCCCAAGCATAACCTTGCAACACCATAAGGAACCATATTGAAAGGAGGACTGAGTACTGCCTTTGTCCGATCCGTTTGATCAACGACCATTGTCACCACTTTACACTAAGGTGAGACATCCCCCACTCAGTCACATGATAGACCCAGCAGCCTAAATAGACTATTCTGCAAGGCCATAGCAGCGTTTCAAGTGAATCTTATTAAGAAGGACATGTGCAACCTGGACACACACCATTATATGGACTTAGGCTTTGTCAAGGAAGGGCTAATGTCTGCTACACTCAGGTGGCCTCAATGACACAGTCACCAAAGCCATGGATGGGGGGGGTGATACTGCAAAATGCCTACCTTGAGCTGGACAAACTATATGACAGTATAGGCCATGTGGCTATCATAGATATAACAGTGCCAAGTACGCATCACACCATATGTTACAATGGGTCTAGGTTATAATGTCGACAGATGGGAAGACCGACAGCGAAATCACCGACGCGAGAAGATCGACGGATGAAACACCGACGCGGAGAACACCGAGATGGGGAAAGGATGTGTAAGTATGCGGTAGTGACGGACGTTAGGGTGCGAGTAAGGTAAGTGTGCGATGTTGGCGGTCTGTAGGGGTAGGGGTGGGTTAAGTGAGTTAGGGTTAGGGCACGAGTTAGGTAAGGGTGCAGTAGTGACTGTTTTGGGTTACGGGCGGGTTAAGTGAGTTAGGGTTAGGGCGCGAGTTAGGTAAGGGTGCGGTAGTGAATGTTTTGGGTTAGGGGCGGGTTAAGTGAGTTAGGGTTAGGGCGCGAGTTAGGTAAAGGTGCAGTAGTGACTTTGTTTGGGTTAGGGGCGGGTTAAGTGAGTTAGGGTCAGGGAGCGGGTTAGGTTAGTGTGCGATAGTGACGGACCTTAGGGTTAGGGTTTCGGTTAGGGTAGTGGATAGTTGTGTATGTAAGGTTTAGTGTTTGTTTGTTAGGATTTAGGTGTGCTTGTGTTGTGTGTGTGGTTTTTGGTCAGGGAATTTGTTTTGTTTATTGGTTGTTGTGGTGATGTGTTGAGTGTGTGTGGTGTCGTGTTTGTGAGCTGTTGATGATGTGGTGTCGGTGATGTTGTTGTCGATGTTGTGTGCTGTCGGTGTTATAACCTAGAACCGTTACAATAGGGGTCACACACCAGTGCATTGACATGACCCACCTATTCCACATAGACCGCAAGAGGCTCACCCATAAGTAGGTGTGTAATCTGTTGTTCCCTGTTTGGGCCTCTGTTATGTGTAATGTACACATCTGAGATGCATGTAACAGCCATTAGCCTATGTCCGACTAGGTCTGTGGATGACTGCATGCTGTGTGCTGTCACCAAATTCCTTAGTGATGTGGAAATCTGCCTAGGATGTTCTCACACAGATACAAGACCGTTGACAAACACATGGCTTCAGGCCACATACCAGGGCATGCAGTGTGAACCCCTATGGGGAGAGTGACATCCTTACATATTATGAGAGTACAAACAACATCCTGGGGATGTGATCAGTCATGAGCGTGCTGTGGACACAAGTCTTTGTCAACATGACATGTAAAGACAATGTTGCTTCCATTGTAAGATAAACCTTCTACATGGCCCATGTCATACATAAGTGTATGTCATCATGGGGCATGGGGTGGAAACATCCCAACATCCCCTCCCAATGAGGACCATTAATGTATATAATTCCCTGTTCATCATGTCTGTCATTACTTTCTAACTTTATGATAAATGGAACTAAATATGAGGCAAACCTCTGGGCAGTCTGTGAAAATGTGTACAGTTGAGAGGTATGCCCCTCTCCCCCAACACACCCATGTTCCCATAGAAATGCAGTAACATGTATGTTTGTAAAGTAATAGCAGCAGACCACACATTTTCATGGCTGTCCCAATCAACTTGTTAACTTGTTCCATGTCCACAATATGGAGTGGTCAATGTACTATGTATGTGCATGGTTAATACTATCAGGAAGTAGACTGCACCTGCTGTTGGCTGTTGTGGCTTAGTAATCTAAGTACAGTACTGTGGTTGACAGGGTCCATGGTGCAAGACTGGCTGTGCCAACTATCTTGCATGTCAGATTCACCTACAGTAGGAGTTGCACACACTGTCCAGAAGTCAATATTTGTTACTGCATGAAAGCTGGACAATGGAGGGTCATGGGGCCACACATATAGGCAGTACACAGCTTGTAGTAACCTACACAGTGCCTAGTAGAGCAGCAGGTTGTGAAAAGTCAGTGTAGTGCCAGGTTATAAATGGCTACCACATTACTGTGTCAGTACTGACAACAAGTCAGTTGGCACAATCCATACCCCTGGAATGACAGGGTGTCACAGAATGTCTACACTTATGCAATATATATCTATTCTACTTGTCATAACATTGCATTTGTTTGCCAAACTCTTTGCAAAACAATAAATGTTGATGTGAAAACACCAATGACAGACAGTTGAGAAGCAGATGTCATACCCATAAGAAAATGCAAGCTAATACAAAACCGTTCTACCAACTGTCTACATTTAGAAGAGCAATATTAACACCCTGTCCCCATGTCATATAAGGGCTTGTCCTGATGTCAGTCTGTAAGAGTTTGACAGCTATGGCCAACATGTAGCCTTATAATAACATTGCGACACAAACTGTCTGAAGACCACAGCAGATGTAGGGGTGCAATGATGGACAACTGGCTAAACAGGTACAGTCAGAGGTTTGAAGTCTGTAACCCTGTGTGTGATGTTATGACTTCTACCCCACTCACACCATGACTACAAATACATAGCAGCAACTGTGGACAAAGCTTGTGACTGGACTACAGAAGGACAAAGAGACCCATATAAGGGGAAGGGGAACCAATGGCCAGACAAACAGAGAATGCGCACACCAGAACAATTTTTGCAGTAACTTATGTTTCCTGCAGTGTATGGAGTCAGTAAAAAAATGTCTGTCAGTGGTTCATCACATTACTCTATACTGGTTTGCCACTGACATACCAGGACATCACAGTGCTATGTAGAATATACTGTACCACACATATTATGGAAACCTCTGCTCAATCCAATGCACTCTGTACCCACACCAGGATACCACTCAGTTAATAAGGATAGCACACAGCCAGGAGATCCCCAGCCAGTATATTACTGAGGTGCAAGACTGTTTAAACAGGTTCATCAGACAATCGGCTGTAGCACACAAAATCCTGGACCGGAGTACAGGTAGCTCTGCAATGGAGTCCCACTCTTACTATTGAAGGTCATACTGGGCATGCTCCTACACTTAGACAATTACAGGCCATGTCTAAACCCACATCTAACTATACTACTGTGTTGTCCATATATGTCTTTGCATGCAGACAGCTATGTACACCTTAACTGTCTCCCCCCACCCCCATCAGAAAGGGTTACCCTCATCTATCTGTAGGTGGCACATATGTGATATATCTGCATCTGTTCAGTGTGATATATATATATATATATATATATATATATATATATATACAACATATATAAATATATCAATTATAGACAGGCAGAGACAGAAGGAGAAAGAGAGAGAGAGAGGCATAAAGAGAGAGAGGGGTACACCTTGAAAGGCATAGCATGGTGTTCTGCTGCAGCGATTTGCACACCAATTGTAACCAGTGGCACATGCCAGTATGAAGGTGAGCTCCATTGTGTAATAGTAGTGAGGTAGAGGTTGTAATCACACATCACCCACCTTGTGTGTGTGTAGGTTAAAGCATTTTGAGGCCTTATCCACCCAGTAACTCCTCACTGCCCTACTTTACAAGGCCTGCTGATGTCATTCACCTTAGAACCATCTTTGGACACTCTTCATACATATAAGCTCTATGGCACATGCAATAAGTATGTAGCACTATTGTACATACAACTAGATTGGTAGGGGTTCTAATCTCAGTACTAACTGTGTGTGAGTGTGTGTGTGTGTGTGTGTGTGTGTGTGTGTGTGTGTGTGTGTGTGTGTGTGTGTGTGTGTGTGTGTGTGTGTGTGTGTGTGTGCATGTGTGTTTGTAGGTTAAAGCATTTTGAGGCCTTTTCAACCCAGTAAACCTCCCATTGCCCAACTTTACAAGGCCTGCTGATGTCATTCACCTTAGAAGCACCTTTGGACACCATTCAGCCCTATAAGCTCTGTGGCACATGTGATAAGTACGTAGCAGTAGCACTATAGAAAATAAAACTAGATAGGTAGGGGTTCTAATTTCAGAACTGGCAACTGTGTGTGTGTGTTTATAGGTTAAAGCATGCTGAGGCCTTTTCCACCCAGTAAACCCCCCATTGTCCTACTTTCCAAGGTTTGCTGATGTCATTCACCTTAGATGCACCATGGAGAGTATGTAGGTCTATAATCTATGTGGCATATGCAATAAGGGTGTAGCAATATAGGACAGGCAACTAATATGTAGGGCTTCTAATCACAGTATTACCAACTGTGATATTGTATGTGTGTGTGTGAGAAGCCTATCCCCTGTGTTCACTGGTTATACCATTTTGAAACCTGTTCCACCCCGTTGACCCCCCCCCATTGCATTACTTTATAGGGCCTCTTCATGTCATCCACCTTAGATTGCACTGTTGGACACTTTCTAGGCATATAAGGTTCATGGCACATGCGATAAAGAGATAGCACTATAATACATCTAGGTAGGTATGGTTTTGAATCTCAATATAGCCAACTGTGTTTGTGTGTGAAGCATATTACCTGTGGCTGTCATGTGTGTTGGCTATTCCATTTTAAGGCCTGTTGACCCCTTCTCCATGGCATTACTTTAAAGAACCTGTTGATGTCATCCACCTTAGATGCACCATTTGAAACTTTACAGGCCATACCACTCATCTCCACAGATGTATGCAGAATGTCCAGATGTTTGCAACATATATGTGGTCTGTGTCTCATAACAATGGGGTTTTCTGTCAAATCACTGGCAAATCCGTGAGAGTTGACATCTCAAATAGTAATAGACATGTCAGCTTCAGATGTTATACCCTTCTGAGACTTCATGTTGAGGCAAAACCTGTTACCCTATCATTTGTCTAGATTTGTAAGAGCAATATGTGAGAAGTGTCCTTATTTTGAGGGGGTTTATCCCACCTTTCCTGAATGCATTCTCAAGATTAATCATTGAAAGAGGTTGTGAGTTATGTTCCTGGTATATAATCTCCATGGCACATGCGATATGTATGCAGCACTATAGTGTATGCAAGTAGATAGGTAGGTGCTGTAATCTGACTATTGCCACCTATGTGAGTGTATGTTTGTATATGCATATCCCCTGTGGCTGTCTTGTGTGTGTGTGTGTGTGTGTGTGTGTGTGTGTGTGTGTGTGTGTGTGTGTGTGTGATGGTTATACCATTTTGTGTGCCTGTTATACCCAGTTAACTCCCCATTGCTATTGCCTACTCAGGGCCCCTACAGATGTTATCCACCTTAGAAGTACAGTTACCCATTTTATAGCACAAAGGGACTGTGACACTTGCAATAGTCATGTTGTTTTGTATTGTACATAATAACATAAGTAGGTGCTCTTATCTGAAAAGTGGCAATTCTGTGTGCATGTGTGTTTCAATGCATGTCCCCATGCAGCACTGTGTGTGTGTTTGAGATGGCTGTACAATGTTAAGTGCCTATTAACCACCCCAGTGCCAATCCTAACAGTGCCTGCAAATGTCACCCACCTGAATCATAGTGGCAGACACTGCAAAACTATAGTAGCTCTGTGGTGCTTCTGTTCTCTCAACCCATCACAGTAAGACATCTGGTTAAAGCTATACAAAAAAGTGGTGCAAACGCCAAACATTGAACACAACCTTCACATATTGCTGTGAAACTCATTGAAAGTAGAAAGCAGAACAGGTTGTGCATTCAAATGCATTTACCAAAGGGTATGAGTTGTGACATGACAATATCCGTCATTAATCTCTAATGTTAGTCATTCATGATTTTCCACCAATTTGCCAGAAAACCACAATATTATGACAAACAGAAATAAAATATGTGGCAAACATCAGGACATTCTGCAGAGATATGTACAGGTGAGAGGTATGGCTGCCATCAGTAGCACCCTACAGCTTGCAGTCCATGTTTGGCAAGGTGTGACCTGTGACAACTACTCAAACAGTACAGAGATCCCCAGAGTGTAGGACAACAAACATTTCATAAAGTTGTCGACTAATTGCATAGAGCAGTTATTGCATATCAGAAGCTCATTAATGGCATGACAAATAGTGCAAGTCACACAAAGAAGGTGTCATATTAGCAAACCAAAGGAAATCCTGTGTGTTGCACTTCCTGTGGGTATGGTATGTCCTGCCAGCTGTCACGTTACTACAAGATGTGTCCCACAGTCCACATTTGATAAGGTGGCAACCACAATCTTTGTCACCTATGTGCATGCAATAGATAGACATGTGAAGGCCCTGTGACTACCTGCTGCCCCCAATGACCCACATGCATCTAGCATGAATGCTAACTGCCACCACACACATATGTAAGTACTGCCTAAGCCTGTGTCAACTATAAGTAGTGTGCAGTCTGTCATTGAGCCACAGACTGCTGTTAACACACTGCAATGGGCCATACAGTGGGTATGGAATGGTGCCAAGGTCCTGGCCTCAAGCTGAATGTGGACAACAGTGTCAGCATATTGTATGGCAAGGACATGGCCCCACTATTTCCCACATCAGCAAGAACCACATAAACACACACACTGCGATGACAGACCTGGGTAATCAGCATGCTAACAATGTTTCATTCAGGCAAAAAGTAGTGGCAGTGATGAGAAAAAGGTTGCATGTGGTTCACCACAAAGGTAAAGCGACTGCATCCGGACAAAAGGTGGACATTACCTCTGAATAGTCCTCAGTCGGTACAACAATACATTAGCAGCATGGCCCGTCTGCTATACACCTATGCAGACACCTGCAGAAACTGTAAAGGCTATGTTAACACCCACAAAGTTCATCCATGGCCCTCAACACCTGTTCCATGCAGACAGCCTCTAATCAGTACTTCCCCAGTAGTTTCAGGCAGGTCATCCACAGGTATCTGTGGCATGTCTAGATGTCAACGTTGTGCTCAGCTATTCAACAACTGCCCCATATATGACAGTATAACTCTATGCGCATTACTAGCATGACAGGCCTGAATCACATATGACACAGCACAAAAACCTGATGGAGAGACAGGTTTATCAACCAGGGGCTGCCCTGTCTCATGAATGCACTCCCCAAACTTTCCAAACACAGTACCAAGCAAAACCCCATCAACTGCATCAAAGATGAGTGGATGGGAAAAAAAAAACAAACATCTGTCCCAGGGTCCAACCTGTGTCCAGCAGTGCCATGGTTAACAGGTGCTGATTGATGAGTGTGTTGGGCATGAAGTAAGGGACACAGTTCCAGTACTCTAGTAACTTCCTTTGTAACTATGAACCTGTGATCCTAAGGAACACCCAAGTGATATGTATCAGGACTAGTTTGCTGTGTAAAGGGGTATGCATGCAATGTTGCACTGTCTACCCCATTGTCTCTCACACACTGTTCCACACATACCTTGATGATGAAAAGGTTTCCATGTTGCCACCCTGCCATCTTAATCTTGTGTAATGGCAGCAGCTCACCACGACTTACACACACAGACACCTGGAACAGAAACAGAATAAGGCCTGTGAAACAACAGTCAGTCTGCAGTACTAACAGCAATAAAGCATCATAGCACATAGGTACATACACTTTGATGCATGCACATGACAACTGGCAGCAGACACCACCTTACAGGGCATAACACTACTACACTACAAAAGGCCATTACCTGTACTAGAGTCACCCTGTGCATCAGACACATATTAGCATGTCCCTGCATCAATGGTATGAATAACAGGGATGTGGCACAGGTATCATCACATGCACAGACTGGGGTGGGGTTGCCAAAGGCCTAGGCTTTGACATACAGCCGACATCATATGTGTGTGTCTGGAGGGATGCTGGTCAGCTGGGCCATGGAGAGGAGCTGTGTGCATGTGTCGGTGACCTACATGTGACATTGATGTGTGAGTGTGCGCATGCACACAGTCAAGCCATGTGCTGGCCATACACAAGGGTATGTTAGACAGCCATGGAGTGTACATGGCAGAATGCACAGTTCACCGTCTCTGGCCATGAACATAGGAACTGCTTCTGCCAGGAGTGGCACTGGCACCACCATGCCCAAGGCCAGATGCAGTACTACTTCCTTTTGGTGACCGGTGTCTGCTGGCTCTGTGTCCCTCACGGGACCTCCCAGAGCCATGTGCCCATGACCTGCCACATTGTGGTGTGTACAGCACCCTCCCTTCATTAATACTGGTGATACTGCCACTATGGGAGTGTGAGTGTGGGCTCTCAACTGATGCTGTTGTTGACCTACATCCCTTGTCTGATGACCTACTCCCACCACATGTTCAAGCACAGACATTGCATGGTTAAGAACTGACAATGTCTCACCCCACCTTCTATCCACTACATCAGCAAAATGATGTAAGGCATCACCGATGCTGTGGTGGGAGTCATGTAGTCCAGGCAGTGTTGCATCCATGATCCTGAGCATCCATCTCGTGTACCATTCACAATGTGCCTGTGCCTCCATGATGGACTGAAACATTTGCCAGCTGACACATGCTGTGACACCTCTGGCAGGGGCTGGATGGGCAGCAATCCTCCCTTGACAGTCAAGAGGAGAAGCTAAACACTTGCACCATACCACACTCATCACATAGTCTCACTAAATCTACACCACCAAACTCCACACATAAAAACACAAAAACATTCGCGGAGGCTCTCAATAATAATCTGCTCAAGCAACAGAGACCTCCAAAGCAGAAATGCAAGCAAACTCCACCCCCCCAACACAACCCAAATGACACATAGCCTGCAGACTCAGTGTGCCACTCAACCACAGCCAATAAGGCAAAACAACGTACCCAGCACACTAGTCATAGGCGACTCTATAGTCAGGCACACTGATGTCCCACTCACCAGGCTAAACAAGGAGAAGGTTACTGCCAGCTGCCTGTCGGGTGCCAGGATCTGCCACATAACCTACGCACTCAGGTCACTCCACAACAAGTACAAATATGACTCTGTCATTATCTATGTTGGTGTGAACAACCTGAGACATACCTCCCTGGACTACATGAAAAGAGACATGGAAGAGCTCTCCGATCTTGTAGCCCAGGCAGGTATGACCCTAGCCCTGAGTAGCATTCTGCCATCACCCAGAATGATGCCGCAGTACAAGGACAAAATGATTGACTTCAACAATTGGCTAAGCTTCTGGTGCCATTCTAAAGGAATCCAGTATTTGCCTGCCTGGGATGACATGGTCGACAGACCACGATGCTTTGCCAGAGATGGCCTGCACCTGTCACCCCTGGGATTCTGGATACTGGCTAAGGTTCTTGCCGCCCCATAGTGCCTTTTTTAGGCAAGGTTCTAATGACAAATTCACCACCATAACAGGAACAGGCAAGCAAAAACTGAGGGTGATGCTACTCAATGCTAGAAGTCTAAATCTCAAAATGCACTTATTCGAGGCACTCCTTAAAATGGAGAACATCAATATCTGTGCAGTGACTGAGACCTGGTTCAAGGCTCCAGAGAACACCCCTGCACTACCAGGCTATAACTCATACCACACTTTTCGGCCATGTAACCTGGACCGGAACACCAAAGGCAGATGTGTGTCCATATTCATTAAGGATATCCACACCTCCAGGCTAGTTGCTCAGCATAATGCAGCCAAGGTTATCCAAATGCAACTAACTCTGGGCAAAACTGCAATCCAAATTGTAGCTTGCTACAGATCACCCACCATGCCCCAGGATTCCCACTCCTCTTTTCTTGATGTACTTTAAAATATTAGGGTTCAACCAAACACCATAACAATGGGCAATTTCAACTACCCCACCATTAACTGGGAAAACTACTCATGCACCAACTCCTTTGCTCAACGCTTTCTGGAATTCATAAACTCCAATGCTCTGGATCAACATATCCACACCCCCACCAGGGGCAACAATATCCTGGATCTAGTCATTACCAATATGAGTGACCGGTGTTCCACACCTGAAGTCAACACCTCATTGGCCCGCTCCGACCATAGGCTAATTACCCTAGATATCCACATCCTGCCTCTACCCCCCATTAAGGAAACTATGGAAAAAAATTCCCCAAAGCAACTTCATGCTTCTTAAGACAGAAGTGGTGACCTTTATGACACCCATGCAGATGGACAATACAGTTACGACTACTGAATCCTACACAATTGCACTTTATAAGCACTTACATGAGTTCATGGATCGTGCTATCCCAAACAGAACCAAGATGCTATCCTCCAAAAAAAGGAAGCGAATCTGGTGGTCCCCTGCCATAAACAAACTGTACAACAGAAGGAAGAAACTCTTGCAAAAGAGAGTAAAATCCCATGAGTGGAGGAACCCCCTGGTCAGCCTCAGTAAGAAGCTGCGATCCCTGATAAAATCCTCCAAAGCTAGTTATGGAAACAAAATCGCCACTGATTCTAAAGACAACAACAAAGCATTCTATAGCTATGTCAAGAATCTCAATGGCAACACTCAGATCTGATCTGTGTTACAGCACAATGGCACTAAATATACAGACCCAACTGATATTGCCAACATCCTGGCAGATAGGTTCAGTGCTAACTTTACCCCCCTCTCACCCCCTAAACAGCCCATCTCTATACCGGAAGAATGCAAAGTTCCCATAATCATGGCTGCACAGGTAAAAACCACACTCTCTAAAGCCAAGAATACAGCATCCATGGGACCAAACAATATCCCAGGCTGCATTCTACACGAACTACAGAACAAACTGGCACCCCACATAAGTACTATGTTCAAGCATAGCCTCACCTCAGGCTTTGTGCCTGCTGAATGGCGCACAGCAATGGTTATCCCACTCCAGAAGGGGGGAGCCACCACGGACCCTGGGAACTACCGCCCCATTAGCCTGACGAGCCTGGTCTGTAAGGCCATGGAACGTATCATCATGTAACTTATAAACAAAGACATTGGTAATCTCCAAACTCTGGATCCCACCCAGTTCGGGTTTGTAAAAGGCAGAGCATGTCTCCTAAACCTGACAGACTTCTTTGAAGCAGTCACTAAAGCCATAGACAAGGGTAAGGTGGTTCACACAGCCTATCTAGATCTTGCCAAGGCTTTCAACACCATCCCCCACTCTGGAATTATAGATAAACTCGCTAAATTAGGTATACATCCCTATGTCACAAGATGGTTTGCCAACTGGCTCACTGACAGAACCAACACTGTGAAAGTAGCAGACTCCAAATCCGACTTCAGACCAGAGACAAGTGGAGTACCACAGAGTTCAGTCCTGGATTCTCTCCTGTTTTGTATCTACTTCTCTGAAGTGCAGGCTAACACAGAAGGTCTTTGGCTAACGAAGTCCACAGATGACTGCAAACTAGGAGCCATAATCAATACTCCTAACAATGTGGACATCCTACAAAAGGGCCTCACTGAGACAGATGCCTGGTGTCAAAGCCATTGCGTCAAGCTCAATGCCAAAAAGCGCATTGTCATCCCCTTTGGTAAAAACTCTGTTCTCATGAACTACAACATAGGTGGTAGTATACTTAACACTGAAAGTGTGATAAGAGACCTTGGGACACAGGTGGACAGTAGTCTCTCCTTTGATAATCACATCACCACAGTAGTCAGGAAATCCTTCTACGTGGCACACCTCATCACAAAAGGTTTCTCATCCAGAAAAAAAGAGGTCATTGTTCCCCTCTACTCATCACTCATTAGACCCATTATAGAGTACAATGCCCCTTTTGGTATGTACCTCACGAGACATCTACAACAACTGGAAAGGTCACAGAAATACCTCACAAAGAGGATTACCGGCCTCAAACAGATGCCCTACGCAGACCATCTCAAAAAAACTCCAGCTTTACTCTGTTGCATATTGCCTACTCAGAGGTGATCTCTGCCTAACATACAAAGCTATGTCAAACCCAGAGTTGTTGGACATGCTCCATTTAAAGAAACCCCAATCCCTCTGAGCTACATGCTCTAGGGACCTAAACCTTGTCACCACATTAAACAGAACATGCCGGAGGGATGGATTCCTGTCCCAGAGACTTCCCATACTCTGGAATAAACTACCTTTCTATATCAAACAAAGCTCCTCATTAGCACTTTTCAAGAAAAATCTTGATGATTGGATGAGAAATAGGAAATTCACCCCGGGGATCACCTCTGTGGCTCTGCTCGACAGTGGCACAGGAAAATAATTTTCTTGGGTGGCAAAAGCCAGGGTACCATTTGGCTGGGCTTGTATAGCCCTCAGGGCCAATAGCCTAGTACCTACCTATGAACCTATGAACCTATGAGCAACCCTGTCAACCTGCCTGTGTGGGACCTCAACCAGCTCTCTGACTATGACTAGTGTCTACAGACACAGATGCTATAGTTGCCACACTACCCTCTTCAATGTCACCACCTTCCGACTGCCCAATATCTGTGGCTACTGGGGACTGGTTATGTGTGGGCATACTGACTGTGTGTGGGGACACTGGGGTGGAAGTGGGATGTCAATCAATGGGACAGATTCAGCCCCCAACAACCCCATCTGTACCTCACAATGGCCACCATCATCAGTGTCCGATGAGGCACTGACATCAGGTTGTCAGGGGGACATACTCTGACCCACATGGTCACCTGTGAGGGGAAGAAAACATGACTACATTAATTCCAGCACTATAATGTTTGATGATACACACACACACACACACACGCACACACACACACACACACATACACACACACACACACATGCACACACATATGTGAGGTGCAACAAAGGCATTATACAGACCACACCTTCTGACTGATGCCACGCACAACACGCAATCAGAGCACAGCAGACACACACTGGACAGGCCCACAACAACATGCAGTACTACTATGTCCACTTAATATTGTTAGTACTATACACCTGTGAGATACATGACAAGTCAGAGTATGTGATGGACCATCACCTAACACACACTGCACCTGTGTACACAATAGTTATACACCCCTGTATAGCACAGTCACTACACCTATACAAAACTACATGGGGATATGTTACAGCTCCTGCAAATATGCTACTGTGATTACCAATGTTATGTACTGCAATGAACCCCACCACAAGTGAGCATGAAACATATTGCAATATGGTTACACTTAACAGTTGTGTGCACGGCAAACTGGCAGTCCTTAACATGCCAGGGAATAGGTGATCCATAACATGGTAGTTCACACTCACTGACTACAGGTTGATGTTCCCCAGCCACATCAGAAGTACCTATGCAGTTGTGGGGAGAGGTGTTGTCAGCACACACACACATATGGTATTAGTACCAGATAATATGTGCATTTAGCAACATGTATAGTACAAGCTGTAATACTACCCAAATTGCTAGCATTCATAATATGTGTGCACATGTGTGCATTACAAAACCCCAACTACCAATGCAGATTGACCTGACATATGCATACAGGTATGCAGAGGCTGCCACTATGGATGCTACAGTATTAACATGATGACCACTGGAGGCTTACCTGGATGCTTCTCAGCTGTAGATTTTGTGCCACCCCACTACACAACATATGTACTAATATTTTCCTGTGAGCTGGTGATTGACACCAGGTTTGCCAGGAAGTCCTCTGTGGCTGAGAGTGGTGGTTGTGTAGCAGGCCCTCCCCCTGTGCTGGCACAGTCCCTGGCCAACAGCAGTGACCTTGGCTGTTCATGGTGTATGAAATTGGTAGCACAATGTCAGATCTGTTCATAGCTCCTGTCCCAGTAGCCCACATTATTCAATGTTGCTATCAGGTCTGCCCACAGGGCAGGGCATTGTTGCTGGTTATGGCGGCTCCTTGACAACAACACTCGGTGATGAAGTCTCGCTGCATTGATAATTGCAAGGGTCTCAGCTTCTGAGAAGGCTGGGTTGCATCTTCTGTACATTCTACCTGAAAGACATGAGCAGGGGAAGACATCACAGGACTGCATACATTGCTCACCATTATGTACAGAACCTGCACATCCACGTTTGCCAGCACTATCCACCACTAACACCCACATCATTCCCCCGCCATCTATCAGCACAGTATGTCTATGGGTATCGGCAACAAACTGGCAATAGAGCATGCATTGCCCCCCTGATCCTGATGTGTCATGCTACCTGCTACATGTGTTATGAGGTGTTGCACTGCATGTAGCTGCTGCACCTATTATTGCTTGTTCATAGGCTGTCTACATGGTCTGCTGTGGTGTCAGCTTCCTACTGTAGTAGTAATCACTTGGTCTGTAGGCCCACCCCTCAGGTCTCCCTAGCCTTCCTCCCTCACATTCTGGACTATATGGCTGGACAATGTCCTACAGTTTCCCCAGCCAGTCTGGTTGAGATTAGTGGCCTGGCACTATGTAGCACATGCCACATGTACATGGATGGATAGCCATCTACAGACACCACCAAAGACTGTAGGAACATGTAGTCCATGCTCTCTGCCTGTCAAGGCTGCATATCTGTCCCCAAACAGGTTTTCAACACAATCAGTACACCTTATGCAATGCCCACACCTACACAACACACACAAACATATGCAGTGGTTCTCAACATCCGCATCCACAAACAAAGGGGATCTCTGAGGCCAAGCCACACATGAACACCACAGCCATACCAGCACCTACCACACATGGCCACACATCTGTGCCCCACAGCCATGCAGGCATAAGCTCAAGTCAAACATGTTATACATAGGGGACTCCAGTGGAAACACACTGGTGTGCCTTTCCCCTGGCTGGGTATGTGGATGGTCACAGTTACTTTTCTGACTGTTGACAGACTTGGCCATATTGCATATGCATTGCTGTCTCCCACCAACAAGTACTGTCATGGGTCTGTCACTGTACATGCTGGTGCTCCTGACCTGACCTGACATGTTCGTCCATGGACTATATGCAGTGAGACATTAGTGAGCAAAGTGGTTATGTGTCCCAGGCAGGTATGTTCCTAGCCTTCTGGACACCCAGATGGATGCTGCAATACAATCAGGGAATGATTGCCCTTAGCATGTGCACATTTATTCTGTGATATTCCAGGGGTTCCAGTACCTGTGATTCTCAGATTATATGGTACACAGACCATGATGCTCTGTGAGAGGCCTCCATCTGTCTTCACTGGTCTTCTTGCATCTGGCAGTGTTTCTTACCAGCCCCATAGTGACTGCATTAATAACATTGGTGAAGTTATGACTACCAACATACAAGTGTCAGTACAGCACACATTTAAGGCCATGCTGCTAAATGCTAGAAGTGTACACATGACTTTGCTCTCATTGCAAGCAGTCCTGCCCTGGGAACAGCAGACATCTCAGCACTCACACAGACCATGGTTCAAAGAGGCAGAGAGCGCCCCAGTCTTATATGGTCAACCATCCTGTCATACATGCAGAAGACAAAGTGTAGTCGGTAATGCCATGGGACATGGGGTTTCTGTATACATAAGACACATACACACCTCCATGCTGTACAGGCAGTAAGATGCACAGGGGGCACTGCAGGGGCAGTCCACCATTGCTAACATGAAACTATGCAAATCACAGCTAGGTACTAGCCACCACATGTGACCAGGATCCCCATTCAGCCTATATGGACCTCATCAACTGTATTATGAGCCAGGTCTGTACCTTGACCCTGGGTCAGTTGAATGACCCTAACATACATTGTAAGCTATTCCCATACCAGCACACAAATGACCAGAAAGCCATCAACAATGGATGTACAAACACCTTGGTGTGGCCAGGGGCTACTCCTACATGAGGTGAAGGTGTATTGCAGTTGACATATCACAACATGGGTTACCACTGCAGCATCCCTATGGTGTCATCCTCCATGGCAAAGCAACCATCATGCAGTCACGTTTGCAGTCACCATCTCCCACAATATCCAGCTAGCTAGGCTCAGCAATACATACACCTCCAACATGGAATACATCCTCCTGGGAGGGGGTTTACACAGCCTCACAGCCCCCAACCCCTCATTCAAGACTGGCACCAATATGCACACATACATACGGCCACGGTGGTGCAGCGGTTGGCATTGTCACCTCACAGCAAGAGGTTCTCCCATTCTATTCTCAGCTGGAGCACCTTCTGTGTGGAGTCTGCATGTCCTGCCCATGGTTGAGTGACGTTTAAAGACATACAGGTAGGTGCATGTGTGAATGGGTGCACCTTCTTTGAAGGTTGGGCATCGGGCTGGCAACTTGGCACTGTAAGAATCCACTGCCGATCATTAGCAGACTGGCGTTCCACTGTGGTGACCCCTAACCGGGAAAAGCCGAAAGACAAGCAAACATACAAGCACTATTTGTGCATTTGTATACATGCATGTAGTCACGTATACCCAACAGGCCTACGTCATCCTCTGCAAAGATATGTACATCTGTCTGGTGGACATGTGCAATGCATACTGTCGGTAACACGGATGACATACCGCTGTCTGAGACAAAGTATGGGCAGGTGCCAATTCTGGAGCAATGTCACCTTAGCCAGTACATGAGAATGATAGTGGTCCTGCATATCTGCGCAACAAACACAGTGCTTACATTGTCTACATCCACTACAGACAGGCATCCCCCTACTGCACATATGTCTGCAACAGCACAGGTAGCAGCTGCCCACTTCTGGTGTGCAAGGACACCAGCTATACCAGTGCTGTTGGTATAGCATACTGGATGCAAGACAGAGTTGGTGTAGGCTTCACCCACTGTGTTCTACATCAGTATATCAGGATATGCACAGTACAGCCCATCTCTCCTATATGTTGGAACAGGTCACCATTGCCATGTGATAGTCAAGCTATACATCTGCCATGAGAGCCTATCACATCACAGGATGCAGCCTACCTGACCCCAAGCATAACCTTGCAACACCATAAGGAACCATATTGAAAGGAGGACTGAGTACTGCCTTTGTCCGATCCGTTTGATCAACGACCATTGTCACCACTTTACACTAAGGTGAGACATCCCCCACTCAGTCACATGATAGACCCAGCAGCCTAAATAGACTATTCTGCAAGGCCATAGCAGCGTTTCAAGTGAATCTTATTAAGAAGGACATGTGCAACCTGGACACACACCATTACATGGACTTAGGCTTTGTCAAGGAAGGGCTAATGTCTGCTACACTCAGGTGGCCTCAATGACACAGTCACCAAAGCCATGGATGGGGGGGTGATACTGCAAAATGCCTACCTTGAGCTGGACAAACTATATGACAGTATAGGCCATGTGGCTATCATAGATATAACAGTGCCAAGTACGCATCACACCATATGTTACAATGGGTCTAGGTTATAATGTCGACAGATGGGAAGACCGACAGCGAAATCACCGACGCGAGAAGATCGACGGATGAAACACCGACGCGGAGAACACCGAGATGGGGAAAGGATGTGTAAGTATGCGGTAGTGACAGACGTTAGGGTGCGAGTAAGGTAAGTGTGCGATGTTGGCGGTCTGTAGGGGTAGGGGTGGGTTAAATGAGTTAGGGTTAGGGCACGAGTTAGGTAAGGGTGCAGTAGTGACTGTTTTGGGTTACGGGCGGGTTAAGTGAGTTAGGGTTAGGCGAGTTAGGTAAGTGCGGTAGTGAATGTTTTGGGTTAGGGGTTAAGTGAGTTAGGGTTAGGGCGAGTTAGGTAAAGGTGCAGTAGTGACTTTGTTTGGGTTAGGGCGGGTTAAGTGAGTTAGGGTCAGGAGCGGGTTAGGTTAGTGTCGATAGTGACGGACCTTAGGGTTAGGGTTTCGGTTAGGGTAGTAGATAGTTGTGTATGTAAGGTTTAGTGTTTGTTTGTTAGGATTTAGGTGTGCTTGTGTTGTGTGTGTGGTTTTTGGTCAGGGAATTTGTTTTGTTTATTGGTTGTTGTGGTGATGTGTTGAGTGTGTGTGGTGTCGTGTTTGTGAGCTGTTGATGATGTGGTGTCGGTGATGTTGTTGTCGATGTTGTGTGCTGTCGGTGTTATAACCTAGAACCGTTACAATAGGGGTCACACACCAGTGCATTGACATGACCCACTTATTCCACATAGACCGCAAGAGGCTCACCCATAAGTAGGTGTGTAATCTGTTGTTCCCTGTTTGGGCCTCTGTTATGTGTAATGTACACATCTGAGATGCATGTAACAGCCATTAGCCTATGTCCGACTAGGTCTGTGGATGACTGCATGCTGTGTGCTGTCACCGAATTCCTTAGTGATGTGGAAATCTGCCTAGGATGTTCTCACACAGATACAAGACCGTTGACAAACACATGGCTTCAGGCCACATACCAGGGCATGCAGTGTGAACCCCTATGGGGAGAGTGACATCCTTACATATTATGAGAGTACAAACAACATCCTGGGGATGTGATCAGTCATGAGCGTGCTGTGGACACAAGTCTTTGTCAACATGACATGTAAAGACAATGTTGCTTCCATTGTAAGATAAACCTTCTACATGGCCCATGTCATACATAAGTGTATGTCATCATGGGGCATGGGGTGGAAACATCCCAACATCCCCTCCCAATGAGGACCATTAATGTATATAATTCCCTGTTCATCATTGACATCACACAGCACATGCAGCAGCTGGGGACATCACAGAGATTATCCAGCAGGGAATACCAGGCCATCAAACAACTACCACACAGCGATATGCCATAAGGTCAACCCTCTTCATACATAATCCTCATGGGTGACCTCAGCGTGGCATACAAGGCACTCACGGACTTCACATTGCTGGGACTGCTGCATGAGTGCAAGTCATGCTCCACTCTGTTAACACACACACACACACACACACACACACACACACACACACACACACACACACACACACACACACACACACACACACACACAAATACACACACACACACACACACACTCAACCTGGAGTGTAACATGAAGTGGCCTTGTTGGTAGCTCAGACTTGTGTTCAACATAATCAGCCTGCAGTGGAATTGGCACCCTGTCCACATCAGGCAATTTAGCTATTTATACCTTTGCAGGACTAGCCTGGATAACTGGATGGTTAAATGCACATACACCCTTGGGATACAGCCTGTGTCCCTGTTGAACAGGGGCATAAGGTGCTGCCTTGCATACACATGGGCTAACATCTGGCTTAGGCATATGGCTGCTCAGGACCCATAGCCTAGTAACATGATATCGTACCAGGAATAGCAGATATGGCCTGAGTGGTGTGACAGACTGTGTTGTTATATGTCCATACTCATCCCTGTCATCGACTGCTGGGTGTCCTCTATGGGCAGCATTACTATACCATGTCATCCATCCTAAATCCAAAGAATAGGTGAGTGGTACTACAAGTGCATGTGGACATTCCAGCAACATCTGTGCTACTCAGTAACTGAGAGCAGTGCATATGTGGTGTAGGGTGTCCTCCTTGTAGCTGTCTGACATCTGCAATACCCAGACTTTTGCTGAATGTGTACATGTGCCTTATAGATGTAGACCCCCTGCCAGACAAATGTTTATTTCTGGACACCAGCTGGCCAATACATGATGATTGTCCCCAGAGTTTGGGGAATGTGTCTGTGACATGGCAGACCCTTGGGAACACAGTAATTGTACATGAATATCTGGTACTGTATGCATTCCCGTACATTGTACGCTCAATATTTACACACTTCCGCTGAGTCAGAGCCAGTGTCCCCCCACTACTAGTTCCTATAACTTGCTGTCCTGCTGCAGGGGGTCACCAGGTATGCTAGCCATAGGTATCAGGCAATCAGATGCAGGTGTGGAGTACACAGTGACCTGGCCAGAGTACCTCATTAATGATGAGGCACACCTGCACAATCTTTGAACTAAGCCTGTATGACATTCACAGACAGAGAGGGGCTCACTGGCAGTACATGATGTCATATGCTGGCTGTATCCACCAGTTCTTACTGTCAGTACTGCACAAACACCAAAAAAAATGCAGTCATATGTGAGCTTACCATTGCTGGGGTGATTTAGGGGCCAGAGCTGTGATATATGTCACTGCAGACAGAGCCATAAGGGATTTCCATAGGCACTGGACAGCAAAGTAACAGCAACATTTCAGTCCAGGCAATTTTGTTGAGACTTACAGTTTAAAATCTTATTTACCATGACTGCAATCCCCATCTGCATTCCATCACATGCTTCATTCAATGACATACGTGATATAGTGCTGTACTCCTTTGAGTGAAGAAATCCATTTGTAGTATCCTAGAGAATCGCAGTCTGTCTTCATGAATAAAGGGTCAGACCTATTTACCATAGGCAGAAGCTTGCCTTTTGAAGGTAATACTCATGAACATGTGATTGCCTGTACACCAATCTGTGACTCTCACTTGCTAATTGCATCCAGAACAGCTGGGTTGCCTTTCCATTAGCCAATGGCATGGCAACAAAGTGCTATAATTAAGGCCTTCATGTAGGCCTTGCCCCTTTTCCTGGCCTGTGAAGAGGACATTATTGAGGTGTTGAAACTACAGCATTAGACAGGGTAGATAGAAATACTGTCCACTGTTGGGATTGATGTGTTATGTCGACAGTTTTGCATGCTATCTCTGGCCATTGTTAACAGACTTTCAGATTCTGTAGCAGTGTACTGTTGAACAATGTGTGTTGGGGTCAGTAAGGAGACAGGCAGATGCGAGTGTCATACATCCTTTTTATTGAATGTGCATGCTACTACAGTTGATGCTGTTTTATCAGCTGTGCATATTGGTAGGGGAGACACTGACACATGTCCCTTTCACATGAGCACCCCACAACCCTTGATGTATGTATGTCGTGTGGATACTCTGATTTAGGTATTTAGGAGGAATGTTAGATCTATAGCAGGTAGTTGGACATACTGCTGCATGTGTAGCAGGCTGCAGGTGCTGCATTCTGGCCAGATGTCAGACTAGGGATGTGAAGACATAGGGGGACAGCAAGCTGTTACTGTCAGTGAGGGAGCGGTGTCAGCTGTTCTGTCACAGCATAGCCTGGTTGAGAGTACCTATAACAGTCCAGGTTAAGCATGTGCCTTTGGTACATATGTTACATAATAGTGCCATCCAGAGAGTGGTAGGTGACATTTAGAACATGTATTCATAGGTTCATAGGTAAGTACTTGGTTATCTGTCCAAGGGCATTTTTAAGCCTAGCCAGATTGTGTTGGCTTTCGCCACCCCCTTAGATTATTTCCCTGTGCCTCTGCCAGCAGAGCCATTAGTTCCCTGCACCACTGTCCAGCACAGCCACTGCAGTGATCCCTGGGGTAAATTTTCTGTTTCCCATCCACCCGTTAAGGTTTCTCTTGAAGAATGTTAGTGAGGGGCTCTGCCTGATGTATATTGGAATCCTGTTTCAAAGCATGGGGAGTCTCTGGGACAGGAATCTATCCCTCCAGCATGTCCTATTTATCATTGTGGTGAGGTTTATATCTCTAAAGCGTGTGACTCTCCGGGATTTGTTTTTTTTTTTTTTTTAGGTGGAGCATGTCCATCAATTCTGGGTTGGACATGGCCTTGAATGTCAGGCAGAGATCACCTCTGAGTAAGCGGTATTCAACCGAGTACAGCTGGGGTTTCTTGAGTCGGGCTGCATAGGGCATCTGTTTGAGGCCAGTAATCCTCTTGGTGAGGTACTTTTGTGGTATTTTCAGCTGTTGCAAGTGTCTTGTATGGTACATCCCAAATGGGGCATTGTATTCTATGATGGGTCTAATGAGTGATGAGTAGAGAGGCACAATAACCTCTTTTGTTCTAGATGCGAACCCTTTTGTGATTAGATGGGCCACATAGAAGGATTTTTTAACCACCTTGGCAATATGGTTATAAAAGGAGAGATTACTATCTACTTGGGTCCCCAGATCCCTTATTACATTTTCTGTATTTAGGGGACTACCACCAATGTGGTAGTTCGCGGGTACTTCTTTTTTTCCAAAGGGGATGACTATGCACTTTTTGGCATTTAACTTGAGGCCATGATTTTGACACCAGGTATCCATCTCAGTGAGACCCATCTGGAGGGAGTCTGTATCAGCTGGAGAATCAGTTATGGCCCCTAGTTTGCAGTCATCTGTGAACTTGGTCAGCCATAGTCCTCCTATGCTTGCCTGTACCTCTGAGAAGTATATACCGAACAGGAGGCATCCTAGGACTGAGCCCTGGATGACGCAACTTGTAACCGGTTTAGAGTTGGACATAGAGCCTGCAACTCTCACCATGCGGGTTCTATCCATCAGCCAGTTGGAAACCCATCTCATGACATAGGGGTTTAAGTTCAAGCTGGTGAGCTTGTCTATAATACTAGAATGGGGAATGGTGTTGAAAGCCTTTGTGAGGTCTAGGTAGGCTGTGTGGACCTCCTTTCCCTCATCTAATGCCTTGGTAACTGTCTCAAAGAAGTCCACCAGGTTTAGGAGCATGATCTGCCCTTAACAAAGCCAAACTGGGTGCAGTCCAAGGTTTGGAGATTCCCAATGTCTCTGTTAATGAATTCCATGATGATGCATTCCATAGCCTTGCAGACCAGGCTAGTCAGGCTTATAGGGTGATAGTTCTCATAGTCCATTGTGGCTCCACCTTTGTGGAGTGGGATAACTGTTGCTGTGCACCATTCTGTGGGTATGAAGCCTGTAGAGAGGCTGAGTTTGAACAGTATGTTTAGGTGAGGGTTAGGTGATTTTGGAACTCTTGTAAGACACAGCCTGGGACACCGTCTGGTCCCATTGAAGCTGTGTTTTTGGCTTTGGATAGGGCTGTTTTAACCTGTGTGTCGGTGACTGACGGGGCCCTACATTCTTCTGGTATGGTTATGGGCCTGTTAGGGGGTGGGGGGGTGAAGTTTGCACTAAATCTGTCTGCCAGAATGTTGGCAATATCAGTCAGTTCAGTGTATTTTGTGCCATTCTGCACTAGCTCAGAGCAGATCTGAGAGTTTCCACTTAGGTTCTTGACATAGCTAAAGAACACTTTGTGGTTACCTTTGGAGTCATTGGCAATTTTTCTTTCAAAACTAGCCTTGGATGATTTAATGAGGGATCGTAGTTTCTTGCTGATACTGATTAGGGATGTCTTTCCTTCTTGGGATTTTACTCTTTTCAGTACTAGTTTCCTCCATCTGTTGTATAGCTTGTTTATGACAGGGGTCCACCAGACTGGTTTCCTTTTCTTGGAGGAGTGAGTCTTGGTTTTACTTGGGATAGCACGATCCATGCATTCCTGCAGATGCTCATAGAGTGCCTTTGTAAAGGTTTCAGCAGCTTGGACAGCATTGTCCTTTAGCATGGGGAATGTGAACCGTTCCACCTCGGTGTTAAGTAATGTGAAGTTTGCTTTTGAAATGTTTTTCACGGTGATTTCCTTAACTGAGGGTGGGGGCAGAATGTGGATATCCAGAATGATCAGTCTATGGTCTGATCTAACCAGCGAGGGGTTGACCTCCGATGTGGAACACCGGTTGCCCATGTTGGTGATGACCAGGTCCAATATGTTGTTCCCTCTGGTAGGGGTGTTGACCAGTTGATCCAGGCCATTCGAGTTTATAAATTCTAGGAAGCGTTGGGCAAGGGAGTTAGTACTTGAGTAGTTTTCCCAGTTTATGTTTGGGTAATTGAAATCACCCAGTATTAGTGTGTTTGGTAGGACCTTCATATTTCCCAGTGTCTCCAGAAATGTGGAAAGGGGGTCCTGGGCCATGGTGGGTGATCTGTAGCAAGCTACAATTTGGATTGCAATTTTGCCCATTGTTAGTTGCACATGGATGATCTCTGATGCATTGTACTGCACCACTAATCTGGAAGTGTGGGTATCCTTGATGAATATGGATATACCCCCGCCTTTTGAGTTTCGGTCATGATTCTGTGCCCAAAAGGTATGGTATGAGTTGTAGCCTAGTAGCCCTGGGGTGCTCTCAGGAGCCTTAAACCAGGTTTCTGGTACTGCACAAATGTCGATGTTCTCTATACTGAGGAGTGCCTCTAGTGCATGCATTTTGAGGTTTAGACTTCTGGCATTGAGTAGCATTACCCTCAGTTTTTGGTTACTTGTGCTATTTATGGTGGTGGGTTTGTCTTTTGAGCCTTGCCTAAAAAAGGCAAAAACTGGAAATAATTTCATTATTGTGAAATGTGTCCCACCCTGCCGACCTTTAACGTGCTACTGTGGGTGGCAGTGACTGGACATTGCATGGCTCAGTTATTCCTATGTTGCTTTGATATGTATGTAGTTGTTGTGCCACAGACTGGGCTGTGGGCCAAGACTGTGGGTGTCCACATGTGACACATGCTAGGAATGCGACTGATAGATTATATATAATATATTAACAATATACATTATATAATAATAATAATAATAATAATAATAGTGGATATATATATATATATATATATATATATATATATATATATAAAATCTTATAATCATATATTATATTATATTATATTATCATAATATATATATATATATATATATATATATATATATATATATATATATATATATATATACATATATATACATATAAATATATATATATATATATATATATAACATGACATAATTCAGGTGCATTTGTAAGACATATGTGCATGCATAATACAGTGTGTTACACATGATTGGCATGGGCATGTGTGTTCAGATGGATATGACGTGACACTGAGCTGTCTGCCATGGTTTGTAACCCCACTCTGCACTGCATTGTCAGTATGTCAGCACAGAGAATAGGTTTTATGACAACCCTGCCATAAGTAGGGGGCAGAACTGTGTTCCTTCAGCAACAGTCTGTGCAGTTGTCAGCTGTACCTGATATTGTAGGCCTCCTGTATATCCAGCAGCAGCATTTATTTCTCTTTGTTGTCTGCATCAGAGGCCAAAGTTAGGATTGCTAACACTTCAAATGCCAAAACTGGGACATTATTGGTACAATTGTCAGATTTTGCAGGACAAAACATACCCATGGCCAGTACAAAAGACAGAAGTTAACTTTTTTTGCCTAAATAAAAGCTTCTTCTTGTAGCATTTTAGTTGCTCATTCTGTGTCTGATAACATTTATGTGTTTCAGATAAAGAATAACTGTTTTACGCAAGTATTACATAACATATGGGGCTAACTTTCGTCCTAATCTATGAGGACATTAGCCATTTTGTCAATTTTTTGGCAGTACACAACTGCCAAAAGAGGGTCTGTCCCTTGCAAAGTGGGACAGCTGGTAACCCTAGAAAATGTAAATGTATACTGTGATTTGTCCCAGTATATATAGGAGTAGTGTGTCACTGGCAATCAGGATATGTTTGTAAAAATTACTTGTTCTACAGAGCTCAGCTGGTCTATTGGTGTAATGCACTATGTTGTAGATGACAAGGTCCTGGGTGCAATAGTTGGCAGCAGTATCTTTTTTCCCTAATATTTCATCACTGTACTGCAAGATATCTTACGAGCTACAATGGTGTAGTGGTGTATTACTATGATTGTAGTGCAGACTGTCCTGGGTTCAATACCTGGCAGTGTTGTAATTTTTCACTACTTTTATATGACTACTGCATTATATATTTACAAAAGCAGTACATATCGCCCTGAGCTGATTTGGCCTAGTGGTGCATTGCTTTGACTCTAGTGCACAGTGTCTTGGCTTCAATACTTGACAGCAGTGTCTTTTTTTACCTAGTGTTACTTGACTGTATTGCATGATATATTTGCAAAAGCAGTCCTAATTTTCCAAAGCTGATTTAGTCTAGTGATGCATTGTTCTCACTCTAGTACACAGGTTCTTGGGACCAATACTTGGCAGCAATGTCTTTTTTATTCCTAATGTTATATGATTGTGTCTTTTTTTCCCTAATGTTACATGACTGTACTGCATGATATATTTCAAAAAGCTGCCCAAAGTCACCACAGCTGATTTGGCCTAGTGGTGTGTTTCTCTGACTTGAATGCACAGGGTATTAGGTTTGAGATGTGCCAGCGCTGGTTATCTTATTGCTGGGCAGAACAGTGCCTGAATGAGATAGAGTGATTAAAGCAGTTTTAAGCAGGTTTGCTCGATGCCAAGTGGTGCTTAGGTCCACTTAACTTTGCATATCCCCACTTAAAGCTGCACTATTTTGAAAAAAAAGAAAAGAAAAAGGGGTGATAGGAAAGTGGTGAAATGAGGGCAAGCAGGGGGAAAAACATTATGAAAGGCAGCTAGGGATGTGTAGGAAAAGAACATAGCCATCCATTTTTTGTGCAGCAACAGCTTTGCATGATGTGCACAATTTGGAATTTAGAGCCTCACACTCTACAGGGAGGGGTGTGGGTGACATAAATTTGTTGAATAATTCATGGGGAAATTGATTAATGTCAGTGTAAGTGGGGTAAAAATAGAGCTATGTATGGGACAACATTTTTTTTGGGACAGATGCCTTTTTTTTAAGGTGAGAGTGGGATGTTGGGGATGGGATGTAGGTACATTTGGGGAGGTAAGTTGGATAGAAGAGGTGGATTTTGCAGACAGACAAGGTAGAGAAGACAACATACAGGGGTGGTGTATTACACATGAGGGGGGTAAACACCTTGGATGGTGAGGGTGGTTGTGAAACGGACAACCAAGTGCCTCCAGAAAGAAACAGTAGGACTGAGGTCCCCACCCATGGGCAGTCACCACTGCCCTTTCATGGACCAGAAGATGGCTGTGTTGGGGGCTGGACACAGCCTGACCTCAAGGTGTTACATTCTGCCCTCTACCTGGCGTAGGCAGTCATCCAAGTCCCACTGGATAATGCTGCGCCCTATACCTCGGAGCTGTTGTAGGGTGACAGAGTCCTCTCCATGCCTGCACCCAGGGAGGCTTAGGCCCTGCCCCCTGAAACAGTTCCGAGGGTGGTGCAGGATCAGTGGAGGAGGCAGCTCCAGGTTGCCATGGCCAGATTACCAAACTTGCTATAGTGTTGAGCTTTGTCAAAGAGTATTGGTTAGTCATGAACAAAACATAAATGGGATAACAGTCAATATTGTAACAGCATTCTAGAAACAGTTATGGCAACAGGCCAAAAACAGCTGAATTTCAACAAGGTATGTTAGTATGCAACCATTGAAATATATGAGCCATAATACAACACAAGACCCAGCATAAGTTTTTCAGAACCATATACATGGAAAGGAAACCATACCTGTAGTATAACAATAGTAATTTGTGGTGCAGATAAGGGGTGGGGGGAGAGAAAAACATTCCACTAACAACTGTATATGCTATATTTTCCACAACAGTACTGCTCAATACTCTACCAGTCTGCCATTACTTTACATCTACACATGCTCTAAAACATCTGTAGCATGTACCTACCTCTCAAGCTGTCAACATGGAATGGTATGGGCCCAGATGTAAGAACTATAGGTACATAACTACAGGGGACTTGCACATGTCAGGGTAACATATATGAGTAACAAGGTCTACCCTGCACTGATGTTGTGTGAATGTGCTACTGCCATACTTCAATTGGAATTATATGTATGTCCAAGGTTAATGGCAACATTGATCAGTAGCCATGACAGCATGACACCTGAGAGACATGCATCGGGCAGTGTGCATGGTGTATATACCTAACCTGCAGTAATTCGTAGACATGGGTTTGGACTATCAGCACACATTCACACATGCACCTGGTATACAGCTGTACCAGGAGTAGAACATTTCAGGGGTCTAATTCAGTTAAATACTACTCTACTGCCTGACATTTTATTACATGGAGTGCTATCAACTTGCTGAGCACTGCTGTTTACACACTAGTAAATCTGGACACTGTTTATTAGTTTACCCTTCATACGGCTACTACAAACATTTCTTTACCTGTAAGCCCTGTGGAGAAAATATCTGTTATAAATGCATGACAGTTTCTACAAATAGGCAAGACTACTTGTCTGTAACTATAAATATATGTTAGTTCAACTCCCTGGATTCAAACCCTGGCCTGTGTGTGCAAAAATGAACATATCAATTTCTTAGCACACTGAGCTACTGGGCCACTCCTGTAAGCTGCTTGACTTGTTTGATTTGTGCCTAAAATTCACTTGGTTACAAAGTCTGTCCTGGTAATATCAGTAGAGTGTCACAAAAGACTGCAGTAACAGTTGCACATACATGCATGAAATTCATTCATGACAGAGATAGTTGGTGAACTGTGTATTAATACTTGGAATGCAGGTGTACACATTTAACCCCTAGTGGATGTGAATATGTGTGATCTCTACAGACCAGAACAGGGTACTGGGTTGCATACCCGACCAATATACATTTGCACATCATATATTTGTAGTCCCCACCTATTACAGTCTCATACTTGTTTGCATCAGCATACCTACACTCAGGAATACATAGAACTGAAATGCAAGGGTTAACAGAAGACAATCCTGAGAGGAACACACTATAATACATTGCACATTACTTATTCAAGTTTCAGATCTTAGTGCAGAACATATATCAAATTGCATTGTATCTTATTTTACGGCTCCATATCTACACTTTAGCATAACACTTCTTTATCAGCAAATCCTCACTCAGTTCATAGTGTCATAGCCATATTTGCTGTGGAGCACCTGTAAAATTGTATTTCTTCAACAACAGACCAGAATAAACACAACAGTTGGTGGGAATAACTTTATTGAGCGTGACATGACACAATGGTTTATTAAATTCAAAACTCTGAATGCAGTTGTACTAGATATCCTGTAGATGATGAATGAACGTCAGTTATTACCTTCACAGCTTCAATTACAGTGTAATTTTTTTCAAGATGCTTAGTATTATTACAGTATATACTAATGTCATTCCTACACAGTATTACTACAGTATTAGTTTTCTTTCATCAATAGTAACTTGTTTGATGCCTTCGTCTGTATTGCACAGTACCTGGCATTACTCACTTATATCAGTGTGGGTCTGGAACACATTTTATTGCAGTACATTCAGAACACACTATACCTAATGGCAGTAAACAATGTACTCTTTCTTATTTATTGTACTATATATTACAAGACAGATCTGTACTCACCACACTATTGTTGCAGCCTCACCAGGTGCCCCACATGGGCCTCCCCATTGTGAGTCCTCTCTTCTGCAGCTGTAGGGGGAAAACACTATTATGCATACCTGTCTATCACATATTCATGCTAGAATTTGGTAAAGCAATAGTTAATATACTTACAAACTACTGGGGAATTCCAGTCATGAGCATCTTGGATCCATTGGACCAAGAACGCCCCCTTTCTCCACTTCAGGTCTTCATAATGTTGACACACCTGCTTACCAGTGTGGTGGGATTTCAGTGGCACTGGTGAGGTTTTGTGCCAGATGCTCCCAGGCCTCAGACTTGTATTGAGAGCCCTGTAACTGGCCCTGCAGCAGTCTGTCATTATGGTGTTCAATAAGGGGCCCAGCAATGGCCCTGGACTCCAAAATGCTCCAGTGCTGCACCCAAAAGTGCACTCTCTCTCCAGCTCCTGCCATAGTTCTGGCATGGGTCAAACTCCAACAGGTTCTGACTGTATTTCTGCCTATGCAACTTAAATAAGGCTATTTTTCCACCCTTTGTCATCATTGGACCAATTTCAGAAATGTTAAGAACAGCTCAGCAGTGTGCAAACCCATTAAGCTGAGTTCATAGGTTCATAGGTAGGTACTAGGCTATCAGCCCAAGGGCCTACATAAGCCTAGCCAACAAGGTTCCCTGGCTTATGCCACCCAAGAAAGTTATTTTGCTGTGCCACTGTGGAGCAGAGACACAGAAGTGATCCCTGGGGTGTAGTTCCTATTTCCCATCCACTCATCAAGATTTTTCTTGAAGAGTGCTAATAAAGAACTTTGCTTGACATAGATGGGTAGCCTGTTCCAGAGTATGGGAAGTCTATGGGACAAGAATCTATCCCTCCAGCATGTCATGTTTATTGTGGTGACAAGATTTAGGTCCCTAGAGTGTGTAGCTCGGAGGGATTGGGATTTCTTTAGGTGTAGCATGTCCAACAGCTCTGGGTTTGACAAAGCTTTATATGTTAGGCAGAGATCACCTCGGAGTAGGCGATATGCTATGGAGTAAAGCTGGATTTTTTGAGACAGTCAGTGTAGGCCATTTGTTTGAGGCCAGTAATCCTCTTTGTGAGGTACTTCTGTGGCCTTTCCAGCTGCTGCAGATGTCTTGTGAGGTACATTCCAAAAGGGGCATTGTACTCTATAATGGGTCTAATGAGTGTCGATTAGAGAGGAATAATGACCTCTTTTTTCCTGAATGAGAACCCTTTTATGATGAGGTGTGCCACTCAGAAGGACTTCCTGATTACTGTGGCGATGTGACTATCAAAGGAGAGACTACTGTCCACCTGGGTCCCAAGGTCTCTTATCACACATTCGGTGTTAAGTAGATTGCTGCCTATGTGGTAGTTCATGGGTACAGAGTTTTTACCAAAGGGGATGACACTGCACTTTTTGGCACTGAGCTTGAAGCCATGTCTCTGACACCAGCCATCTGTCTCAGCAAGGCCCTTCTGTAGGATGTTCACATCATTTGGGGACTTGAATATGGCTCCTAGTTTGCAGTCATCTGCGAACTTTGTTAGCCAAAGGCCTTCTTTGTTAGCCCGTACTTCACAGAAGTGGATACCAAACAGGAGAGGCCCAGGACAGAACCTTGTGGTACTCCACTTGTCACTGGTTTGAGGTCAGATCTGGAGTCTGCAACTTTTACAGTGCGGGTTCTGTCAGTGAGCCAGTTGGCAACCCATCTTGTGACGTAGGAATTTATACTTAGTTTAGTGAGTTTAGCTATAATTCCAGAATGGGGGATGGTGTTGAAAGCATTGGCGAGGTCAAGATACGCTGTGTGAGCCACCTTACCATCATCTACGGCTTTGGTGACTGCCTCAAAGAAGTCAATGAGGTTCAGGAGGCATGATCTGCCTTTCACAAACTCGAACTTAGTGGGATCCAGAGTTTGGAGGTTACCAATGTCTTTGTTAATGAGTTCCATGATGATACGTTCCATGGCCTTGCAGACCAGGCTTGTCAGGCTAATAGGTCGATAGTTACTGGGATCAGTGGTGGCTCCCCCTTTGTGGAGTGGGATAACTGTTGCTGTGCACCATTCAGTGGGCACAAAGCCTGATGCGAGGCTATTATTGAACATGGTGCTTAAGTGGGGAGCCAGTTCGTTCTGAATCCGGTCCCATGGATGCTGTGTTTTTCACTTTAGAGAGTGCAGCTTTTACCTGTATAGTTGTGATTACAGGGACTCTGCATTCTTCCTGTATAGATATGGGCCCTTTAGGGGGTGAGTGGGGGTAAAGTTAGCACTGAACCTATCTGCCAGGATGTTGGCAATATCAGTTGGTTCTGTAATTTTCGTGCCATTGTGCTGTAACTCAGAGCAGATCTGGGTGTTGCCATTGAGATTCTTGACATAGCTATACAATGCTTTGTGATTTTCCTTAGAATTAGTGGCAATTTTGCTTTCATAGCTAGCTTTGGATGATCTTATAAGGGATCTCAGCTTCTTACTGAGGCTGACCAGGGAGCTTCTCCACTCATGGGATTTTACTCTCTTTTGCAACAATTTATTCCTTCTGTTGTACAGTTTGTTTATAGCAGGGGGACCACCAGATTGGTTTCCTTTATTTGGAGGATAGAGTCTTGGTTCTGTTTGGGATAGCACGATCCATGCACTTGTGTAAGTGCTTATAGAGTGCATTTGTGCAGGATTCAGCAGTCATAAGTCTTTTAGTCTTTAAAGTGGCAAGGGCTTAGCAGTGCTTAGGGGTGCACAAATCCACTTAGCTCAGCTGAGGACTGTTTAGAATGGGACTGCTTAGCAAAGCTCAAAGCGGCTAAGCGTAGCTAAGCTTTGCTAAGTATTGCTCAGACAGGTCCTGTTTAAGCAGTGTTTAGCTTGGCTCAGCACTGCTTAGCATGGTTTAGCTAAAGGCAAACAAGAGTTCTACATGATAACGTAAATATATATTGACATTAATTACTCATTATTGATACTTTATTGCTATGTGTTTGTATTTTGCTTTAATTACTGTACTTTGGTGTGTGACTGAACTGTATTGGATACTTGTCCAAATATGCACCTATTCAGGCATGTCTAAGGGTCAGCTCCCAGTTTTTTCTCCTGTCTACCTGATGAATCTGGGCATCTTGGGACAATGCAGCAATTCTTCATGTACACATACAACCCTCTCCTCCTACCATCTAACACTACAACCTGTGAGAGATGCACTTATATTATCAAACTGGAAGAAAAGCTCTCTTCACCCAAGACTGGACTAGACAGTCAAGAGGAGAAGATAAACAGTTGCACCACACCACACTCATCACATAGTCATTAAAAACCTACATCACCAAAACACACACATTGCAACACAAAAAACACACCTACATTCACGGAGGCTCTCAATAAAAATCTGCTCAAGCAATAGAGACCTCCAAAGCAGAAACCCAAGCAACCTCCACAACCCAACACAGCCCAAATGACACATAACCCACAAACTCAGTGTGCCAGTCAACCACAGCCCATAAGGCATAACAACATACCCAACACTTTAGTCATAGGTGACTCTATAGTCAGGCACACTGATGTTCCACTCACCAGGCCAAACAAGGAGAAAGTTACTGTCAGCTGCCTGTCAGGTGCCAGGATCCACCACATAATGCATGCACTCAGGTCACTCCACAACATGCACAAATGTGACTGTCTTTGTCCATTTTGGTGTGAATGGCCTGAGACGTACCTCCCTGGACTACATGAAAAAAGACATGGAGGAGCTCTCCAATCTTGTCACCCAGACAGGTATGACCCTAGCCCTGAGTAGAATCCTGCTATCACCCAGAATTATATCACAGTACAAGGACAAAATGATTGACTTCAACAATTGGTTAAGCTTCCGGTGTCATTCTAAGAGGATCCAGTATCTGTCTGCCTGGGATGACATGATCGACAGACCATGATGCTTTGCCAGAGATGGCCTGCACCTGTCGCCCTTGGAATTTTGGTACTGGCTAAGGTCCTTGCCACCTCTATAGTACCTTTTTAGGCAAGGTTCAAATGACAAATTCCCCATCATAACAGGTACAGGCAAGCAAAATCTGAGGGTAATGCTACTCAATGCTAGAAGTCTAAACCTCAAAATGCATTCACTCGAGGCACTCCTTAAAATGGAGAATGACATCTGTGCAGTGGCAGAGACCTGGTTCAAGGCTCCAGAGAGCACCCCTGCATTACCAGGCTATAATTCATACCACACCTTTCGTCCAACTAACCTGGACCAAAACACTAAAGGCAGAGGGATGTCCATATTCATTAAGGATATCCACACCTCCAGGCTAGTTGCTCAGCATAATGCATCCAAGATTATCCAAGTGCAACTAACTCTGGACAAGACTGCAATCCAAATTGTAACTTGCTACAGATCCCCCACCATGCCCCAGGATTCCCACTCCTCATTTCTTGATACACTGGAAAATATTAGGGTACAACCCAACACCCTAATAATGGGCAATTTCAACTATCCCACCATTAACTGGGAAAACTACTCATGTACCAACTCTTTTGCTCAACGTTTTCTGGAATTCATAAATTCCAATGCCTTGGATCAACTTACCCTCACCCCACCAGGGGCAGCAATATCCTAGGCCTAGTCATAAACAATATGGGCGACCAGTGTTCCACACCAGAGGTCAATTCTTCATTGGTCAGGTCCGACCACAAGCTAATCAGCCTAGACATCCACATCACACACACACCCCCCCCCCATTAGGGAAACCACCGTAAAAAAATTCTCCAAAGCCAACTTCACGCTTCTTAAGACAGATATGGCAAAGTTCATGACACCCATTTAGATGGACAATAGAGGTACGACTGCTGAATCCTACACAAATGCATTTTATAAGCACTTACATGAGCGCATGGATCGTGCTATCCCTAACAGAGCCAAGATGCTATCCTCCAAAAAAAAGGAAGCCAATCTGGTGGTTCACTGACACAAACAAACTCTAGAACAGAAGAGAGAAATTGTTGCAAAAAAGAGTAAAATTCCATGATTGGAGGAACTCCCTGGTCAGCCTCAGTAAGAACCTTAGATCTCTCATAAAATCCTCCAAAGCTATTTACAAAAACAAAGTATATACACACAAAGTCCAAACAGCCACTTGTGTAAATGAGACGCTGGAGGAACAGATAAGTAGAATTATACACACAGTACCATCCAACGTAACAGCCAACAGCAACAAAAAGTCAGACCACTGCTGAAATATCCAAAAGCAGGTTTAATAGTAGAACAACTGATAAAAACAGTGAATATGGTTAGCACTTTCATGGTCTCAAACACCACTTCTTCAGACCTTCATAAAAAAATCTTTACTCTAACATACCCTCTTTTAAACCAATTCATACAGTCATGAACCTATAAGCAATCTTACTCAATTAAACCCAGCTTCCAAGTGTTTAACCCTTGCCTGTTCAATGCTTTAAATTACATTTGCTGCAACTACATATATACGCATGCTCCATAATCTCATCTGCCCCTTAAAATTATTCCTAAAAATAGAAACATTCCTATAAATACTATTTTTTTCCCAAAAACTTTTTATTGATTCATAACATATCAACAAAAAAAAAAAAACACAATGTATTGAATATTGGTATTTAGAACTAGGTGAAAATACTGAACATAAACAAACATGTAATATGATAAAACATAACACAAACAACAAAAACTGATAAAATATATACAATATATACAAGTGTTAACCAAAATGCAACCATTGAAAGAGTACATTAAGATAAGGAGAAGTATATAGGAAGAAAAGGAAAAGAAGGTCTACATGACCAGAGAAGGAATCAGAATTATTATTCACTACTAATGAGATCTAAAACTTTTTCCCAAACTTTTTAAAGGAGGGCAATCTTCTTAGGGCTTTTCAATATAATTTTTTATGCTGAGATGTATGAATCAGCCAAAACCTTAAAGTTATTCCAGCATAATTTAGTACGATCAAGCCAATTTTTGGTGATATAAAATTTCATAAGCGAGCATATGAAAACCAACACATGAGTGTCAAATTTAGAAAGACCTCTAGTGGGAATGTGAAGGATTGCTAATTCCCAGGAGAGAGTGGATTTATGGTAGCCCATTTTCTGTAGGCGGATTTTCAATGAGGTCCAGAGTTTATGTGAATGGTGGCAAGACCATAGAACATGTAGGAGGTCAGCATTTGGAAAGGAACAACATGGACATGAGGAGGATTTCCTAGAATCAAACTTGTTCAGTTTAGAGGGAGTGTAATAAGCGTTGTTATTTATCATTAACTGGGTGTAGAAAAGTTTCTTGAAGGGGGAACAGTCTAAAGTATTTTTTATAGCAGAGAGTTTCTGGTTCTCAGATATCTGAGAGTTGTATTTATCCCAATATTTGGAGAAGAGGCAGTCTGAATCGTGAATTATGGAAGTTAAAAGTTTGTATGATTTGGAGAGCATATTCTCTGGAAGTAATAGAGATTGAATGACTATGTCTATATTGGTGAAAGCTTGTTTATTTGGCTTGATATGGGCAAATTTTGATGTGACTAATTCTCGCAACTGACGAAGAATAGTTAGGTATTTACAATTAACCTTGAGAATTTTGCGTAAATTAGTGAAAGTTTCATCTTTATATTTCAGAATATCCCAGACTACAAAGTTTTTAATAAGAGGGAAATTAGAAAGGTTAATTGTCATGTGATTTAACTTAATATTAGGATTTAAGTGAAGGGGTTGAAGTAACGGGAAAACACTGTCAAGTTTAATGAGTTTTAGCAAATCTTGAAAAGAGTTAACTTTTTGTTTTAAACACTTGGATAATTTTAAAGTATCTATAACATCCATAGAAAGAGAAGGAAGGGCGACTGGATTAATCTTCTTGGTTAAGATGTGTTGGTACCAAAGTTTAGACCAATTTGGGTAAGAGTTGTATGTGTTAAAATTTAAGTTCGAGATAGACAGGAGTCTGTTAGCAAAAATAATTGTATAATAGAGATGGAGGTTTGGAAGACTTAAGCCACCCTTATTTAGGGGGTATTAAGTTGGAATATGAAATCCTAACTGATTTGGGAAACCAGATAAATTTGGCTAATTTGTAGTTGACTTTGGAGAAAAAGGATTTGGGGATTATCTGGTCTGTGGCATTAAATTGGTACAAAAGCCTAAGAAGTATATTCATTTTAATTATCGCTGATTTAGAAAGGAGCGAGAGATTCATTAGTTCCCATCTACGTAGATCGAGCATTATTGTTGACCAGACTCTGGCCATATTATTTTGGAATGTCGAGAGTTGATTATGTTCAAACTGAATCCCAAGATATTTGATGTCAAAGATTGTCTGAAAAGGGGAATCAGGAAATAAATAAGGTTTATGGGCTGAAGGGTTTATAGGAAAGATGTGCGTTTTCTTGGAATTTATCTGATAATCCGAGGCCAACGAGAACTTATTGATAGAATTGACTAGTTTTATAAGGTCTGTGTTAGGTGTTTGAAAGTAGAGAACAAGATCATCTGCAAAGGCAGACAATAGTACTTTAGTATTTAGAACTTTAGGGATCATATGAAAGGTATTTTGAGCAATGTATAAAAAAAGTGGTTCTATGAATAAGTTAAAGAGAAAGGGGGATAAGGGGCACCCTTGTCTTGTACCATTTTCGATATTTATGGGTTTGGATAAATTTTTATTAATACATAAATAGGTGAAAGAGTCTTTATATAGGATTTTAATCATGTCTATAAAGGCAGTGGGTATGTTGAAGCAGGTCATAGTTTGAAAAAGGAAATTCCAGTTTACTCTGTCAAAAGCTTTGGATGGGTCAAAAGTTAGTGCATAGAGTGGATTTTTATCATTTTTGGTAAAATGTATAAGGGAGTCCAGTGTCAGGGTATTATCCCATGCATGTCTGTGAGACATAAATCCTGCTTGGTCCGAGGAGACTAACGACGGTAAAACTTTTTTTCAATCTGTTGGCCAGTAAAGAGGCTAAGATCTTAATATTGACGTTAATTAAAGAAATGGGCCTATAATTATGGGGATCAGTTTTGTCCTTGTTATTTTTCAGAATTAGAATAGTTTTCGAAGTATTCCAATGCAAATCTGATATACCATTCGTTATTATATAGTTAAAGACCTTAAGAAGAATAGGAGCAACCACTGAGTTGAAGGATTTGAAAAATTCAGCTGTGAATCCGTCTGGACCAGGATTTTGCCAGGTTTAAGTCTGTTAATAACATCAGAAATTTCCTGAAGGCTTAATGGAGCAGAGAGAATGTCCCTTTGCTGTTCATCAAGTGTGGGGAATTCAACAGAAGTTAAAAAAACATCCATATGTTGATTGATCAGGGAGTCTGTTTTCTTAGAGTAGACCTCTGAATACAAGGAGGTGAAGAGCTGTGTAATTTCATAATCAGAGTTATATACCTTATTATCGAAGTGTAAAGGTGAGATTCTAGGGAGAGTCTGATTATTTTTAATTATTCTTGCTAAAACTTTGGAGGGCACTTGCGCCCATTCAGAGTAGGTAGCCAGACATCTTTGTTCCTGTATGGAAAGATTTTGTTGGTGCAAGTGAAGTAGTTCTTTTTGTGAGTCTAGGATTTCCTTATAAAAGGTAGGGTTCGGATTCAATCTATATTGATTCTCAAGAGTAAGGATCTTTAATTTAAGGGTAGATTCTTTGCTTCTATAGAGTTTTTTAAGATACAAAGCTTTATTGATTAGAATACCTCTGAGGCAAGCTTTACACGCGGCCCATTGGATGTCCAAGGGAATGTACGATTTATCCATTTTAGCATTTGTTTCAAGTAATGTTTCAGTAACTAATCGAGTTACAGTTTTGTTGGAGAGCAAATTATTATTTAGAGTCCAGTTATTGTATTTGGATATATGGGGTACATTTGGATCATGAATAAGTTTAAGGGATATTCTAGAATGATCAGAAAGAAATCTAGGCTCTAAGGAAAAAATAGCCTTCAGATGGGAGAGAGTATTAGATATGAGGAAGAAATCCAGTCTTGACCATGCGTTATAGCATTTTGAGTAGTATGTATATATTTCATTTCTAGTAGAGTAGCCTATGAGTGAGGTAGGGTCTACAAGGTTAAGGTCAAGCATTAACTCCTCAAGGGCAATGGATGATTGATGATTATAAGAGGGAGATTTACTAGTACGGTCAATATCAGGGTTAATGACAGCATTCCAATCTCCTCCCGCTATAATATAGTGGTCATTGAATGTAGAAAGGATATTGTAGACCTCTAGTATGAAAACATGTTGGTGGACGCAAGGACCATATAGATTGAAGAATAGGACTGGTTTGTCAATATTGTAAAGTCGGGAAGTGAAGTAGCACCATCTTCCATTTATATCAGACTTCTCTTCTATAATAGTCCCCTGGAAATTGTTTTTAATTATAATGGCCACACCTTTTGAATTGGAAGAATTGCCCACTGATAATATATTTTTAACCCAATTCTTTTTCCTTTCTTTGTTCCAGTCTTCTCTGAGCATGTGTGTTTCTTGTAGGAAGCATATGTTAGCCTGGGATTTGTAGATTAAGTGAAAAAGAAGGGACTTTCTGGCTTTGTTTTGAAGCCCTCTGACATTCCATGAGTCAATATGTAAGGATAGAGCCATATACACTAGAAAGTATATAGAGAGGAGAGGTAGTGCTTAATGGTGTTGGAGAACTGAAAAAGCATGAAGACCAAAACCAAACATAATGTAGACAATGCACGGTAATATATTTCGGAGGTTCTCTTAATGTAGTCTCATAGTATTCCTTCATAGCTACCCCGGTGCCTACCCACCCTGACCCTCCTAAAGAAGGAATATGGAGATATTGATGGAGAAAGTAAGCAAATTTGGTTAATACATTAAACAAATTATCTGAAACAATCCTATATGAAGTCCTGAAAAGGACTGCTACAACGTTAAGTATAACTATACATATGTACAAAACAAGAATAGACAAAATAACAGTCATACTAGGACCCTACTGAAATGACTCTCCATGGGCTCCAAAATAAGTTAGGAAGAATTGGAAAAGGTGAACAGGTATGTAAGAGTAGCCAAGTATTCAGACATATCTAGAGAGAAGATTTAGTAAGAATGTGGAGGCATGTACGTAATAAGGGATAGAAAAGTTAGAAGACAGAGGGTTAGTGAAGTATTGTAAGTTTGACAAGGTAAAGGACGACAACTGGATATTGGAACATTGTAGAAAGATATATGTAGAGTTGTAACAGGAAGAGTAAAGAATGGGGAAAAAAAATAATTATAGGTAAGAAGGCGATAAGTACAGAATGATGTGATGATTCATTTACTATTGTAATGACAACATTTTAGATACTAAAATATATATTTGGCAGCCAATGTAAAGGGCATAACATTTACATGTGTGCAACATCTTTAGATTTGGCTGAATTTACATAAGAAAAGGCAATTAGCCTACAGATAAGTACGCAGTTGATATAATGTGATGTCATGCATCTGGATATAATTACCCAGAGTTGGTGTGAGGAAAGATTTGACCAGTTGTAGCAATGAGAAGGGGAAATAACTCACAACCAGTTCAAGTTAGTACAAAAAGTAATATGATATGCTGTGTGTTAAAATAAGGGAAAAAGAAATGTTCTGATTAGAGAAAGTCCTGTATAGTCAAGTCGCTGTAGAAATGATGAAACACTATTTTGAAGAACTTGCAGGCATCATACACCACCAAAGAGCCTTCGAGACAACATATACTTTCTTCCTCCGTAAATAACATGTAGACCATGCAGGTGAGTAGTGCACTTAGTTTTGCTCTTACTGCCCTGAAATTAAAAGTTCTTGGGCAGTAGTAGTATCTGCGAGGGTATTCGGGATGTGCCCAATAAACTTGAAAGTTTGTAGAGGCTCAAAGGAAGTCGCAGGATATAGAATGGATAACACTGTGCTCAGTGACAACTGAGCAATTCGCTTAATATTTTACTTATAGCGACACATATACAAAGTGGATAAGGGATAAATTTACAGTCAACACCCCTATAGATACGTATATAAGAGGCTATATGTCAAAGTTTAAGTCTTTTTAGTGTCACTAACAAAAAGAAGATCCAGGACCAGTGCGATGATGTGTGCATCCGGAAGTCGTTCCTTTAAGGTGACTCGCAGGCTGCTGATTCCAGGAACTATAAGGTTCCTCTTCAAAAGAGGAGCCTGGGACCAAAATCAGATTATATAACAATAATGTATAAGAATAGCAATCAGTATTGCCAATGTGAAGAGCGGAACATCTTGAACACGAACTTGGAGGGGAACCAATTACATCCAGTATAGGGATGAGTCTTTGGTTTGAGCTCAATCAACTAAGCTAAGTGCATGGATAGACATTTGCAATACTTCAAGTTATAAAGCAGGGTACTCATTGAATAGTTTAGTAAAAATCTCTTTCGCTTCTTGTGGGGTGTTTACTGAATGTCTCTTGTCATTGTATGTAAAAGATAAAACATAAGGGTAGGGCATCTGAAATTTAGTGTTTCGCTTGATTAGATCTGCACAAAACGGGGCCAATTTTTGTCTATTTAACTTAATTAAGAGGGGTAAGTCTTGAGAAAAGGTGAGCTTGTGCTTGTTCCAGGTAAACTGTTTTTGTTTTCTGGCTGTTGCTAGTATTTTTTGAGTGTCCTGAAAGTTTAACAGTTTAGTGTAGATAAGGCGGGGTGAAGTGGCAACTTGACGACTATGCAAGGCTCTGTGCGCTCTCTCCACAACCACACTCTCCGTGCTGTCATCCAAGCCCAGTAACGCTAAAAAAATCTGTTTGGTGATTAGTGGTAGGTTTTGATTATCATATGTCTCTGGTAGTCCTCTAATTATTATATTATTACGGCGGCTTCTCGCCTCCAGATCCATTATTTTGGATTGCATCTCCGAAAGCAGGGAGTCCTTGGCGCGTAAGTCATTCGATAAGGATTGTAGCAGGATCTCATTTGCTTGGTGCTTATTCTCAAGCGTATCCATCCTTTCAGATATTTGATTTATAGATTTGCCAAAATTAGTAAGTTGCTCAGAGAAGCCTTGTATGGCTAGCCGGATAGGTTGTAAAGCCAGTTTCAGGTCATCAAGGTGGAAGTTCGGATCATTTTTCCCTTTAGTATTTGTTTTGATGGTGTCAGCAGTTTGTTTGGTAATTCTTTGTCTTTTAGAGACTATGTCCTTTTCAGGAGAAAGCACTGAAGAGACTTTTGCCTTGGTAGTTTGAGTTTCCTTGCTGTTGGAATTGTCAGCCATACCTTAGATGCAGTGACAGTTAATAGAGTAGTAATGGATGTATGGGCCCCTTGGACACACGTGGTGCAAGTCTCAGAAGCAGGAGTAAGTTAAAACCAGTTATCCTGATCTGTTTTAGTTAGGAAAAATACCGAATTTAAGGTATCAGGGCAGAATACCGTAGACCTTCACAGAGATATCAATACCTGGCGTTTTGAGAGGTTTGAACTATCGGTAACTGTATTTGTATCAGGAGCACTATGGATAGGGTACAAGCTAGACGACCACCATCTTGAATCTCTCTCCTATAAATACTATTATATTATAACATTCAAAATAGCTTAAAACATTCATCGTTACATAAAAAACATTTATGAAAACTTAACTATAAAAATCCATACTATTTATTTGAACAGACTTCTATTCTTTAAAATGGGTTGTATTGGAATTCTATCATTCAACCCTTTTCCCCGGCATTGATTGTAGCTGATACTTCTAAGTATACGAACGTGCAAAGGCTGGACAGGGGCAAGCCATACTTTTCAACTAATAGAAATAGGAATGATGTTAAGAGCAAGATGCCCCTAACCAACAAAATGTTGGTACCTATACATTACTGTAGTAATGTGGGGGTGGTAACAGAAACAGTGAGAAAGTTCTGGCCCATCCTTACTCAGGATGAAGAAATAAGAAATATAGTAGGTGACAAACCTAGTTTACAGTTTAAGAATAAAAGATCTTTGAAGCAGATGCTTTGTTATTCATCTGGGGCAAGACACCAGGACAGAGTCTATATTATAACATCAAATTTTATAAAGTTCGAATGTTATAATATCGAGCCAGTTTTGTCGAAAGCTGAAAACAGCGAAGGTGCAGGACACCGAATTCTTTCCCAGGGAAAGAATTCAGTGGGCTGTTGCTGTGGCTTCGCTGTTTTCAGCATTTGATGTGTTGGAGTGTTACAGGTCAGGTTCAAGTAAGTGTGAGATTGTGTGTAGGTTAGGGGGTGGGTTAGGTGAGTTAGGATTAGGAAGCGGGTCAGGTAAGTGTGCAGTTGTGTGAATGTTAGGGGGCGGGTTAGGTGAGTTAGGGTTAGGACGTGGGTGAGGTGAGTGTGCGATAGTGATGGACCTTAGAGTTAGGGTCGGGTTAAGGTAAGTGGATAGCTAGTAGTGTATGTAAAGTTTAGTTTAGGTGTAGGATTTTAAGTGTATGTGTGTGGATTGCTGTTTTTTGTGTGTGTTTGTGTTGTGTGTATGTTTCTCGGAATAGTGATTTATTTTCCCTGGGAAAAAAATCGCTATTCTGACTGTGGGATGTTTGCGGATTTTGATGTTTAGGGTTTTATATTATAACATTCAATCTTTTTAGATTTTGATGTTATAATATAGACCCCCAGGACAAAGGAAGGATAGGAATGAGGGCACGTACCCATGTAAGAATTGTAATCAATGCCAGTATATATTGGAAAATAATGTTTTTATACATCCAGATTCAGGACAAAGATATGTGTTTCATGTACTAGCAGACTGTAATAGTGAAAACATTGTTTATTTGGCCAGGTGCCAGGAATGCCCATCATTTTATGTAGGTAAGACAAATAGAAAATTAAGGTATCGTATACGTGAGCATGTACAACACATAAGGAAGGGCACTGAAACTAATGCACTGGTAAAACATGTCTTAGCTACAGATCAAACCCATGCTTTTGAGTTTACAGTGATAGAACAAGTTCATAAAAATGAAAGAGGTGGGGATATTAGAAACACCACTGAGACCTCAGAGACACGTTGGATAATTAGATTATGGGCAGACTGGGGAAAAGGGTCGAATGATAGAATTCCAATAAAACCCATTTTAAAGAACAGAAGTCTGTTCAAATAAATAGTATGGATTTTTATAGTTAAGTTTTCATAAATGTTTTTTATGTAACAATGAATGTTTTAAGCTATGTTGATGTTATAATATTATAGCAGTATTTATAGGAATGTTTCTATTTTAGGAATAATTTTAAGGGGCAGATGAGATTATGGGATATGTGTATATATGTAGTTGATTGAGCAAATTTAATTTAAAGCATTGAACAGGCAAGGGTTAAACACTTGGAAGCTGGGTTTAATTGAGTAAGCTTGCTTATAGGTTCATGACTGTATGAACTGGTTTAAAAGAGGGTGTGTTAGAGTAAAGAATTTTTTATGAAGGTCTGAAGAAGTGTTGTTTGAGACCATGAAAACAAAATCACCACTAATTCTAAAGATAACCACAAAGCATTCTATAGCTATGTCAAGAATCTGAATGGCAACACTCAGATCTGCTCTGAGTTACAGTACAATGGCACAAAATATACAGAACCAACTGATATTGCCAACATCCTGGCAGATAGGTTCAGTGCTAACTTTACCCCTCACCCTCCTAAAGGGCCCATCTCTATACCAGAAGAATGCAAAGTTCCTGCAATCACGGCTGTACAGGTATAAACCACACTCTCCAAAGCCAAGAACACAGCATCCATGTGACCTGACAGCATCCCAGGCTGCGTTCTACACAAACTACACAATGAACTGGCACCCCACCTAAGCACCATGTTCAATCATAGCTTAACCTCAGGTTTTGTGCCCACTGAATGATGCACACCAATTGTTATCCCACTCCACAAAGGGGGAGCCACCATGGACCCCGAGAACTACCACCCCATTAGTCTAACAAGCCTGGTCTGCAAGGCCATGGAACTTATCATCATGGAACTTATAAACAAAGACATTGGTAAGCTTCAAACTTTGGACCCCACCCAGTTTGGATTTGTAAAAGCTAGATCATGTCTCCTAAACCTGATAGACTTCTTTGAAGCAGTCACCAAAGCCATAGATGAGGGTAAAGGTGGTTCACACAGCCTATCTAAATCTCGCCAAGGCTTTTGACACCAACCCCCACTCTGGAATTATCGATAAACTCAGTAAACTAGGTATAAATCCCTATGTCACAAGATGGGTTGCCAATTGGCTCACTGACAGAGCCCATGCTGTGAAAGTAGCAAACTACAAATCTGACTTCATACCAGTGACAAGTGAAGTACCACAGGGTTCAGTCCTGGTTCTTCTCCTGTTTGGTATCTACTTTTCTGAAGTACAGGCTAACACAGAAGGTCTTTGGCTACTGAAGTTCACAGATGACTGCTAACTAGGAGCCATAATTGAAACTCCTGATGATGTGGACATCCTACAAAAGGGCCTCACTGAGAAAAATGCCTGGTGTCAAAGCCATGGTCTCAAGCTCAATGCCAAAAAGTGCATTGTTATCCCCTTTGGTAAAAACTCTGTACCCATGAGCAACCACATAGGTGGTAGTCTACTTAACACCAAAAGTGTGATAAGAGACCTTGGGACATAGGTGGACAGTAGTCTGTCATTTGATAATCACATCACCACAGTAGTCAGGAAATCCTTCTACGTGGCACACCTCATCACAAAAGGTTTCTCATCCAGGAAAAAAAAGGTAATTGTTCCCATCTACTCTTCACTCATTAGACCCATTATAGAGTACAGTGCCCCTTTTCGTATGTACCTCACAAGACATCTACAACAACTGGAAAGGCCGTAGAAATACCTCACAAAGAGGATTACTGGCCTCAAACAGATGGCCTATACAGGCCGTCTCAAAAAACTCCAGCTTTACTCCATTGCATATCACCTACTCAGAGGCGATCTCTGCCTACATACAAAGCTATGTCAAACCCAGAGCTGTTGGACATGCTTCACATAAAGATATCCCAATCCCTTGGAGCTATGTGCTCTAGGGACCTAAACCTTGTCACCACAATAAACAGAACATGCTGGAGGGATAGATTCCTGTCCCAGAGACTTCCCATACTCTGGAACAAACTATCTATCTATAGCAAACAAAGCTCCTCATTAGCACTCTTCAACAAAAATCTTGATGACTGGATGGGAAATAGGAAATTCACCCAAGGGATCACCTCTGTGGCTCTGCTCAACAGAGACACAGAAAAAATATTTTCTTGGGTGGCGAAAGCCAGAGTACCTTTTTGGCTAGGCTTGTATAAGCCCTAGGGCTGATAGCCTAGTACCTACCTATGAACCTATGAACTTGTGTTTAACTGGGGCTTTTTCATAGGTTCATAGGTTGGTACTAGGCTATGAGCCCTAGGGCCTATACAAGCCTAGCCATAACAATTCCCTAGCTATTTCTTCCCACACTATTTACTTCCCTGGACCCCTTACCTCATATATCCAACTGCACTGGGATTCTGGACCAGCCACACTAATCTGGTTGACAAATATCAATAACTAGGGCAAAAAAAAAATAGAAATGCTTTCCAATGTAATAGCTGAATGGCCTGTCTTGGTATTCAAACCATGCACCTCCTGCACACAAAGCCATGACTCTAACCATTCAGCTAACTCAGCTGTGAAGACTTCACTTATACATTTCTATATAGCTTTTAATTACGTTTAAGTATTGATGAGCAACATGCCGTACCACGCAAACATGCTCAGCTATGCTTAAACTTGAAAACAAAACAAATATATATATATATATATATATATATATATATATGTATGTGTGTGTGTGAGACAGAAAAAAACACATTAGGACATTTACTTTCTGTGCTGTACAGCACTCTGACAGTGCTGAGAGTGTGTTACAGACACTGTAACACACCCCCTGTGTGAAACAACTAAACCACTGCATATATAAGTGTCAAAGGACACTTTATTTCTTGTTTTAGTGCCATATGGCACTTTCTCAGTGCAGTTGTGATTAGTGTACAGCCCCAGTAAAATAAAAAAAAAATCACTAGAGTAGGTTATAATCAGATGGGTCAACAGAGCAGTGAGATGTACTAGGTCAGCATTAGCACTTCCCTATTAAATAAGTGAACATTCAATGTTTTGAATGTCACTTTATCAACAGCTAAATATTGAATACTTCAAATTCCGAACAAACAGAACAGCAATTTTTTCCTAGGAAAAAAATCCCTGGTGCACAAAAAAAAAAAAAAAATAAAAAAAAAAGCACAAATACAAAATAAAGTGGGGGGCTTCCCCCCCACAACCCCCTCTCATTAAATATATCAACTCCAAGATCACACCACAATAGAGGAAATGGCAAAGTCCCGAAAACGGTCCAATGATTTTTTTTCCTAGGAAAAAAATTGGTGTTCCGTTTGTTTATGATTTGGCCTATTTGACATTTAGCTGTCGACAAAGCGATGTTCAAAACATTGAACGTTCGCTTAAATAATAGGGAACTGCATTAGCCACACTTATTGGTTAGTCTCCATTCAGATGAAAGAGATAGAATGATAGTATAATCCCTTTGGATTCATCATCAGACAGTGAAAGCTATTATAAGTGGTGCTCAAAGCAGTGACATGTATAAGGTCGGTCATTTTGCTGATCTTATGACTAAAGAAGTGAAAAGTCCAATACAATGGAGAACTGTACTCCTACCTCTAGGGATGTGGGTGAGTAGGTTATTTGGCACAGTGAAATTTGGCTAAAAATTATACATCAACAAAAAATGACAGCCAACATAAAAAACATTAATAGTTAGTTTTCCTTTTTTTCCAGTAATTGAGCAACCTATGAGTAGGGAGGAGAAGAAGGCAGCCTCATCTGTATGTGGGGCTATGGGAAGATTTTCCTCCCAAAAAACATTAGCCAGTTTGTCACTGGATGCATGTTTTGCCAATTTGTACTTTATAACAAGGTTTCATTCAGATTTAAAAGCAGAATCACTGAACAGTTTTCCATAATATTTTTTGCACCCTCTCCCTGCAACAGACTATCAGCTGCTGCCAGTTCCTTTCCTCATTCATCAGGTATACCAGGCCCACCTTAACCTCTTCTAGATTTAACCTAATTCACAAGTTGGGCTGGTGAAGAGAGGGAGCATACTGATGCAACATCATGCTGCTGCCAGAAAGTGCAGCAACCTTGTGAGCTCTGCAACTGCTGCCTATAGAAGGTGCATGCACTTTTCTGCTTAAGTACAACCTTTTAGTGGTTGGGGGTTGATATAATGGTTAAGGTGTTAACCTAATAGACACAAGGTACAGAGTTTGATTCACTCAATGGGAGGGGAAATAGGCTAGGCTTAAAATGGCACACAAGGGTAGCTAGCTTAGCATTCATCTATGAACCTATGAACCTTCCATCCAAACAGTATACTGCATACAGCACAGAGCTCACCCTGCTATTAATGCTACACCCAATGCTACTGTTCCAACAAGTTTAGGTAACCCCTTCCCCCAAAGATTTACAAGCCGGCATGAGATGCTTACTCCCAACACCCCCATCTCATCACCTCAGCACCCATGTGACTAGTCAAACCTGGGTTACGTGGGACACAGTAAGGGTTCATCCCACTGTGCCATATATCCAGACTTAATATCTTAATGATGATCTACCCATCATCTTCTTTGAAATACATATTACAAATCCAGATACAAAACACACAGGAATTACCCACAGAGGTTGAGTCATGCTATTCCCATAGTAATACAAAATATTAAGTATACCAGTTGCCATGCAAATTGTGGTCTACAACTGGGATTCCCTAATAGTACTGATAACAAAGAAATATTTCTAAGGTCAATCATGCTACCACATAAAATTAATGAGCAGGCAAGTTGCAAAGATTTTTTTAACTCTATAGCTGGAGTTTAGATAATAAGCAAATGTTAGTCAAGGTGGAGTGGTCATTTTTGTGTGATCTTCCTGGGTTACTGAATTTCAATCCCATCTATACCATTTCTTCTTAAAGACAATTTATGTAGGTCCAAACCTTTTCTACAGAGTGAAAGGATCTCTTATAGAACTTTTACTGATAAGTTAAAATATGAGGCAGGGGTATCCCTTGTCTCTATATAATTTTAATTGTTATGGTAGGTAATGAAATCATTCTTGAAATATCTAAGAATCAAATTTCACTGCTATAAAACAAAGTGCTGTTTTTACACTTCTGAAATTTTAAAGTAACCTTGAGTTAACCTCTGTGGCTAACTCATATGCAAATATATAGCAAGAAATACAATATTTTCAGAATATGTCAAGTCAGCTGTCTGAAAGGGAGAAAGAGAGCTGTCATTTTCTGATTTAACTTGCTACCTAAATGCTTGGGTGGGGAAAAATCTTTTCATACTGTATTTTGTTAAGGTAAAAGTGGTCTCATGTCTTATGAAAATTTCCACAGTGCTCTGAAATGTACATTTGGGAAGATAGCACATCTTCATGGAGTATCCCTATGTGCATTAGAATTTTGCAGGTCTGATAACATGTTGAGTGAATGTACATTATGAAATAAAATTTGCTTTCAAGAATACTGTTTCAGTTTTGAAGGTTAAGTTGTTGGATCCCTGCTTACTGTTAAAATTGCCAAGTGGAATTTATAGAGAATTCACAGATTCAGCTAGCACTGTCTGAAAATTTGTTTTGTGTGTGTGTGTGTGTGTGTGTGTGTGTGTGTGTGTGTGTGTGTGTGTGTGTGTGTGTGTGTGTGTGTATGTGTGTGTGTGTGTGTGTGTGTGTGTGTTTGTGTGTGTGTGTGTGTGTGTGTGTGTGTGTGTGTGTGTGTGTGTGTGTGTGTGTGTGTGTGTGTGTGTTTATGTCAGTGAGAGATAGACAAGTTTTCATCTATATCAATCTCTGTTATGAATGCTTTCTAATCGTTAATAATTAATCATTCTATACAAATTTCCTGCAGATCTTGTATTCTCAAGACTGCAGATCATAAAGTAAACATCCTAGAGCAGGTACTGAACTTACATTATCACCTCAGCTGCAGTTAATATAGCTTATTCCTACAAAAGTATGTAAATTTAAGCATGATCTTAATGTTCTGTATCTCACACACACTTCATCTTTCAGCAGGTGTAATTCAAGATGCTATCTACAAAAAAAATGCATAGAAGAATAACCCAATCGATTATAAGATTCTATTCTTTCATGATGATTCTACTGACCACAAAGCTTGCCTTGGCTCAGCCAGGTATGTGAGAAGAAAAGACCCTTAAGTGCACATTAGTTTTGTTAACATCAAATTGCTGTTGTATAAGGTTTGAAACATCAATGTCACCAAATCACTGTAGGTATGTGGGAAGGTACAACCTATCCATCAAGTTCATATTCTTGGTGTCAGTGATTGTTTTTTATTTATTTGATATTAGTATATGTTAAGTGCGATTGACCAAGAGGTCATCATACATTTTTAACAATGGTAAGTTGAGATAATGTTTACAATCAATTATCGCACATGGTTCGCTAATGATGTGGATTGGCATACCATTTAGATACTTGCAGATATTCATGCATTATTATGTACTAATAACAAAAGAAGACTTGCAGTTTTACAGTATTGATGCATCATATATGTATTGACACATAATTTTGATATTGCAACTTTCAGACAAGGCACAGCATGTGGTAATGTGTGCATTAATTTCTTATTACGAAGGCAGTGGACTGTAGGAGAGTCAAACTTTAGAGACAACTTATCGAATTTAATATTGCCTGTTCTGTACTAATGCATGGAATCTTACATATTTTATAAAAGAAAAAGCTTATCAAATCAGATTAGTTACAAATAACAGTCAAGTGTTATATTGTAAAAAAAAAAAAAAAAAAAAATGTATCTGCTTTTACTGTATTTGTGTTTCTTCCTACTTTATTTTGCTTTTGCGTCATCTTAAAAGTACTCAATTGTATTTATTACTGCTTGGTGTAACTCATTCTAAGCCTTTTATTTTTAAGCACTTGGGCTTCAGACCAGTTGTTTTACATTAAGAAGGTTTGTGGCCTGCACTGTGGTGGCAGGACAGGTAGCTTGCATCCTTCTAAGTTGGGAACTGCTGATTGAGGGCTCAGTGTCTGTTATTCTAAAAGTGTATTAGTTCTGATTTAAGCACTTGGGCTTCAGGCCAGTTATTTTACATTAAGAAGGTTTGTGGTCTGCACTCTTGTGGGACGAGAGGCTGGACTTTGCCCTTCTGAGCTGGGAATTTCTGGTTAAAGGCTTATAGTGCCTGCATATTTGAACTGTTTATTACTGAAATTGGTACACCTTGTTTGCTGTAGCATAGACTAGATCCAGGTCTGCTGAATCTAGCTTTGCTTGTATGCTTGTTGTTTGTTTGCTTATTTCCCTGAAACACTAATTTCACCTAAAATGTGGCTTTTCAGCGCTTCTGTGGATCCCTAGTGATATCTGCATTGCTTACTGTACTTATTTCCTTGTTTCACTTGAAAGAAAGTTACTGTTTGTCGTTTTTGCATTTAAGTTACCTTGCACTTGCTCACTAAGTCAGCACAAAAAAATTAAAAGCACCACACCCTCACAAACTCCCCTTGAGTACCTTGTTCCCCACTGGCCCTTTTTTTCAATTATAAAGGAATTCCCAATACTATTCTAGCATGTCCAAAGGTCAGTTGTCAATCTCCTCTCTGGTCCAGCTGGTGAATCTGGGAATCTTGAGGCAATGTTACAACTGTCTCATGTACACAGACAACCCTCTCCTCCTCTCAACAAATTCCAACACATGCGAGAGATGCTACCATATAGCCAAACTGGAGGCTAAGCTCTCTCAACTCAGCACTGGTGTAACCAGTCAGGAGGAGAAGGAAACCACACTCACTACAATTCCAGTCTTACATGGACCTACCACGACAGCAAACCAAACACATAAACACACAAAAACATACTTGGAGGCTCTAAATAAAAATCTGCCTAAGCAGTAGAGACCTCCAAAGCAGACACTCTAGCAACTGCTACCCCAAAACAAAACACGTGCAACACATAGCTCACAAAGCCAGTGTGCCGAACAGTCACAGCCCTTAAGGCTAAACAATACACCTGATACACTTGTAATAGATGACTCTATCGTCAGGCACAGTGACGTCCTGCTCACCAAGCTGAACAAAGAGAAGGTCACAGTGAGCTGCCTGCCAGGCGCTAGGATCCACCACATAACACAAGCACTCAGGTCACTCCAAGACAAGTACAAATATGACTCAGTCATTGTCCATGCTGGTGTGAATGACCTGAGATGTACCTCCCTGGACTACATGAAAAGAGACATAGAGGAGCTCTCTGAGCATGTAGCCCAGGCCGGTATGACCCTGACCTTGAGTAGCATCTTACCCTCACCAAGAATGATGCCACAATATGAAGACAAGGTGATCAATTTCAACAATTGGCTTAAGTATTGGTGTCATTCAAAGGGGATCCAATGCCTGTCAGGCTGGGATGACATGCTCGACAAGCCACGATGCTTCGCTAGGGATGGCTTGCACCTGTCACCCCTGGGCTTTCGGATATTGGCAAAGGCTCTTGCTACCCCCATAGTGCCTTTTTTAGGCAAGGCTCAAAAGACAAACCCACCTCCATAGGTATCTCAAGGGATAAGAAACTAAGAGTAATGCTACTCAACGCCAGAAGTCTAAACCTCAAGATGCATGCACTAGAAACTCTCCTTAGCATGGAGAACATCGATATCTGTGTAGTAACAGAAACCTGGTTCAAGGCTCCCGAGAGCACTCCAGCACTACCAGGTTATACTTCATACCATGCTTTTTGGCCCCAAAACTTGGACCGAACCACAAAAGGAGGGGGGGTATCAATATTCGTCAAAGATACCCACACCTCCAGGTTGGTGGCACAGCACGAAGCATCAGAGACTATCCATGTGCAACTAACAGTGGGTAAAACTGCCTTCCAGTTTATAGCCTGCTACAGACCACCCTCCCAAACCCAGGAACCCCACTCAGCCTTCCTGAGAACACTGGAAAATATGAAGGTCTCTCCAAACACCATTATATTGGGCAACTTCAACTACCCAAACATAGACTGGGAACATTACTCTAGCTCCAACATCCTAGCCCAAAGGTTCCTAGAATTTATAAACTCAAATGCTATGGAACAACTTGTTACCACTCCCACAAGAGGGGAAAACATACTGGACTTGATCATCACCAACATGGGGGCAATATGCTCCAGACCAGAAGTGTATCCCTCACTGGTAAGATCAGACCATAAACTAATCTCACTGGATATTCACATCCCGACCCCACCCCCTGCCCAGAAAACCACAGTGAAAAATTTCTCTAAAGCAAATTTCACACTCCTCAAAACCGACGTGGAATCCTTCAAAGCCCCCGGGCCTGTGGAAAATATGGCCCAGACTGCAAAATCCTTTATAAACGCATTCTATGAACACCTTCAGGAATGCATGGATCATGCAATCCCAAATAAAACCAAGACCCAATCCTCCAAAGGCAGATGTCCTGTCTGGTGGACCCCAGCCATAAACAAACTATACAATAGAAGTAGGAAGCTACTACATGATAGAGCAAAATCCCAAAAAGGGAAGGCATCTCTGATCAGTATTAGCAAAAAACTACGGGCACTCATAAAATCGTCTAAGGCCAGCTTCGAGAGAAAAATTGTTCAGGACACTAAGGATAATCACAAGGCTTTCTTTAGTTATGTTAGGAACCTGGGTGGGAATTCCCAGATATGCTCAGAATTAGTCCAAAATGACAAAAAATACACCGAACACACAGACATTGCCAACATCCTAGCTAACAGGTTCAGCGCAAATTTCTCCCCCCCTCCCCACCAAAAGGGAAAATATCTATCCCAGCAGAGTGCTGCCCCCCTGACATCTCAGATGCTCAGGTAAGAGCCGCCCTCTCCAAAGCAAAAAACACAGCATCAATGGGACCAGACGGTGTCGCAGGCTGCGTCCTACATGAACTCCAAGCAGAGCTAAACCCAAACATAAAACTACTGTTCAATCTCAGCCTTACTACAGGATATGTACCCAAAGAGTGGCGTACAGCAACAGTGGTCCCTCTCCACAAAGATGGTGCCTCAACGGATCCTGGAAACTATCGCCCCATAAGCCTGACTAGCTTGGTCTGCAAAGCTATGGAAAGGATCATCATAGACCTCATAAATAAAGATATTGGAGACCTACAGACACTGGATCCTACCCAGTTCGGCTTTGTTAAGGGCAGATCCTGCCTCCTAAACCTGGTTGATTTCTTTGAAACAGTCACCAAGGCCATTGATGAGGGGAAGGTGGTCCACACAGCCTACCTGGACCTCGCAAAAGCCTTCGATACAATACCCAACTCGGGCATTATAGATAAGCTCACCAGCTTAAATATAAACCCCTATGTCACTAGATGGGTTGCAAACTGGCTCATGGACAGAACTCACATGGTTAGAATTGCTGGAGCCATGTCAGACTCCAAACCAGTTACAATTGGCGTCCCACAAGGCTCAGTCCTGGGACCTCTCTTGTTCGGTATATATTTCTTGGAGGTACAGGCCAACACGGAAGGACTGTTGCTGACCAAGTTCGCAGATGACTGCAAACTGGGTGCCATAATCGACTCTCCAGCCGACACAAGCATCCTCCAAAAGGGCCTCATAGAATCAGACAACTGGTGCCAGAGCCATGGCCTCAAGCTAAACGCCAAAAAGTGTATAGTCATCCCCTTTGGCAAAAACAAAGTGCCCACAAATTACCACATTGGTGGTAATCCATTAAGTACAGAAGAAGTAATTAGGGACCTGGGGACCCAAGTTGATAGCAATCTCTCATTTGACAACCACGTGGCCAAAGTGGTTAGAAGAACATTTTATATAGCCCACCTAATCATGAAGGGATTCGCATCCAGATCAGGGGAGGTCATCGTGCCTCTTTACTCGTCCCTCATCAGGCCCATAATTGAGTACAATGCCCCTTTTGGAATGTAACTTATCAGACACCTGCAGCAACTGGAAAGACCCCAAAAGTACCTCACCAGGAGGATCAAAGGGCTCAAACAGATGCCATATGCTGCGTGGTTAAAGAAACTCCAGCTCTACTCAGTGGCATACCACCGGCTCAGAGGCGATCTGTGCCTGACGTATAAAGCCATGTCCAACCCGGAATTAATGGACATGTTGCACCTCAGAAAATCCAAATTCCATCGAGCTACGCACTCGAGAGACTTGAACCTCAGCACTGAAATAAATAGGACATGCTGGAGGGACAGATTCATAACCCAGAGGCTCCCTTCACTCTGGAATAAAATCCCAGTCCAGGTTAGGCAGAGTCCCTCATTGACTCTCTTCAAGAGGAATCTTGATGAGTGGATGGGAGATCATAGGTTTACCCCGTGTATCACTTCTGTGTCACAGTTAGACAGAGGCACAGTATACTAACCTCGAAAAAGGGCATAGCAAAATTAATTTAAAATGGGTGGCGAAAGCCAAACACACTCTGGCTAGGCTTATAAATGCCCTAGGGCAGATAGCCTAGTATGAACCTATATAGCAGTAGACAAACGTGGTTGGAAAGCACTGTGGTCACAGTTTCAGTTAGTTCCACAAAACATTCACTAAACATTAGTAATTTTAGAAATTTGCATCAAAGGTGTTATTTGCTGACAAAGCTCCAAATGCTACCATTATGGCCAATGTGCATTCCGGTCAATGGAAGTATGTAAAACACTGAGTATAACTGTAGCACCAGTGACTTGGGTGAAGCCAGTCGATGGAAGTCTACAAAACTCTGAGTATCACTGTAGCACCAATGACTTGGATGAAGCCAGTCGATGGAAGTATGTAAAACACTGAGTGTCATTGAAGCACCATTGACTTGGGTGAAGCCAGTCAATGGAAGTATGCAAAACGCTGAGTGTCATTGAATCACCATTTACTTGGGTGAAACCAGTCAATGGAAGTATGCAAAATGCTGAGTATCACTGAAGCACCGGTGACTTGAGTGAAGCCCAGATAAGTAGTACAGGGCGGGAAGAGTTGAATTTTCTTATAAGTTATGGTCTGTGTAGCAAAGTATGAAGATAAGCCTCTAAAAAAGAAAGCATCACAGAAATTAAAGCTTTGCTAATAAAGTGTTGTATGTTCTTTGAAGTCAGATCTGTTTTAGTGTTTGTAGAATTAGGAAACATATGTCCTTAAATATATAACCAATAAATGTTTTGAGAAAAGGTCTTGTTTTGTAAATAACATGAAACTTATAAATACGTTTGGCTATTTTTACAACACGTTTGAAACCAATGTGATGCAATGCAACCTGCATAGTAAGCCCATCTTGTTCACAATGATAGTGTTGTTGACAAGTGCATCTCCACTCCTTAGTTGAGGGATGGGTTCTATGGTAACGAGGCCCATAAGTAGCCACTGCAATACTTGTTTATGGTATTAATACAGTATAAAAAATCCAACACCCTGTATTGCAAAGGTTAGCCTAAAACAACAGTTTATAAGTATTAGCCACCAGGTAGTGGCATGCACCTATGCATTTAAATAGGGAAAATCTGTGCAAGGGAACTAAAACCATTTTACCCTGTACAGATTGTCAAGCAAGATAAGTAGTAGAGAATGCATGCAGAGGATTGTGCAATGTGTGGGTGTGGGTATGTGTGTGTGTGTGTGTGTGTGTGTGTGTGTGTGTGTGTGTGTGTGTGTGTGCGTGTGTGCGTGTGTGCGTGTGTGTGTGTGTGTGTGTGTGTGTGTGTGTGTCTTTCTGTCTCTCTCTTTGTTTTTGTTGGAGAATGTGGAAGGTGTGCTTGTGTGTGGTCTAATAAAACCTGTCCTGGCACACTTTTAGGGCACTCAGCTACAGTAAAATTATTACATAGAAACATTACCAGTCCAAAGATGTAAGCCTGGAATACAACTTTATTAAATAAAATAACACTGAGTTAAGCACTTTCTTCCCAAAAACATTATAAGGAGGACTTCTTCAGAACTAGCAAATATTAAAAACACTTTCACTATATAAGAATTGTACTGAAGCCACCTGACAGAATCAACCAGTGACATTAACTTGATCATTAATTAATCAATTAAGGACATATTGATGCAATTATAGCCTACTAAAAACACTGTATTGAAACAAAAACTGTGAACGAAAATCTTTCATAGTGTTTCAGCTTCAAAATACTTTTTATTCTACTAGCTTTATTTAATTCACGGGGTTATAGTAGTGTTAAGCCACAGTTGCTATTTAATTTCACATTCCTTCAAATACTCAGCTGAAATTCTCACCTGTAGGTCAAATATGGCCTGTTAAATCACAAAAAAACACAATTGTAATCTCTGTAAGCACAAATGTGCCTATATAAGGCATTACGTTTTTTGCACTTTTTGATATCCATGAAATGTTCATATATCCTCTCTCTGAGTCTTCTGAAGGTTTTTCCAAAATGAAATGTGGGGCATTCTAAACATTTTGCCAAATAAACCATATTCTTGGACTGACAATTATAGCCTCCTTTGATAAATATATTGGTGTTTGCTAACTTAAACTTCTCCCCTGTGATAAGTAATTATGGGCACTGACTACACATACCACATTTAAAAATGCCCATGTTCATACTAGTCATACTGCATCCAAGACTGTTACAGAAATCATTCCTTTCTAAAATGTCCTTAAAGGACTGATATTTCTTAAAAATAAATCTAGGTCTGTTGCCTAAGTTTTCTGTTACAACCCTTTCTAAGGTTAACAAATTCTAATTTTAATTTACAATCTTACAGATGGTAGTACTGTCTTTGTTATAAGTTCATATGAATGAAAGACCCTTATCCATTTTTTCTACCTCAAATGTCAGTACCACCAAATTATTTTGATATCCCAAAATAGGTTGAAATATTCCTTTTTGCCTTTTGCTGTCCACCTCATTTTAATGTAATTTAACAGACTATTAGGATAACCTCTTTTTTTGAATAAATCCAATACAAAATCAACTTCCTCAAAAAGTTTCTCATCTACTGTCACCATCCTGGTCACCCTCACCAGCTGCCCCTTTACTACAGATCCCTTCTGATACTGAGGGAGCCAGCTGGTATAGTCAAGATAAGAATTTGGGAACATGAGTTTTCTGTGAATCCTTGAGATGATTTTTCCATTATTTGGATCCATTCCAAGCTCCACATCTAAATAAGACATCTTAATGCAACTAATATTGTGTGTGAAATGCAGGAAATCCACTGCCCCATTAATATATTGCAAGAATTTCTCCAACATACAAACTGAATCTGTCCACACCAAAAATATTTCATTCATGTATCAAGTATAAAATTTAATACTTTTTTGTATATACTATTAAACACATATTCAATTTCCCAAATAACATAATTTGCAATAGTGGTGAGCACATGCCACCCCTATTTATTGTTTATAATATTGTCCTTTCAAAATAAATAAATAATTCTTATGGACCATCTCCATCAGAGCTATTATTGTATTAATATGGTCTTGGTCAAACCTATTAGTGTTAAAAAGTTGTTGATCTAACCACAACAACACTCTCTGATGGGGTATGACTGAAAATAAATTACAAACTTCAATAGTTAAAATATGTTGCTGTCATACTCAATGCAATTAATATCTGTTAAAAATTGCCAAGAATCCTTACAAATTTGCTCATAAGATTTCTTATAACTTTTAAGTCCATATAAGGTTTCTGGGATGGAAGCGCTTAACTCAGTGTTGTTTTATTTAATAATGTTGGATTCCAGTCTCATATCTTTAGACTGTTGTGCTTCTCAGTGGTGGCTGGGGACTTCTAATCAAAGGAGGGCTACAGGAGACAGCTGAATGGGTGAGGTCAATGTGGAGGGGTTTGGCCAACTAGAAAGGGGTAGAGCTATGCTCAAAACCACAAAAACTGGACTTTAATTAAATATGCTGTCCTGGGTGCCAAACCAACATTATGAGACTCAAATTAAGACAAAATGAAGAGAAGAAAAAAATATTTCAATGCATTGGCTACATGACAGCTTACTTAATATCTAAATGGAAACAAAAAGGTTGTGAGGTATGAAAAAATAAATTACTTTTTAAATATATTACTGGAATGCCAGTCAAAATAAAGTATAAAAAAAACAAGCAGCACTCAACTCAGACCACTTCTCCTTGCACTGCAGTTCTAATTATAAATTATATTCAGCTTTATAAAAGTACCAAGTAACATGCTGAAAGTAACAATCTCTGTGATACTCCCACTTGAAAAAATGTTCCTTATCCAAAAAAGACCTGCTGCCTGACAACTTACTTGTTTTCAAAGGGAAAACATGATCAAAGGAAAAAATGAACAGCAAACAAGAAACAAGCTCAAGATAAATTGCTTAAAGGATTACTGCACAGGTTATGGACCACACATGATAGATTGGCATTCTGTTTAGTTTACGGGTAAAGCCTGCAAAGATGACTGGAAGCCTCCAACAGATGTAATTAGCTTCTGAAAATACTGTAATCCTGTCCTTTATAACAAACACTGTCATATGCATTTCAATACCTAAGGCTTATACGTTATCTAGTTATGTAAATATTCCCTGCATGCCAACAACAAAAAGGCTTTCAATGTTGATAGCTCTTTAACAGTATGCTAATTAAAGCTTACCTGCATCTTACAATCTCAGACAAGCTTACCTGATGGTCATTAAAGCATTGCTGCTTAAACATAGAGCAACAGGCAATGCAACAACATGCATTCTCTGAATAATAAGAAGCATAAATCAACAGTATAAAAATATGACATAAAACCAGAATATTCTGCAAAATCAAGGACAGATGAAAAGCCACTGTACTTGTGTCTACCTTGGATGGAGGGATACTCTGTCTGCACACTTACACTGCATAACTGCTCCTTGCCTTGCTTGGACGCATCCAAAGTCACTACAGAGGGGAGTGGGGTACAAGTATGTCACAATTTGAAATGTCTCTAGCTGACAGTGATGGCCCTGGCACATTTGTTATACTCTCAACCTCAGAGCAAGAAATCTGGACAAAGCCATAAATAAAAGTGGGGCAAAGGCCCAAAAATAAGGATAATTTTTAAATATTACACAGTTAATAAAATAGTAGGTCTTGTATTAGTATGAATTTTCTGAAGCATATAAAGTCTGAAACTCAAACGTCTGTCATTATTTTCTAACTTCAGTCTTTAATAATTTGCCACTAATTTGCCAGAAAACTACAATTTTATGAAAAATGGATCAAAAATGTGATGCGAAAATCTATACACAATACAAACACAGACACAAAAAATAGATGTAGATAAAGGAATATATGCCTTTCTAAAGAATCAGTCAAAGGCAATAAACTAAGCATTAACAGTTTCAGGATGCTATGGGTTCCAGAGAGACATAAGTGCCTTTCAAAGTGTATGCTACCAAAAACAGTTCCTAAGACAACATATTAAAACATTCCCCCAGATTTACTATTCCTCCATGCAGGACTAGCTTAGCCCTGCATGGAGGTGGTCGTTTAGGAGCAGGACGGCAGAGGGCCATGCATAGTAATAAGGTGCACTGCCTGAGCTCCTAATCTTACATGGAGCATGTAAGAGTGCAGGGGGGCATGTTTGAGTGCACAGCTCTCACAATATACACGCTCTCACAATGAAGAACAGCAGAAAGGGGTAAGAAATTAGCAAGACCAATCATAGATGTCCGCATATCCCCACCAACAGTCCCCCTCATGTAGAACAGCAAAAATATACAGAAATAAAATGAACAAACCCGTGTTTTTTTTTTAAATCCGATTAAGCTAACCTAGGTACGTGGTTGTGCCCATCGCTTAGCTACAGTTAATAGAGCTTAAATGGCTGAAGAAGATAACAAGGAAGATATATACAAATGAAGCAGGATAACAATAGTATAGTGGGCAGAGCATTCATCTTACGAGCAGGTTTTCCCGGTTCGAGTCCCACTGCAGAGCATTCCATTTAACATGGCAAAGAACGTTATGACTAATAATTGTGTTGCATAACCCACTAAGTAACATATATTCATGAACTGGAGTACTGCCGTAAATGCACATGTGAGGTGTCAGTGTCATAATGAATAAAGCACTAGTAAGCAAGTTTAAGCACCAATAAGCAGTAGTAAGCATATTTAAGCACTAGTAAATGAGCTTAAACCCATCTGTGTGGGGGTAAGCAATGTGCACACACAGTTTAAGCAATTCTGAAGCTAACTCTCTGTAAGCATATGTAACCAGTTAGCATTGCTTACCCTCATGCCAACCTGTGCAAACCTGCTTACAAATGCTCAAACGTGCCTTAATCACTCTGTATCCAATGGCCCTTGTTCTGCCCATCAACAAAATAAACAGCCATGCGGGTCTCGAACCCAGTACCCTATACACCACAGTCACAGTAGTTAACCACCAATCCATCACAGAAGTTCACATGAATGAGGTATCAGCAAACAAGTCTTCACCATAGTAAAACCAAACTGAACCTGTGAAAGGAATCAGTATACAGACATATGTGCCTTAAACCACTACATAACATAAATATGTGAACTGGAGTAAAGCAGTAAGCCCAGAAGTCAGGTGTGATTGTAATAGAGTGTTGAAGTCCCCAATAAAACACAAGGACCCCATACAGTGTATGTACATGTGAATCATGGATACCAGGCATACATATAAGGTGTAACAAATAATAACTCAATGCCAAAAAGGAATTATAATGCAAAGTCTAATGTAAGCAATGCAAAGCATTGCACAGGCCAGCTTAGGAGATGTAAGCAATGTGTAGGCCAGCTAACTCAATGTGCCCAGTGTTATACCCATTTAAACAATGCCAACCCTAGGTAAGCAGGTTTGCCCATAGCCTAGCCTTTTCAAAACCGGCCAATCATGGAAAAGTGCAGGAAATTGGCCCTACTTAAACCCAAAAGGTGGGAATACATCTCATAACTGGTTGTAGCTTTCCCTTGCAGGCACAATGACAGTAAGAGGAGAAGGTGTGCGCTTTTAGGTGCAGCGCTGGTGCATCCAGGAGTCAAGAGTCATGGCAGGACTTCTTGTCAAAGACCATGATCAGAGACTGCTTCAGGGCCAGTACCAGGGCTCCCAATATAAGGCGGAGGCTTGGGACTGACTAGCCAGTGACCTCACCAGTGCCACTGGCATACCCCGAACTGGTGAGCAGGTCAGGCATCACTATGCTGACCTGAAGCAGCGTAAGGGGGACCTCTTGAACCAGTAGATCCAAGAGGCTAGAGCGGCAGAGGATTGTTCCACTTGTGTGTAAGTATCACCCCACTATGTGTGTAATAATTGTCAGCTCAGGTATATTATAGATAGGTATGGCTAAATTTTCCTCTTATGTCCCTCACAGCTGCAATGGAGCAGGCCATGAACCAGGAGGCCCACGTCAGTCACTTGGCGAGGTTGGGATGTGAGGCAGGTCAGTAATACTCATGCATTTACTGTCAAATGAAATAAAACTAAAAGTAGTAGTAAACCAATTGCCTGTATAAAACCTGTATTGTTCAAGGCAAGTACTGCATATACTGGAGAATAGGGCAGGAAGCGTAACAGCGTGAGAATAAAGGGCTAACTGCTGGACTGCATGTGTATACTCTGGTATCATATGGTAATGCAGATTTGCAATCATGTAATAGTACTGTTGTATTATGCACTGTTACCCACAATGTGCACCATAAATTGAATGTGTAGGAATGCCTGTATATGACTGTTGTTATCCCCAGAGGCTGTTTAGCTCAACTGAGAGACACTTAGACAGAAAAACAGGGAAAATGCAGACAACAAAACCCAAATAGCACATGCAACTGAGATGTGAACTGTTGTTTTGTTTAGCACACACAGCCATGTTTCGAATCTTGCCAGTGGTAGTAGTCTGCATACAGAATCATACCCCACAACTGTACAGATATGTCCAGAATGTCCAGTAAAGTGGCCCATGTCTGTTACCTGTCACCCTGCGAAATCAGTGGGATGACCCCAGATGTATAGGCAGCAAACAGGAAATACAACTGATTGAAACACATATATGAGAACAAAGCTGGCACACTAGCATCTCCCCAAAACCTTATGAGACTAAGAAGCCACGTATGTCCCACTTACACCCCACTTGTCAAGCTGTGGCCAGAGTGTGTACAGTAACAGAGTGAGATGTATCTGCATAATAGTAATGTAGAATCTGGTACTATCTGTGGGAACATTCAGGTAGTGCTAACAAACATTTCTCCCACAGGTCTGCAAGATACCAACACTGGGCCCAGAAATACAAGAATGATACCCTGTACTGGTTCTGTTTACATTGGTATTGTATGGCATTGCGACTGATGCAGTTGTTCTGAATAATGATGTATTAGACATCTCTGTCGCCCACACTGTCCTCCAAAATATTACTATCTAGGAGATCTGTATAAGAGTGTTGTAACACAAGGTCAGACAGAAAGCAGATAGGAGATATACAGCAATATCTGTATAGCAGGCACAACTGTGATGGACAGTGTTTAAGTTGCAGCAGACACAGCCATGGTCTGAATCCTGGGAGTGGATGTAGGCTGCATACAGAATCATAGCCCACAACTGTACAGATGAGGTCAGAATGTCCAGAATATGGGCCCATATCTGCTGCCTGTCCCACTGTTCGCCTGGTAAGTCTGTGGGATGATCCCAGATGTTTAGCCAGGAAACAGCAAATTCAAGTGATTGTCAGACATCTATGAGCACAAACCTGTCACTGTAGCAACCCCCAAAATGGTTAGGAGAGTAATATTCCAAGCATGTCCTATCTACACTCCCATGTTGTCAAGCTGTGGCCAGAGTGTGTACAGTAACAGAGTGAGATGTATCTGCATAATACTAATGTGTAATCTGGAAGTTTGTGTGACAACAGTTAGGTAGTGCTAACAAACATTGCTCCCACAGGTACGTCAGATACGAACACTGTGCTGAGAAATAAAGACCATTATAACCTGTACTGGTACTGTTTACTCTGGAATTGTAAGGAATTGTGAGTGTTGCAGTTTCTCTGATTAATAAAGTATCACTGATCACTGTCACTCACACTGTGCTACATAATATAACTGTGTAGGAAAGCATGTATATGTGTGTGTCAGGTCACTAAAGGTGGAAGAGGGCAATATTCTAGATATGTCCTGGCACACCAGCATGTGGTCAACACATGGCTAGAGTCTGTGCAGAAAGAGTTGGATAGTCGCGTGCACAACATCAACCCAGAATCTGGGAGTATGTGTAGAAACAGTTAGTGATAACAAACATTCCCTCCACAGGTATACCAAGTAAGAAATGTATACTGTAGGTAAAACCAGTTCATGTGCAATGACGATGACAGCCATATCACTGTCCAAACTAAAGCTATAGGGTAGTGTAGTAAGACTTGTAAGGTACAGATAACAGCACTGACTAGGAAAGTAATGTGGACTACAGGAATACACTAGTTGTTAATTGACACCCCCCCCACACCATATCTCCAACAATAATCAACATACCCACCCCAACTGTTATGTAATGACACCTACATTCTGATAATGTCCAATTGTTTGATAAATATTTTAATTGGTCCCATCAATGTACCTGCATGTTGTTCTTATTACCACTGTGGTCTCATATATGCATGTGTTCTGTTTGCTATGCAACTGTTCCGTATCTGGTGTCTGGGTTAATGGAAATATCTATGCATGCTGTCATACCTAACCTGGAATGTGTTGACTATTACTATCCCACATAGGATGATGAAATCTGACCACTATGGCACGCTTGGGAAGGTTGGTCCCAGCAGACCCACCTATCCCACCAAGCTGGCAATGGCACCGTGCACCTGCATGTCTGGGGACCAACCCAGGACCTCCCTGTCCGTTGGTCCTGCACCACTTTTGGGTGGAACTATTTCAGGGGATGGGGCTCAGCCCCCCCCCGGTAGTAGGTGCGAACAGGCACCTGTCACCTGTTGCCAGGCCAGGGTTGCGGTGCGTAGAGAGATCAACCAGCAGCTTGGTGATCATCTACACCAGCTAGAGGGCCACATGTCACAACTAGAGCTTCAGTCTGGCTTTGCAACTCAGCCCCCAGCACAGCCACCATTGGGGGTGTGAAGGTGCAGTGGTGACAGCCCAAGGGTGGGGACCTCAGTCCCACTGTTTCCACTAGGGGGCTCATGGGCTTCTGATTTCCCAACACCCCTCGCCATCAAGGTGTTTACCCCCAAAATATTTCATATATCACCCCTGCATGTGTCTTGTTTGTCTTGTCTGTTAATCTACCCAACCTACCTCCCCAGATATACCTACTACCTCTCCACAACATCCCACTCTCACCTGAAAAAAAAGGGGCAATCTGTTCCCACAAAAAGATCACGGCCCATACATAGCTGTCCATTTTGCAAACATGTCCACTGGGCACATGTAATACAGTCTAATTGGCATCACAACTTATTCCTGTAGTCCTCACCCCCTACCAGGGGATTGAGTGCCCAAATCTACCTCCAAATTCAGTGTATATGCACAGCTGTCACTGTAGAAGAAATGGGCAGCTATGGACCTTCCCTACACCCTTCCTGCACATCCCTAGGTATTTTCCCCTACTGTCTTTCCCTCTTTGTGCCCCTTTTTTCACCACATTCCTATCAACCCCTTTTTCTTTTCTTTTAAAGAAATTAGCAAGGGGGTAAGCGAGAGTAAGCACCCTTAAGCAGCAGTAAGTGGGTTTATATATATATATATATATATATATATATATATATATATATATATATATATATATATAGATAGATATACAGAAAGTTAGATATATGTAAGCAGATATATATATATATATGTAGGTATATACAGACATAGTTATATTTATGTAAGCAGATATATATATCTATGTAGATATATACAGACATACATCTGTAGATAACAATGGGAAAATAACTAAAACATATATGTCCACATGCACCGTTAATGGGGTTGAGAGTCCTCAAGCAATATACATCTTGTACGAATAGGTCCCCACAGCCAAACACATCCGCCCTGCAATACACTACGAAGTGTTGCAGATCCCATAACCAGGACATGACATGACATAGGCACAAGATGTTAACAGTACTACATCCCACCTGTATGATGCCAGGCTGGTATTGGTAACATATCATGCAGTACAGTCTGGCTCCAATAGGAAATGTACAATGTGGAAGATTTCAACATCCCTAGGATACATATACACAGACACATATATGCAGATACAGATATATATATATATATATATATATATATATATATATATATATATATATATATATATATATGCATATACACACATATATATATATATATATATATATATATATATATATATATATATACATACATATATATGGATATATATATATACACACACATATATATATATAGATATATATGTGACTACACATACACATGCAGAGATATGTACAGTAAAATACATATGTAGAAGGTGCACACAATATGGAACAGCCACTATGCCTACAGTTAACACCTTAACAACTTGGCCCTGTATGAGCCACCCTTACAAATCAAAATCGTTGCCTGCAACATATACCCACAGAGAGGTCATAGGATATCACACCACACACAGCTTTGCATAAATGGAAAACCTTTATTTGTGTACTGTTACAGTTGTATATGCCATGTCATATAACTGTTCAGACACTGACATCCATATAAACAGAGTAATGCAACTGTGAAATGGTTATACTAATACAGTAGTCTAGAAAGGTTTACAAATGTTGCTGTCCAGGCTGAGCCCTTCAAATAGCACAATAGTAAAGACAGTCTGGGCCACAGGATACCAAACAATCAACAGTAAGTAATGCAGGTGTATAGTTCAGCAGCCTCTATCAACACTCTGTACACAATCACTAGGTGTAAAAGACCTCAGCTTACACAATGGGATGTAACTGTTACATAACAAGGCATAACTGACACCATCACAAACACACTGGCAAACAGAACGGTCTGTAGGGCAGGAGGCAGTAGGCCTGCATTAACCCCAGTTTATGTAATTAATTTAAATATAGGTGAATTGTATGGTAATGTACATCCAGATACCTTAAGGCAGCTCACCCCTCATACCTCCACATGTTGTAACAGCCTAGGTTATTTATAGTGCATCCCCCCCAAGGCTCAATAATACAGGGCCATATTCCACTGTTACATACACTGGCCTCTGCAGTGCATAAGGACAGACATGTATTGTGTAGGTGAAGCCCACACATATATGGCCCCAGCCCTACCACATGTGTGGGGGATACAACAGCAGTGGACTGATGGCAGGAATGCCAGCATAATATACTCACAGTCCACTACAGAACAATCCCTGACAGCATGGCATATGTGCCAAGCTTGGTATGTAGGTGGAGGACAGAGGCTGGAGCACTGGCCCATATGTGGAAAACTGTTGTCATACACTAAGCAAGTCGCTGGTGTTACAGGATAGTCTGCAACATACCCTTAGTCAGGGATTTGAGGTTAGAAGCACAAATGGATGTAGCCATGTATTGATAGCACTCAACACTCACACTGTCAGTGAAATATCTGACACAAGACCTGTGTGGTGGACAGACAAAACATGATAGGCACATCTCTGGCCATCAAGAGGATAGGCTCACAGTCGAGAGATATGCAGACAGGCTGCATCCCAAGTTAAGCTAGTATGTACACATAAACCCTGTAACACCAGTACTATACAAAGCATAACACAACTCTACTCACACTCTGACTGTAGGTCTGGAACCTCCTACAAATATATAGCTGGCTTGAGTGAGCAGGTTCTCCTGTAAGAGGTATTGCTACCTGCTGTCTGTAACACTGATACCCACACACAGGACAATGTCTATCACACAGGAAAGGTAAAGGGACCATGCCCACATGATGTAGGGATTTATAGTAGGTGGTTGCCATGACAGTGGTAATTAGAAGTACTACACAGCAAGCTGCATGCAGTTAGCAAGTAGAGGACACTGATTGTTGCAGAGGCCATCACCTGATCATGTGCATCACCTACTAAAGTCATGCTGCAATCAATTCAAAGCAGCTCAATCCATTTACTGGAGAGAGACTGAGAGATAGAGAGAGAGAGAGAAAGAGAAAGAAAGAGTAAGAGAAAGAAAGAAAGAAAAAAAACAAACTTCAAAAACAAAAAGCTGAAGACAAAGGCATATATTCATCATTCATTCATCAAGACATCATTCCCACAACAGGTATGTGAAGCATATATACATGTAATAGAATGTAGTACCTGGTCCATAATAATGGGATAGCTGATGTAGAATGATTTATATGTGCCATCAGGTGTTGTTGTAATGATGTTTAACTGAACAACTGCTATGGACAATAGTGTCTGTCCCTGTGGGTAGTGAGCCACAACCATCAACTGTGCAGGTCAGCATTGACTGACAAGATGTAAGCCATCATAGTGTGTGTTGTGTAATGGGACATATGTATATTACCAAACCAGTGGTCTGAGTGCCCAAGATAAAAACTGGTAAACCTGAAGTAAGGCACACACGGAGCTCAGCAAAATGGACAACTGCTTTAATGAACAAGCACAAAAACAATCCAATGTGCTATTGCTTGTGCTTTGCAATTTCGTTTGCTGTGCTGTGCTGCTGTGATTTAGCTTGCTGTGGATTGTTTTTGTGCTTGTTCATTAAAGCAGTTGTCCATTTTGCTGAGCTCCATGTGTGCCTTACTTCAGGTTTACATATGTATATTACATGGCCAGTAGTTGGTGGTGAAAGTAATGCCATTATGATGGACACGTGGGACCCACAGTCCACCACTGGCAGGATACTCAGGTTAATCTGTAATGTAGCATGCAGGAATGCCATAGGTGTGTAATAGGGTTATCTGTAATCGGGTCCTACATATGCCCTCCTAATGTCAGGTTGTGTCCATAAGTGGCACCTGTCTGTGTTGTATAAAGGCAGAACAGTGCACCTGTGCAAGAAGGTGCTGTGAGATTGTGGAGCTGATGTCTGAATGTACCCCTCGTATAGGTATGCATATGTGTACACATGTCACATATATATATATATATATATATATATATATATATATATATATATATATATATATCTCAGCATGTATGCATATACAGATACCCATGTTTAGACATATATATGTGCGCATATATACATCACATATATCTAGACATATATAGATATATACCTATATGCACATGTCTACATATATACAAACACATGCACACACAAACATATATGTATATAAAGACATGTCCTCTATATTACTACCACAGTGATGCATGCTATGTGTGAGGCACCAGCACACATAGCAATACACACAGATAACTAGCTGGCAGTGTGTGCAACATGGATGAGTATGTCACATGTTATTCCCTTGTTGGGACCACATTGCCCCCATCTGTGAAGTATGCAATGGGATATGGGGAAGTATGGCAAGTATACTTGTGGAGGTGGTCAGGGTTGGTAGGTATAGAGGACAGTCTACAGGGGTGGTATGTGACACATGTGATGGGCAAACACCTTGGATGGTGTATGTGGTCTGTGATGCAGATGCCCCATGGGCCCCAATATGGGCACAATGGGAGCAAGTCTCCCACCCACTGCTACTCACAACAGCAGCAGTCCATGACTTGAAGGTGACTGGCCTGGAGGCTGAGCAGGGGGAGCATGTCGGCCCTGTGAATGTGTACTGGGTGCCTCAGGCAGATGTAGCACATCTCACATGTGTCTGTGGAGCCCAGTATGGAATAGACCCTAGACCTGACCTCAGGGGACAGGAACATATCTGTGCATGTCCCCAGGGGGGACAACATCCCCTGGGAATTTTCCACCTGATGGTATTGCTGGACCAGTACGTGAGGAGGCCCCAGGTTGTGACTCACATGTGACGTGGCCAGGTATCATGGGCAGATGGCTTTGGAGAGGTGGTTCTGCTGTCCAATAGAACATATACATGGTATTGTGTCACTGTTATAGAACATATGTTGGTAGTAATAGTCTACACAATCCCAGAACATGTCCAACAGCATGCATAGATATCCCCAATAACACAGAATGTCAGATGTGCCGCAATCCCAAAGCAGCTATTACACTGGCATATATGGAACCATAGTGGCCCTGACAATGGCATGCAGGTGAAAAGTCTGTAACAGTCCAGCAATGATAGTGTCCACATGGGGACATGGCTACAATTACATAACAGAAAGTGTGGTACAATACAACATATGTCCGACTGGTAGGTAAGCTGTAGCCATACCTAATGAGTTGTGTGCACAGTTTGTTGAAGCTAATATGGTGGGGGTGACAGAGATGTGTATTACGAACTGTGGTTACCTTGCTGTATGAGTTACTCAGGTCTGTTTCCATCTTTATGTTTTTCAGCCAAGATGTTACATGCACAGTTGCTTACCTATTCAACAGCGGAGATTGATGTGGTTATATCACACCTGATGCAGCACTACCCAGTGCTGTTTGGCAAGGCCCATGAGCAGCAGGAGTGGACCTCCCTGTGGAATGACCTAGTCCACAGGGTCAATGATGTCGGACTGCACAACCGTAGTTATGAGCAGGTCCGGCATAATTGTACTGACCCGGTTCACAATGCCCATCGACGTGCTGCTGCAGTCTGGGGGGATTACCTCGCCACAGGGGGGCCATGACATCCATCCCCCTGACATGTGTGGAGGAGCTCCTGGCCAGCCTCATGGCACCTGCCCATCCAGCCAGCCGTCAACTGCTGGACACCTTTGTGGAGGTGGGTGGCACCCACACACCGGCCAAGGAGCATGCAGGTAAGTACACAGGGCACATCAGTAGACCATTGTTGTGTATACATCTGCACTGGTACAGGCAGAACATGCATATCTGACATGTCATACATATATTGTGTTGCTGTATTGTAGTGATAAACAGGTGTCCAGATGTGGTAGTATCGTGGGAATGTGCCGTTAATGTATTGTAATTCTGCACCCACCCTGTAACACTGCCACAGGTATGGCCACTGACATTGCATCTCTCACACTCTTATGTAGGTCCCTCCGGGATGCCACCAAGGCTGCAGCCTGTAGCTGGTTAGTATGTTTTATGCAGATGCTTGCCAACACACCGGGCATGTAATGGTGATGGTATATTACATGCACACATCTAGCACACCTACCTTGAATGCATGCTGTACATGTGCATGTATTGCTGCTGTGAAATGCATGGTGTCACAGGGGTGACCATGATGGGGTATTGGAAGGGTATGTCAGAGACCTGCATGATAACTAACATCCTGTCATTGTGGAATGTGTCCACAGGGAGTAACATACTGGTGCTAAACATGGTGTACAGTAGGGACATGTTCGGAACAACACCCATATACCGTGCAACATCAGTGTATATACCTGTAGGACAATGGCAAATGCTGCAGAGATACACTATGGCATAAGGCATTACAGTATTCCACATTATCAGCTGGGTCTAAGCTGCAACATGTGGTGTTCAGTGTATGGGACTCTGCAAAGTGGCACACATGTGTAGGGCTTACGTGGATCCTAAGGATGCTAGGAATGGCTCTATCTGCATATAGTCATGTTCAGGACCTGTGGCAGCTGCAACCCTACCCACACAGCATTAGTGACAGCAGTGTGTGAACACCATGGAATGTGCATATGAGTAGACCTTTCAATCATGCAGAATAGGGGAACATGTGTAGGGCAGACTGAACATACACTGGCAAATGCAAATGGTCCATGCTGGTATATCCCTGCCAGGAGTAGTGGCTGCTGTAGTACACACAACAAGAGGTGCGATAAACCGTCATGATAAGGGTGTGCACACATATGCCCACATGGTGTGTATGCATTGTGGTCAGCAGCTGCACACCTAATGCAATCTGTAGACACTGCATGTGAAAGTACAGGACATATGTCACATATTGGGCTCATGTACTGCTAATATATGTGGTGTTGTGGTCCTATGGCAGATCAAGGAGATGTGTGTCAAATCAATAAAGGTGTGTACACCCCCCATAGCCATGGCATGCTTTGATGGTTGTCAGTGTAAGATTATTGGATTGGTCATACATGGTCTGTTGATGTTGATAGCTGTAAATCAGGCATCAGGCATTCACCAATGACAAATGTCCATATATCATCCCCAGTATGTGTTGCTGAAAAACATAGGGGCTGTGAGCAGTAAAGCTGACATAACTGACACAGTACTACACATTCTGCAATGGGGTGTACACCTGTGAGTTGTAGTGCACACTACATGGCAGTGTGTAGAACAGGTGCACAGCAATACTGTGTACATGGGTGTAGTGATATCAAGGGGAAGGGCATCACCTAGTGACATAGCGCATGCATCACACACATGTATACTGCTCCTAGCATAAACTGACTATAGCTGAACTGCATGATGCTCTGTACCATATGTTCTGCATGTTGACAGATGGGTAATGGGCGGACTGTGTGTACTATCATTGTGCAACCTCACCTGTACATGTGTGTGTGTGTGTGTGTGTGTGTGTGTGTGTGTGTGTGTGTGTGTGTGTGTGTGTGTGTGTGCGCATCCTGATGGTTAGCTAGTTTGTCTGCAGGGTCACCTTGGGAAGGTGGAGGGAGGTAGATGCATGTGGGATGCGTGTGTGCACGTGTGTGCTTGTGTGGGTGGCCATGTATGCACATGTGAGATTGTGCGGTGTTCATACAGCTGTATCTACCTTTGGTACTGTGCAGTGCATGGACATGGACTGCTACATTAAACACCGGGAATACCTGTCATGTGTGTAATCACAGGACAGCTGATAGTATAATATGGTCTGTAGCATGGAACAGGCATCCAGAGGGAAGGTAGATACCAGGTACACCCATAATATCGCATTCAGCAGAGAGGTCACCTACAACCCACGTATGCAGCACCACAGATGCATTGGGAATGTACTAGCTAACTCCAGGGAGTGCCTTCATATATCACAGTTTGTCACATGATAGGCTGCATGAGCAGCATATCTGGCATGTACTGAGCATGACATACACATGCCACAGCAGTGCATGATATTATGTTTAGAACATAGTATACCACACATATAGGGGCCATGGTCATGATGTACGAACATACAGAGGGTGCATACCGACTGACAGCAGTGAGGCCACGTAAAACCACTACACACAGGTCAGGCAGGTAATGTAGTAAAAGGTCTAGTGTTGTGTCCGCTTGTGTAGGCATTTAGAGGGCTGACATGTCAAGGAGTGGTATCAATGTGTGTATGTTAACAAGTCTGATGCAGGATGAGGTACCACATAGACATATACATGGGAGTGCCTGCACAGCCATGGACAGGGAGGAGTTTTGTGTGTGTGTGTGTGTGTGTGTGTGTGTGTGTGTGTGTGTGTGTGTGTGTGTGTGTGTGTGTATGTGTATGTGTGTGTGTGTGTGTGTACTGTTAGGCAATGCTGTACAGGTTCTAAAGTGCATTTATTTTTCCCCCACAGGTGGCGAGGTGGGTCAGGGTCCCTCCTGCATGCAATTTGATGTTGGTGACCATGCAGACACTGAAGATGATGGTAGCTCTGTTGAGGCACAGGTGGAGTTGTCAGGGGCGAACACTGCAACAGCATTTGACATCCCCGTTTTAACCACGCCAACCCCGCACACAGTTTCAGTGCCTACACATACTCCATCACCAGTGGCTATAGCAGAGGAACAGCTGGCGTTTGATGGCAGTGTACAGGGAAGTGTGGTAACCATGCTGATTGTGTCCAGTCGCAGCAGGCATAGCTGGATGTCTGGCTGGGCACCACATAGGCGGATGTCCAAGGGTGCTCATGGTAGGGTCGCTGCACATCATGCTCCTGGCATAAACAACATAGCTGGTACCAGCAGGCGCATGTTTCAGGCTGTTATGGTGATGCAGGCATGTATGCAACTTTACACCAAACAGGGCCTGAGGCTGCTGAGAGCTACTCTTGCATTTGTAAGCAATAACCTCCATGAACTGTCGGGTGCCATCCGTGCTTATACCGAGCTCACAGATAAACAGCATGGTGAGATGATGGCCCTCATCAACCGTGGTGTGTCCATGCTTCAACGTGTGGTGCGGCTGCAGCGATGCCCGTGTGGATGTGGGCCAGCAACACCAACAGCTGGCAGTCAGCGTGGACATGCTAGGACACCAAGGGGCTCCTGTAGTGGCAGTAGCAGCTCCGTCAGTGTGGGGGGGGGTATGCTGTCCACACCACACCACAACAGGCCACTTGCACGTAGTCCTGGCCAGTCCCAGGAGGCACCTGGTACTGTCAGACAATTGTCATCAACAGGTAAGAGTAGCACATCAAGGCCTGAACCTGGACGTGCCTGCGGAGCCCCTGCCAGGCACAGTCCACGTGTCCATGGCTGGAGGCAGTGAACTGCACACCCTGCCAAGTATGGTCTGCAGCTGTCCATAAACACCTGCGTAGAGCAGCCACATGGCAGAACTGTGAGCCTGCATGCCCACACACTATGCAAACATACCTAGGGCAACCACATACCTACACACACCACATCACCTTGCCCAGCTCTCCACAGTACACCCCTCACCACACACATGGTGTCAAATGTATGGCCCACCCTAGGCCTCTGGCAAACCAACATCACAGCCTGTGCCTATGATGATACTTGTGCCACATCCCTGACATCCATACCATAAATACAAGGACAGGCTGATATGCAGTGTAACATGTTGTAGGGAGTAGAGTGCAATGCATATATGGCAGGTAGTGTAGCCATCCAACAATTATGACTTATAGCTGTTAGTAACACTGGTTGGATGTGGTTTCTATAATGTTATCCATTTGTGTTGTAGGTGTACATGTGTCAGCACTAGGATGCCCTGTGCATATGATGATACCTGTGCCACATCCCTGTCAACCATACCATCAATGCAGGGACAAGCTCATATGGGTCTGATCTACACGGTGACTGTACTACAGTGTACCACAGTACTGCAGTGTAACATGTTGTAGGGAGTAGTGTGTAATGCATATATGGCAGGTAGTGTAGTTGTCCAGCAATTATGTCTTATGGATGTTAGTAACACTGGTTAATTGCAGTCCCTATAATGTTATCTATTTGTTTTGTAGGTGTACATGTGTTAGCACAAGGATGGTCTGCAGTCAAATTCCACAACGGGATATGTCACTGTGGTGACACCATGGCTATACCTAAACACTAACATTATACATTTATTGTTTTACTGGGTTTAGAACGTACTAGTTTAATTTTAAATAGTTTGTATTTATATAAACTCTATAAATAGTTATTTAAAATTATTTTATAACACACTAACAAACAAATATATTGTTTTTTATTAATGTTTTTATAGTTTATAGTTTACGCATTTTTTATGTGGATTGGTTTATATTTTAGTGCTTAATATTTAATATTTAACAGTTAATATTTAATATTGAATATTTAATATAGGAGCGTTGGTGTCCATTTTAAATAAAAGTTAGAGTAACATGATTTAATGTGGGGATAAGAATGCTATTTTTAATACAAAAACTTCTTTTAGCCCCGTTGTTAACCTTGCTGGATCCAAGTAGCACTAATTTTTTGAAAACGTGTTTTTGATTTCTTGATGCTATTGAATGTAATTGAGTTTATAGCGGGATATATTTCTCCCGTTCAGGATTGACTTAGGATATGTTAGCCACTAATGGGTGGGATTTTATTATATATATACACATTTTTAATATATATAGATTTTTTATATATATATATATATATATATATATTTTTTTTTTTTTTTTTCATATTTTGTATATTTTACACATACATGTTTTTAATGTTTGCAAGTATATTGTTTTGGATGTTGTTTCATTGTTCATTTTGTACCTTCTTTGTTGTACAAGTGACTGGGTACGTCAACGAAAAAGTATATGTTTATAATATCTAGTACACAGTTTTCTTTTTAAATATGGATTGTTTAAAGTTGTGTGTAGTTGATTTGCCTAATGGGCTGATTGATTTATTGTTTAGAAATCCTTGTGGGCTGCTATATAAGTGGCTTGTATCGTCAACACTTGTTTGCTCTCTTTGAAGAAGTTAGCAGTACTTGCTGCAACGAAAAGTGTATGTAAAATTATTGCACTTAAAGAGAGGATTGTTAATAAATTTTCTGTGGAAATTTGAGACATTTTGGGTTCCTGGCTCATCTTTCTGCAGTTTGTTTTTGGTGGATTTGTGTTTAGTAGACACCATGGCTATGACATATCTGGGGTACAGTTGAGCACATGTCACAGGTTACTAAACCAGTTATTGCCTGTGCCACATGAATGGGTGGCCCACTGAGGCATGTATACCCTGCAACTTGATGTAGATCCAGCCACATACATGCACACTGTTACTTGGCAACACTGGGACTAGACCCTTACCTAGATATGTAATGATACTGAAGTTTGTGGCTTACATTGCACACACCACACAGCATTTAGGGTGAGGTGTGTCCCAGGTTATATGTTACATGCAGAACATCCCCAAACATGTACAGTATGCTAATGGGGGATGTGATGGGTGTATTTGGACAATACGTAGTGTGACATACCGTCATATACACATTTACAGACACATAACAGCCAGACACACATCCAAGATACCAGGGCCTATCACTGCCAACTAACCTGACCATTTGTCCAATGTGTTACAGGTAGGCTGTGCACATCACATGCATAACTGTCTTGGATTGTGGTAACAGTTACCTGTATGGTTGATGGTGACAGTGGCAACCATAATGTGGTACATGGGACATATACTGGGTGTACCTTGGTGTAATGACAGTGTACACAGCACCCATATCCCTCAGTTGATACTGTACTCCCTGAAATCCATGATGACACTCTGCCATACCCACCATCACACATAGGCCGCAACAGTGGTACTACAGGGATATACATCTCATGCACATGCCACATGCATAGTAGGGTGTTGCATTGTCATGCCTCACCTATGGACAGCAACAACACTATTTGTACTACTGTGTGGCAATAAGTAATGTAATAGGAGTATGTGGCCTTGGAATGCTGTACCCTACAGATATACGGACATGCACACCTACACGCACATGCCAGAACACAATGGTTATCCCATGCCTATCACCCCATTTGAAAAACACTGTTGTGCTGGTACTGCTAGGCTCATGTAGCCAGTATTGGGGGAGCTTAACAGGGTACATGTAATGTCCCATACAGCAGCAGCCACAACTGAATATGGCAATGGATGTTGCGTTGGTTGTGGAGGCCCTCATAGAATTCCCAAGTACAGGTATTCTAACACACAGACACTGCTATACCCAGTCATGCACATGTACACATGTGTCAGTACAGGGATGCATCCCAGCAGGTGGTCATAGCTGTGTACCTAGCTATTATCCAAGGGGAGATGTGTTGTGTAGGGGTTGTGTGTACTGTGGTATCCTGCCACCTGCCAGGTGGCAGCGGGCATATATCAACAGACACTACTGTCATGACCCTCAGTGTGTAAATGACATGTATCAGCCAATCCTCCAGGTGCCTCCTGCACATGGCCACTGAGGTGATCAGGTTGACATGTATGCAACATGCATTACAACACATGGTTGTTGTCTGTGATGATGACCGGTACCCAAGCATGTTCGGTTTACTGTGGTAGTGTAGGGGAGGTACCTGTGGCATGTGGTGCATACAGGGTGACATCTCCTATATGTGCCACTTCTTACACAGCTGGGCAGATATGTCAGTGTCAATCAAGCTTAGGTTGCCTCTACATATCCTAGCTGGATACCTGCCATCTGCACATCTGTACAGGGACTGACAGTCAACACCTTGGTAAGTAGCTATGCAGTAGCATGAATGTGTTGACAGAGGTTTGACAACAATATGTATGCCATTACTACATGTCAGATGCTCTCACTAACATGTGCTGTGAAGACAGTAGTCTACAGTTACATTCCACATGACGGATCATTACCCAGTAAGGGGTATATATTCTGACACAGCTCACACATCAGGGATACAACAGGGAGGCCTCAGTGTCCAGCCATTCCCACAGGTGTGCCTGTTTTCAGTACTACATTAAGCAACAAAATGAACAGCCTTTGCAAGTTTAGAACCCAGGACCCTGTATACTGAAGTCACCGCACTTAACCACTATGCCATGACCACTGTGAAGACTGCTGTTGTTGTAATAATATAGCTCTCAATACACATATTGAGTAGTACTGAACAATTGCCTTTAGTTCCTACATTGTGTAGTCCTTGTTATTAATATGACTGTTATATCAAATATGTTGTTTCATCATAATGTGCATATAGCAGATACATACGGTGAGATACATTTGGGAGGGTATACACAACCGTGAGGTTTACTTATGACAGGAATATGGTTGTATACATATATTAGGTCTATATATGTCTACATGTACATACATATGTATACTCAGGCATATGTTTGTATACACATCTCTATAGTTTTACATATATATGGCCATGTGTACATCTCTTTGTATGTACACATATATGTATATAGATATATGTCTATATAGCTATATATGTATGCAAATCCTATGTGTACAGATATGCCTAGTTATGTTGGCATATATATGTAAATATCTATAATTATATGTGCATACATATCTATTCTGATATACCTACTACTGTCAGTATATATGTAGCTATCCATACGTATATGAGCATATGTATTTCTATCTGTATATGTGTAGACATATATTGCTCTGTATATGTATATATCTGGGTGTATATATAAATATATATATATATATATATATATATATATATATATATATATATATATACATATATATATAAATATATATGTGCATAAACATATATATTGCTCTGTATATGTATATATCCGAGTGCTTATATATATATATATATATATATATATATATATATATATATATATATATGTACATATACATATCCATCTATATATGTTGATATATATATATATATATATATATATATATATATGAATAATTATATATACATATATTTTCACCATATGTTCTGAACATGGACTGTAGCCTTACCTCACCCACTATAGTCCCAACTTCGTAGTGCATGGGGATGTCAGGTGTGTATAGCAGGTATATTTGTAGACTATTGCTACTGTAATAGGGATTGTCTTCACAGACATGGTGTGTGTGGGAGGTCACATCTGCTTTTAAAATGTGCGCCATTGTCTACTGACAGGCATCCTAAGGACATCTTAGTACAGTACTGCTGCTAGCACGTAATGCTCCTGTCGACTACAGCAGAGATATTGGCTAATATATGTGGGCATTCTGACACACTCTGGACAGTCCAGAGGTGTACACAGAACCCCTTCAGTGCAAGACATGTGGACCAAGCCTGACAATGCAGATATTAATAAGCATGTATGGGTATAACACGTAATGACTGGTATACATTTTCCCCCATAGGTTATGCATTCACACACCCCTGTCTGTCCTGACACATAATAACCACCAGTACAGATGTGCCATAGCCACATACTACCCACTAGATAGTGACATACATCTGTACAGCATCCCACTGCTCTGTATGATATACATGCTCTGTATGATATAAACCCACCTCCATAGGTATCACATAGGATAAGAAACTAAGAGTAATGTTACTCAACGCCAGAAGTCTAAACCTCAAGATGCACACACTCAAAACTCTCCTTAGCATGGAGAACATCGATATCTGTGCAGTAACAGAAACCTGGTTCAAGGCTCCCGAGAGTACCCCAGCACTACCAGGTTATACCTCATACCATGCTTTTTGGCCCCAAACCTTGGACCGAACCACAAAAGGAGGGGGAGTATCAATATTCGTCAAAGATACCCACACCTCCAGGTTAGTGGCACAGCACAAAGCATCAAAGACTATCCATGTGCAACTAACAGTGGGTAAAACTGCCTTCCTGTTTATAGCCTGCTACAGACCACCCTCCCAAACCCAGGAACCCCACTCAGCCTTCCTGAGAACACTGGAAAATATGAAGGTCTCTCCAAACATCATTATATTGGGTGACTTCAACTACCCAAACATAGACTGGGAGCATTACTCTAGCTCCAACACCCTAGCCCAAAGGTTCCTAGAATTTATAAACTCAAATGCTATGGAACAACTTGTTACCACTCCCACAAGAGGGGAAAACATACTGGACCTGATCATCACCAACATGGGTACTCTATGGTCCAGACCAGAAGTGTATCCCTTACTGGTAAGATCAGACCATAAACTAATCTCACTGGATATTCACATCCTGACCCCACCCCCTGCCCAGAAAACCACAGGGAAAAACTTCTTTAAAGCAAATTTTACACTCCTCAAAACCAAGGTGGAATCCTTCAAAGCCCCCGGGCCTGTGGAAAATATTGCCCAGACCGCAGAATCCTTTATAAATGTATTCTATGAACACCTTCAGGAATGCATGGATCATGCAATCCTAAATAAAACCAAGACCCAATCCTCCAAAGGCAGACGTCCTGTCTGGTGGACCCCAGCCATAAACAAACTATACAATATAAAGAGGAAGCTACTACATAATAGAGCAAAATCCAAAAAAGGGAAGGCATCTCTGATCAGTATTAGCAAAAAACTACGGGCACTCATAAAATCATCTAAGGCCAGCTTCGAGAGAAAAATTGCACAGCACACTAAGGATAATCACAAGGATTTCTTTAGTTATGTTAGGAACCTGGGTGGGAAATCCCAGATATGCTCAGATTTAGTCCAAAATGACAAAAAATACACCGAACCTGCAGACATTGCCAACATCCTAGCTGACAGGTTCAGCGCAAACTTCTCCCCCCCTCTCCACCAAAAGGGCAAATATCTATCCCAGCAGAGTGATGCCCCCCTGACATCTCAGATGCTCAGGTAAGAGCCGCCCTCTCCAAAGCAAAAAACACAGCATCAATGGGACCAGACGGTGTCCCGGGCTGCATCCTACATGAACTCCAAGAAGAACTAAACCCAAACATAAAACTAGTGTTCAATCTCAGCCTTACTACAGGATATGTACCCAAAGAGTGGCGTACAGCAACAGTGGACCCTCTCTACAAAGGTGGTGCCTCAACAGATCCTGGAAACTATCACCCCATAAGCCTGACTAGCTTGGTCTGCAAAGCTATGGAAAGGATCATCATGGACCTCATAAATAAAGATATTGGGGACCTACAGACACTGGATCCTACCCAGTTCGGCTTTGTTAAGGGCAGATCCTGCCTCTTAAACCTGGTCAATTTCTTTGAAACAGTCCCCAAGGCCATTGACAAGGGGAAGGTGGTCCACACAGCCTACCTGGACCTCGCAAAAGCCTCCGATACAATACCCCACTCGGGCATTATAGATAAGCTCACCAGCTTAAATATAAACCCCTATGTCACTAGATGGGTTGCAAACTGGCTCAAGGACAGAACCCACATGGTTAGAATTGCTGGAGCCATGTCAGACTCCAAACCATTTACAAGTGGTGTCCCACAAGGCTCAGTCCTGGGACTTCTCTTGTTTGGTATATATTTCTCGGAGGTACAGGTCAACATGGAAGGACTGTGGCTGACCAAGTTCGCAGATGACTGCAAACAGGGTGCCATAATCGACTCTCCAGCCGACACAAGCATCCTCCAAAAGGGCCTCATAGAAACAGACAACTGGTGCCAGAGCCATGGCCTCAAGCTAAACGCCAAAAAGTGTATGGTCATCCCCTTTGGCAAAAACAAAGTGCCCACAAATTACCACATAGGTGGTAATCCATTAAGTACAGAAGAAGTAATTAGGGACCTGGACACCCAAGTTGATAGCAATCTCTCATTTGGCAACCACGTGGCCAAAGTGGTTAGAAAAACATTTTATATAGCCCACCTAATCATGAAGGGATTCACATCTAGATCAGGGGAGGTCATCGTGCCTCTTTACTCATCCCTCATCAGGCCCATAATTGAGTACAATGTCCCTTTTAGGATGTACCTTACCAGACACCTGCAGCAACTGGAAAGACCCCAAAAGTACCTCACCAAGAGGATCAAAGGGCTCAGACAGAGGCCATATGCTGCCCGGTTAAAGAAACTCCAGCTCTATTCAGTGGCATACCACCTGCTCAGAGGCGATCTGTGCCTGACGTATAAAGCCATATCCAACCCGGAATTAATGGACATGCTGCACCTGAGAAAATCCAAATCCCATCAAGCTACGTGCTCGAGAGACTTGAACCTCAGCACTGAAATAAATAGGACATGCTGGAGGGACAGATTCATAACCCAGAGGCTCCCTTCACTCTGGAATAAAATCCCAGTCCAGGTTAGGCAAAGTCCCTCATTGACTCTCTTCAAGAGTAATCTTGATGAGTGGATGGGAGATCGTAGGTTTACCCCGGGTATCACTTCTGTGTCACTGTCAGACAGAGGCACATTATACTAACCTTGAAAAAGGGCATAGCAAAGTTAATTTAAAATGGGTGGCGAAAGCCACGCACACTCTGGCTAGGCTTATAAATGTCCTAGGGCAGATAGCCTAGTATGAACCTATGAACATATGAACCTATGAATGTTAAGGGAGGACCGGCAGCAGCACATTTGGCAAGTATTTGGACATGACATCTCACTGGGTACATACACTAAGCTGATAGGCATGTAACAAAGCACTGTGCAGGCTACAGGTAGACTGGCTCAACATTGCCTACATTTCCTATCGGAGAATGCACATGCACCTGCATAAATAGCAGGCTCTACAGACATGTCACAGCACAGAGTACAATACATCAGTGTGAAAGTGCATAACCACAGCCAATGTGAACACAGCCACAGCCAGGTATGGTATGCTAGTGTTATATTACAGTATATGGACTATTTGTTCAACACCATCCTCATATGTGCCACTCACACACTAGCCCTACATATACTGGGCCACTACACAGTGAGGTCTGATGCCTGTCTGTGGTATGGGACATGTCTATGTATGGCCCAACAAACATGTAAGCCGATAGGGTAACATACAGTGGAACAGCATGTAACAGATAGAATGGGACCAAGAACAATGACATCTACCACAGTCTGTATACAGGCCAATGTACATATTATCAATACACACACTGTAAACATTCACCTTACATACACAGACATCCGCACTATACACACAACCACAGAATGTCCCGGTGATGTCATCAGATATAACCCCCTACTATACATAACATGTGTAGCAGTCTGATATCTCACTGGCCTGTTATCAGTTATGATGTCACTAATTATGGTGTACAGCACATATGTACCTCTTACTGCATGACATAAGTACAAAGGATGGCAGAGTTGTGGCTGGAGGCACATGCACAGGGTCAATATTGACATGTTGCTGTGATAACTTCATACATTTACTGTTGTAACAAGGTTTGTTGCAACATATGTCCTATGAGGGATATCAAGCCCGTAACTCTCATGGCTGTCACCATCTACAAACTGCAATCCTCACATTACCTTCTCCAGTCCTCATATAGGTGCTCTCTGGGTAACACATGAAACAAAAGGCACCACACACTGCCCAGTCTGCAGATCACCCTACAGATGGGGTTCCCTCATAAACATAGCACTGACATGGCAGTTATTAAAACATGTAGGACAGCCATATCCACACACACCCTGTTAAACCAACATTACTCTAAATGTAGTATAGCAGCACTTACAGTCTGTAGGCAGGTCAGGCACATTCACCTCCTGTTTGTTGCCCTGTTTCCACAGTGTATGCTGTTATAGGTAATTCCCCAATCCATTTGAGATGCTATTTGCCAAATAACAGAGCGAGTTCCTGCTCACAGTGAATGAAAAGGCCCAACATCAACATGATGTTCCTAGATATTGGAGTGTGTTTCCATGCAATTGTTATCACAGCTGTTCCACATGCAGTCAGCTAGAGGAGGGCTGCAATTCATACAGAGGCCATCAGCTGATCATGAACATCACTTAAAATGCGCATGCTGCTGCCTAAAAAAAGAAGGTGTAGGTCCCCACATCCATCAGTGAGGCAGTGAGAGAGGCAGACCGAGGCATTGACAAGTCAGGGTGGGGTGGGAGAGTAAAACCTAAGCATGCTTGTGTCATACACCTACCAGCACAGGGTATCAAACCCCTAACAACTATGTCATGATATCACATTTCTATGCAGTTACTGCATGCAGCACATAGGTTACATGTTGAGGAGCCCTTAAAACATATATGTGATGGTGAGTGGTATCTGCAAGAGGGATATGGTAGCTATAAAGTAGGTGTAGTACACATGCCTATCCGGATGAACAGGTGCCAGTATCAACACAGCCACACTTTCACAGGGGTGCACACACATTGGCACACATAGCAGGGCCAGGAATACAACTCATCACTAGTGAGATTGCCACAACAAATTACTGTGCAGGTATCACATGCACCACAAGGGACATGCAGAGGTTATATGGATAAAGGGTATGTGGAGGTGTCTGATATTGGACAGCATACTCCAGTATGCCAATGGGGGTTGTAGTGAGTGTAAATGTGATCATACGCATCATACAACACTTACACACACACAAACACACACACACACATGGTGCCAGTATAGACATGCATGGGTGCATTGCTTCATGGGTGTGTAGTTGTTGACTGTGCCAGACAGCTATAGAAGGCTAGGTGATGGGTATACCTTGACATCAGCCCACATGACAATGGTCTGCATTGTGGCTCAGGGGTGTAGTTTCTGGATTTGCCCACACAGGTGGGTATTGTATTCACCATCCAGTAACCTGGGTGACTATTGTGTGTGGCCAGTGCTGTGCATTGCTTGTCATGTATGTGTTCCTTAGTTCATGACATGGACGGTGTCTGGGATGTGCACACCTCCTACATGCATGTACAGTGACATGTGGAACTATACTTGGGGTGTCTGGCCCATGTTGTGTACACAGATTATCATCACATGTGCCAGTCCTGGCCTCATGTGACGGGAACTGGTAATGGACAAAAGGTTTACCCTGCACCTATATTGATAGCATGATACCGGCATTTGCTGGTGTCAGTGGCATCTGTCCATACAGGGCATGTTTTCAGGCATGGTATGTCCTTTGTGGGTCACATGTGATGGCACCACAGATGTTGCTGGTGTCCAGTGGGGAAAATGGGGAAGGTGCACTGTCTACATGTACGTGCCTATTGGACAGATGGACAGGGTGTCATGCCCTCTGTATCCCACTGCAATCAAACCATGGTTACTATCAGTGGGCAATTTGCAGGGTACTACCAACATAGCGGCTGTTGTCTAGGCAGGTATGTGTGTGTATGAGACATGGGTTGACAGTTTTCTCTGGGTAAAAATAAGGTTGCTAACTTTGTTTGCCTGTCCTTGATGTCACATGTAGGGTATGGATTTGCACGCCAGCCTCTCAGCTATTTCACATCTGTTATCCCTGTATGGTGGACATTGTGATATATGCTAGAGCCAGCATATAAGGAATCTGCAAAACCCACTCCACATTGAGCCCAGTTGTTACACACTCACAACCACCTCCACACAGGATACGAATTACAAACACAGACACACACACCCCTGTCATGTCCAGGATTAGAACTCCTAACTAACTAGTTTACTACACTATAGCAGTAAGCAGTTATAGGTCATGCCATGGAGATTATTGGAGTGCTCCTTCCCCAAAGGTGTATTTCACAATGAATGACATCAGCAGGATTGCCAAAGTAGTGCATTTGAATTGTAGTGACTGTGGCTAGGCTAAAATGCATTGCTCCATACACAGACATTGAAACTCACACAAAATATCCACAACTGACATGTGTGGGAATAGAACCCCTACCAGAGCTCTATATCACACTACAGCATGACGCTGTTACAGGATGCACCATAGGGATTACTGGAGTACTCTTTCCCCAAAGGTGTATTTCACAGTGGATGACATCAGCAGGATTGCCAAAGCAGGGCATTTGAATTGTAGTGAGTATGGCTAGGCTAAAGTGAATTGCTCCCTATATAGACATTGAAACACACCCAAATAAGACATGTGTGGGAATAGAACCCCTACCAGAGTTCTATAGCACACTACAGCATGATGCTGTTATATGACAAACCAGAGGGATTACTGAAGTACTCCTTCCCCAAAAAATGTATTTTCACAATGAATGACATAAGCAGGATTGCCAAAGTAGGGCATTTGAATTGTAGTGAGTGTGGCTAGGCTAAATTGCAATTTTCCCTACACAGACATTGAAACACACACAACCAACATGTGTGGAAATGGAACCTGTACCAGAGTTTCATATCATACTACAGCATGAAGCTGTTGTAGGAAGCACCATGGGGATTACTGGAGTGTGTCTTCCCCAAAGGTGTATTTCACAATGAATGACAGCAGGATTGCTAAAGTAGGGCATTTGAAGTGCAGTGAGTGTGGCTAGGCTAAATTGCATTGCTCCCTACACAGACATTGCACAAAACATCCACAACCGACATGTGTGGGAATAAAACCCCTACCAGAGTTCTATCTCACACTACAGCATGACACTGTTATAGGATGCACCACAGGGATTATTGGAGCACTTCTTCCCCAAAGGTGTATTTCACAATGAATGACATCAGCAGGATTGCCAGCATAGGGCATTTGAAGTGTAGTGAGAGTGGCTAGGCTAAATTGCATTGCTCCTTACACAGACATTGAAACACACACAAAACATCCACCACCAACATGTGCAGGAATAGAAACCCTGCCAGAGTTCTATATCCCACTACAGCATGATGCTGTTATAGGATGCACCACAGGGAATACTGGAGTACTCCTTCCCCAAAATTGTATTTTACAATGAATGACATCAGCAGGATTGCCAAAGTAGGGCATTTGAAGTGTAGTGAGTGTGGCTAGGCTAAAATGCATTGCTCCCTACACAGACATTGAAACATACACAAAACTTCCACAACTGACGTGCAGGAATAGAATCCCTACTAGAGTTTTATATCACACTACAGCATGATGCTGTTATAGGACACACCACAGGAATTACTGGAGTACTCCTTCCCCAATGGTATATTTTTCAATGAATGACATCATCAGGATTGCCAAAGAAGGGCATTTGCAGTGTAGTGAGTTTGGCTAGGCTAAAATGTATTGTTCCCTATACAGACAGAAACACACACACAGCTGCCATGTCTGGGATAAGAACTCCTACCTAACTTGTTCATCACACTACAGCAATATGTAGTTATAGGATGTGCCATAGAGATTACTGGGCTACAGTTTTCCGAAAGGTGTATTTCACAGTGTATGACATCAGCAGCCTTAACAAAGTAGGGCATTTGAATTGTAGTGAGTGTGACTAGCCTAAAAATCATTGTTCTCTACACAAATGGTGACACACACACAGTTGCCATGTCTGGGTTTAGAACTCCTACCTAACTAGTTTATTACATGACAGCAGTATGCAGTTATAGGACTCACCACAGAGATTAATAGGCTACAGCTTTCCGAAAGGTGTATTTCACAGTGTATGACATCAGCAGCCTTGACAAAGTAGGGTATTTGAATAGTAGTGAGTGTGACTAGCCTAAAAAAATTGCACTTTACACAAACAGAAACATACACACAATTGCCATGTTTGGGATTAGAACTTCTACATAACTAGTTTACCACACTACAACAGTATGCAGTTATAGGAAGCGCCACAGAGATTACTGGCCTACAACTTTCACAAGGGTGTATTTCAAAGTGGATGACCTCAGCAGGCCTGTCATAGTACAGCTATGGGGAGGGCAGTGTGTGTGCATGGGTCATAACCCATTCATCTAGAGGTTGACACACAACATGTGGGCACATGCAGGGTTATATTCCACAGGTATGTGTATACAGCTGCTAGATGACTACTTCCTTGTACAGTCATGTTGCACAGCTAGCACTTGCACCACATAGTCCGTAATGCTGACAGATACCAGTGGCTAAGGTCTACAGTGAGTGACATCCAAACCTCATGTGATTGTAGCCATTTGGCTGTGTACTGGGTGGGACAGGCCTCATAATGGATGGGTCCTTTTGTCAGTCATTCTCTTCCACACTTCTGTGTACATCTACTTTTGGCTTATTATAGTGTGTTGTCCTTGGGTATATGCCTACATTTCTATCCAGAGTGTGTGCAAAGCATAAGTGCTGCATACTTAGGAGTGTCTGCACTAACATCTGCAGCTGCCAGATATGTCTGGTTCACTGTTGTTTGCAGACATGGCCTTCATTTATTTAAGTGTGTGAGCATGCCCAGTGTGCCCTTCTGTATTGAATGTGTGGATTGATTCCAGGTAGTTTGTACTGCAGTGCTGATCTTTGTTTTGTACACCTACACATAGCATATTGTTTATGCAGGGTATCCATCGATCATTTGGCAATATGGGGACAAACTGTGCAGGAGATCTTGTGTACTGTAGGTGATTGTATATATGCTGCTTCAGCTGCATGGTACTGCTTTTAGCAGAAATATTCAGACATGTGTACTGTTATACACAGTGATGTTTTATGTCTTCATGTACTTTCAGGTGGACATTCTTGCTCACAGTAATGACTTGTGGGCAGACACCTCCGTATTCATGGTAGGTAATGCCATTCTGGAGAGGGAGCTGCAGACACTTGATGCTGGGTTTGTGTATCCAATTCAGCACCTTCGTACAGTGCTGGCAGGGGATCCCATACTTGTCTGCCCATCAACATGGCAGTATGGTCTCATCTTGCAGTGGCAATGCCTCACAGCTGTACAGATTTGCAGAGGTTAGGCAGAGGCAGGGACCATGGGTCAGGACATTTACCCTATTGTGGTGTACAGGCAGGTGTGTAGCCACCCATTTATGTGTTTGCAGCCAGGGATAGTGTGCGCACACAGCTTGGTGTCAGACCCTGCACATTCCATGCTGTCCATGCTCCCACACCCCCTCTGTTATTCTAACCTCTTCTATACATTATGCATAACATTCTCTGATACTTTTTCTAAGGGTACCACCACATCACAGGTGTGTGTTAGTGTTGGTCCACAGTTCATGCAGTGGGACATGGTGGACATGTTACTGTGGTTTGTCCACATGGCCTTGCATATGGCTTATGTGGAGTGTGTTATGTTTTTGTTTGGGTGTCCATGGCATAACATGGATTGGTAGTACATGTGAGACATGGGCCTTTGACAGGTGCCTGTGGGGCATTAGGTGTTGGTGCAGGCCAGATGTGGCAGGCCATTGCATTCTGCCAGTCCTACATTCCCAGACCACCATACAGTATATTCCCCTCGGGTGACAGGATAGGTGTAATAGTTGTTCACGCCAATACCTTCTGTCAGTCTTGATCAGGTGATGTGGATGCTGGCACAGCTTCCTACAGCTAAGGAGACACCTGCATGGGACACCTGCACTGCATGCTGCAGTCTTGTGCTATTGCCATATACAGGTGGGATCTTACTGTACCCATTCCGTACAGCAGGGATATTGCCAAAGAGGTGCCTGTGGGTGGTGTTTGCTTGGCTTGGGTGCATGTGTGCTATGGATACTACTTGCATCTGACACAGAGATATGTATGGGACATTACAGTTATGCTGGCATGTGCAGTTACATCAGCTGATCCCCCATACATCAGTCCTACCTCCTTTGTGATCTGCAGGTGCTCAGGTAGACATCACTGGTATCCCCTACTACAGGTCCAGTTACTGTGATGTATACCTATATGTACAAATCCAAGGGTGTCTCAATTTCACAGTGACACAATATATACTGTATGTTTGGGTACTTTCCCCTGTGTACTGCTTGTATATCTAGCCCAACAGCCATGCCATGTCAGTCTTTCAGATGGTGACACATATTACCACCATACATTTACAACGACTTACTGCTAGCATGTGTTATACTGATGGGGATTGTCTTTGTCACTGCAGTCATGAGGGCTTGTCCCTGTTATCAGCAGTTGTGGCCAATGGCCACCAGGTCTTACCTCAACATGCATACATACTGACCACTCTCACACATTATGAAACACACACCATCCTAACACATACAGACCTGAATATTGTGCAAATGCTACAACCTACCCTGCTCCCTTGCCCACCTCTGGGCATCTGTGCTCCACTCGTATTATACATACTCATACATGTTACTACATTTCTACACAGGATTGGGAGGGCACACCTGAGTGTCACTACATTTCTACACTGGATTGGGGGAAGGGGCAGGCCTGTCTGTTTCCACGTGTCTGAATAGGCATGGGGGAGCACACCTGACTGTTACTACATTTCTACATAGGATTGTGGGGGAACACACCTGACTGTTTCTACATTTCTACACTGGATTGGGGGGGCACATCTGACTGTTACTACATTTCTACACTGGATTGGGGATAGGGGCACATCTGACTGTCTGTACATGTCTACATGGGAGTGGGGGGCACACCTACCTGACTGTTACTACATTTCTACACTGGATTGGGGGTAGGGGCACACCTGACTGTTTCTACATGTCTAAGTGGGAGTGGGGGGCACACTTGTCTGTTTCTACATTTCTACGTAGGGTTGTGGGGGGACACACATGACTGTTTTTACATTTCTACACAGGATTGGGGGCACACCTGACTGTTACTACATTTCTACACAGGATTGGGGGACACACACCTGACTGTTTCTACATTTCTACACATGATTGGGGGCACAGCTTACTGTTTATACATGTCTACATAGGATGGGGGGGCACACCTGGCAGTTGCACACATTTGCTATGACTGTACTGGTATGTCAGGTACTCCATTTCATTCTATATTCTAACCTATCATACTGACTAGAGGCATATCAGTGTACTACAGGTCTTATCTTTGGTTGCCCTACATATTAGTGTCTGACTTCCTACCCTTCAAAACTAACATCCCACTGCCTGACCTCCTGTAGTCTATCTGTGTAGGCCTGGGGAGGAGTTTACCCATATGCATCATTCAGAGGCCATAGCACAGGCTCTGTTTGGGTTTGTCTACACCTGTCCTGCTGACTGAGACTGTTGTTGAGTATGTGAACCTCCCTGACTGGCATGTGTGAGGCATATTTGCTGCAGTGGGTTTTGTCACCCTGTGTAGTACTGGCTACTATGGTGACTCCAGTATGTGTTACAGATGTCATGGTGCCACTATGGATGTCTACTATCTGTGCCATAACATTCAGCCACCAATTTCCCTTGCATGCTCACATCCATGCCACAGATACAGGTAACGTCACATTCTACTCAATTTGGCAATTGGTTGGATGATTAACTTACCTTGTGGGTTTGCCAGGATTGAGGATGGTGCTGGAGGGCTGCCTATGTCTGATGCAAATAGTACACTCCCTATACATAGTTGAGCACAGGTAGTATCATTTGGGCATCTATTTTACTCTATGTGTGAGTCAGAGAGAAGTGTCATCCCCTGGATCCCTACTGTGTCAGTGTATGTGCTATGTGTTGCCTCCTTGCCAAGGCCAGGGCATACTGGGCATGCCTCCATCTGCCTACTGGGGCAGGATCAGGTTGTTCCTCCTCCGAGTCACTCTGTGCCTGTGCAGGTCTTGGCATTGGTGGGGGGCTGTGTGGCCCTACCCCATGCTATTCCTGCTGCAACTGTTTCCGCAGGATCATATTGTGTAGCATAGCACATACCATAACAATTTGGGTACATGTAGCTGGTGAATACTGCAAGGCTCCAACAGATGTGTCCAGACACTGGAACCATGACCTGAGCATCTCAAACACATGCTCGATTACATGTTTGGTATGTGTGTGTGCCACATTATGGCGTTCTTGTTCAGGTGTTTGTGCATTTCTGATGGGTGTCATTAGCCACTGCTCCAGTGTGTAAGCAGCATCCCCCACCTGGTGACCATAGGGGATGTCCTCACTGGCAAATCTCTGGTACAGCTGTGTCAGATGATAGATGTGGGAATCATGATAATTTCCATGGTAGCCAGCACACACATTCATTATAATGCACTGGGCATCGCACACAACCTGCAGTTGATGGAGGGGAGGCCCCTGTGGTTGATGTAGGCCCTACCCTGATGACTGGGTGGTGCTTTGATGCATATGTGCATGCAGTCTATTAAACCCACTACCTCAAGGTATTCTGCTATTTGGTGGAAGAGATGCATATTGCTGGCCAACACCTCATGGGTGTTGAGGAAATATATGTGCTCACTGGCATGTGCTGACATGGCATCCAGGAACTGGTGGAATACTCTGGATGCTGATGCCTGTGAGATCCCCATGATATCCCAAGTTGAGCTTTGGGAGGTACCTGTGGCTAGTATTCCTAGGCCTACACATCCCTTGGTATCCACTGGGATGGGTTCCCCTCAGTCAGTTTGGTGTGTCTGACGTGGCTGGCACAGCTCAACAATTTGCTGTAGGAAATCCATGTCCACCCTATAGCGCTCCACTATGTCCAGCTCATGCAGCCCCTGGTAGGTTAACCTAGGTCTGTACACTCTTCTCCATCTCCTCACTGTGGGTTGATCAGCAGCATTCACATCCTCGCCACCCCCAGCCTCTTGCACATGTTGTTCTATGTTGCCTGCTGCAGCCCTATCATTTTGTAGTTTTGTTTAGTTCCCTGCTTGTACACACCAGTGGTGTAGAGTATGGGAAAAACCAGATGGGAAGGTGTTTGCTTAGTTTATAGAAGTGTTCTGGGCTGGGCTGGTCTGCTGCCTGTCTAATTGGTGGATTCTGATACATTTCACATGCCAGCTTTGCTAGTTCTCCTTGATTACCTTCCTACTGCTGTTTTCCCTTCACATTGCATTTCTGTTTAAGCCCGGGGACGCGCAGCGCAAACAGAGTGCTCAAATGTGCATAGAGCTGCTATTTCCTGTTTTAACTTTTTTTTCCTTTAAAACCCGGTGTGTGGTGTGCACACCTGCTTAGGCAATGTAAAGAGTGCTAGGCAGACTCAGTTATATCCTCTTGCTTAGCTGTGCTTAGCTAGGAGCAAACCTGAGCTACATGGCTCCAATCTGCTTACAGTATGCCTGACACCCCTTCATGATGCCAGCTAACTCCTAGGCTTGCACCAAGCTATTCCTACTCTTACACTGTTGGGACCTGACTAGCATGCTGTTGAAAACTGGGATTCACTATCATTCCCCTCATTTGCATAGGATTACCTGCTAATGCATAGTTACATGTCTCATACTGAGTCTGCCCCCCTAGCAACCACTACTCACTGGCCATGTTGTCTTTTGCCTGCCATTGACTTTCATGGCAGAATAGTGATTTTAGTTAGAATGCTTATTTTAGGTTTATTTTATTATTTTCCCCCCATCCCGTTTGCGTGCTACTGCCCTACGCTTAAACAGCTGAGATCGGCTAAAAAAAAAATAAAAGTTGTTTTTTTTTATTTTTTATTTTGCAAGCTGTTTCCAATGCCAGTGGCCTTATACTTGGCCATTGTCATGCTTCCTGACTGATAGGCAGCCTTTATTTGGAGCTGTCACAGCTCCATTTTGGATTTTGCAGAAATGTACTTGTCTACCAACCAAGTACATTTCTGTAGATTACACTAGTCCTGCACGGCCAGTTTCAAGCTTCCTGGATCGCAATTTCACTTCATTTGTATGGATTTCTCCTGCAAATAGCATGATTTGCATACAGGGGCTTAGTCCATGCAGGACTAGTGCAGGAGTGCTTGTGCACGCCCCTGCAGGCTTTTCCTGGAACGCACGGAAGATATTTTGCCTGCTAGAGCTCCTGCACTAATCCTGCATGCTGTGCAAGGCATGCAGAATCCAGGGGGTTATTACTTACATAAAATAGTTATCAAATAACTGTTTAACTTAAAAAGTAATTAAAAGAGAATCTGCTATGTCACACAAATAGGCTAAATAGGACAGTGACTAAAGTTACTACACTAAGTTTGATAGTGCTGTCTAAAGGGTATAGCCTTGTGAGTATCAATCCAAAAGAATAAAGGCAATAATGTATACTTCTACTCTGACATTTAAATCCACTCATTCATATGTATGATCTCCAGGTCATATTACTACACATTTCTTGTGATGAATGTTTTTGTGACCATCACTAGACTGCAAATAAGTGCTCTGATTGAAAGACGTCACTGCTGGGAAATTTCCCTGTTGATGAAGTGCAGAAGTCTAAGTGGTGAATAATTAAGGGGTTGTGGGTTTCAAACCTTTCATATATGGAGGTGTATGGGGCCTTAACTCCAGAAAAAAAATCAGCTTTTGAATTCTGCTGCAGACTTCTTCAGTTCTTTAACTTTTATTCAGAATTCAAAAGCCTGAGTTTCATATTCATCACATGAATCCCTGGATCATTTCATTAGTACTAGGCTAACTGCCCTTGTGGGCCATTTTAAGCCTAGCCAAATACCCCATGTGAAAATCAAACACTGCTACTTTGTGTCTATGATGTAGAAACCCTAACCATTCTGCCAGCCTCCCAACCCTGTATATCTTCTCCCCAGGCATTCTGTAATTTGACTTGGGGAAAACCTTTATTACTATTATATCTAACACAGCCATTTTTTCTTTTTTTTGTTAAGTGTGAATTATATTCAGTTGTCAAATAACAACTTTATCTATCTGTTGCAGTACATTACACATTCTATTACCTTATGGAGCTTTTCTCCCCACCCAATCACGTTATCCAATATATCCACAATGACAGTTTGTTATGGTCCTGCATAAAGAGAAGAGTGTGTTTAACTGGTTTGCAATATTATTTACACTTAGTGCTACCTTCTTTTAGAATGGCATGAATAGCATGAAAGACAGCCTGAGTGTAATTAATGTTCCTTCACGGATTGTGTGAACCTACCTTTGTGCATGGGGAGTGTCGCAAAACAAACTAGAACATTTTGTTCAAAACATAATGTGTACTAATAATAACAGCAATAAAAATAATAATAATAATAATTAGAAGAGTGTATCAATCTACATTAGATGATGTGATTACCTTAAAAAAACAAAGTACCACTCTTTCAGGACCTTGCTCGATTTGTTCTTTGATTAGATAATCCCATCACATTTTAACTCTATATCTGTTAGTAAGTGTTCCACATTTTTCTCATTTATTCCATATTATTCAAAGTGGTTTTGAACATTTTTATGATGAAAAGTTGAGAGTTACAATTCAGTGTTTTAATTGTAAAATCTTGGCTGACCACAGCAAACAGGTTTAGTTTCTACAGAGCTTCTCCTGTAATTTAAAATAATTAGCTTTTTTAAAGTTAACCTTGATTAAGTTTGGAAAGCCAAAGTTGGGTTACCTAGAATTAGTACTACCACATTTAATTTATCTATCCTTGCAATTATCTTAGCAGCTATTAGTTAACAGGGTGTATGTGTGTGAAAATTAGGCAGTGGGATGCAACAGTTTATCGACTATAGTACCTCCCATAAATAATGGTCTATGTAAATTCTAATTGTTCTCACTAATTATCAGCGTATCAATAAGCTTACAGTTTGCGGCAATCCAAACTGTTGTACAGAGCCATACTGTACCCACAAGAAGAAGCACCGAGCAACTGCCTCTGTCAAACCACAGTCAAGATGAGAGTGAGTCCCAGATGCGATATGCATCTGCTGCAATGGCAATAGTTAAGTTTACAAAGACTACTCAGTAGCAATAAACCGACATGCATAAATAACGTACAACGGTGTCAATTTTGCATATTTAAACACAAAGTTTAAAATGCATAAATTAACTGTGTAAGTCTGTATGATTATTACACAGAGCAGTGAGCAGAGCACAGTGAATCACATACTACTATGATTTTTGTATTGCAACTCAGCATAGCAATATTAATAAAGTCAGAAGCCTTGAAAATAGCAGCAGCCGGACATGTATATGAAAAGGCAAACAGCCAAGAAAAGGTCATTCCACTCTCAATTCTTTTTTTATTCTTCTTAAATTACATCATCTCAGATACAGGCATCATACAGCTCTCTCAACTTCTTTGCTCAATAAGCGACAAAGGCAGTGTTTGCACATGTTACACTCTCCTTCTCAGTGCACATTTTGAAATCTAAATCCAGTTATGTTAATTTTTTTTTCAGAAATTTAGTTTAACCCAAATAAACAAACAGTATGGACAAGGAGTCGGACACCTACCTCAATTTAAAGTTAAAAATAAATGAGTGAGTGTCCGTCTCCATCTGTCAGTACCTGCACGACACGAACTGAAGTTAGGATTATAAGGAATCGACTCTTTTCTTTTCTCTGTCTGAGATGAGAAGTCTCCAGCAACTGCAAGTCAAAAAGCAAACAAGTTGTTTCAGCAACGGACCCAACAGTAGCAACCAAAGTACTGTTCTACTACTTATTGTTTCTCGCACTCTTTTTTGGGAAGAGAACGAGAACCAAGCAGTAGCCATCCAGCCATCCACATCACGTACATGACTGCGGGCGTGGCAGTCTGATCCCCTTCCATTTTACTGTGCAGTTAAACTGCAAGACTTCTGGGCATCACACTGATGCCTTTTTTCCTTAACCTGGACTGCTTTTACAGCAGTCCAGATTTACATAAATTAATTGAAAAAAAACCCCGAGAATCACCGAGCATCCGCAGTTCGAGTTCTGGGACTTTGCAAGTCAGTCAAACTCTCTTACAGCACTGCAGCTAGTCAGTACATTTTAATTTAAATAATTAATTTATTATATGTTATTATTAAAAATTGTCTTTTCTTCACAGCTGGGGGGGCTGGAGTCCTGCAGTCCAATGGCATGAGCTGCCAATGGTGCTTCTATGTAATAATTTCAATGGTTTGATTCTTTGGTTGGTTACCATGTCTGTTTGCACTCAACTAAAGTACTGAACTGCACCAGCAGAATGATTTATAGGCAATCAAATAGGTTGTTGCTCTAATAGGAATGATGATGACTATGAATCGTTAAATGGAAGAGAATCGCAACCTGACATTTCTGTTAAGGACAAGATATGCTTCCACATTGTTATTTATAAATCCCAGCCAAATTTCACACTGGTCTTAAGTTAGCACATTAGAAGTTTGTAAATTGGATTATTTTATTGTAATCCATTTTATCTTATTTTTAACTTTAGCAATATGCTAGATAAATGCTGATGTACTGTTACAGTTAGTGAAACACTGCATAGCTCAGGATCAGCAAATAATAAATTTTTAGAACTTTGTTGGCACACAGATTTATATAATTAAAACCCATATACAGTGCTGGTTTCATAAACTCCTATTAAAAAAATAAACAGTTCACATATGTTTGCAAAAACTGTAACTTTCTGAGTCCTGAAAATGGATTACCACCATTTTCACTCCTGATGCCTTTGCAAGTTTTTTGTTCTTTTTTTTTTTTTTTTTTTTGGGATGACAAGGCAGTTTGTTCCCAGGAAAATGACCACTGTTTCTAAACAGTACCCCTAAAATGGTATGTACATGACAATGTTATACTGCAAAAGCTTTCAAAATTAGTGTTGTGTACACCTTGACTCAGAACATTGCTGTTTTACAACTCCTTTTATTTTAATGGAAATGAATACTCAAAGTACATGTGAGGTATTATATTAACACACTCTATGACTAGGAATATTGTAAGTGTATATGTAGCATTCTAGCAAGTACATTATGAGTACAGTATGTCTTCAGGCTGTAAGAAGAAACTGGAAACCAGAAGTTCTTATCACATCCATTTGTAGACACAGGAAAGATGTACAGCCTCCACAGAGAAGAAACCCCGACTGAAATCTGAAATGGCGACTCAAGTACTTTGAAGACTTCACTGTGCCACCAATAACTTGCACCTTCATAGCTTGTGTAGCAAGTGTTACTGACTGCCACACACACACACACACACACACACACACACACACACACACACACACACACACACACGCGCACACACACACACACACACACACACACACACACACACACACACACACATACACACACACACACACACACACACACACACACACACACACACACACACACACACACACACACACACACACACACTTCTAAGAGTGCATTTTTACTGGGTGTATTTGGATGAGGTAAAGTATATGCCTTCTCATACTGAAAATAAATAAATGTTTACAGTATATGCAGATTTTGTAAGTAAACATCATTGGCAAAATATAAAACACACAACAAACTAGAAAATGAATCTCAAACCAGAAGCAGTAGATGAAATGAAGGAGCGAACACAATGGTTAGCACTTTCATTCAAGTTTATTCCTCATGAACTTCTTCATAAAATGTTAACCTCTCAAAAACACACTCCTTTAAAGTTGCATAAATCACCACATGACTTTCAACATTACTTTGAATTAAAGGCATAAAATCATACTATAAAAATGTGAACAATTTGAGAGACTAAAGAATTGTGTTCTCTTCTTCATTTCATCTACTGCTTCTGGTATGAGATTCATTTTCTAGTTTGTTGTGTGTTTTACGTTTTTTGTTTTGACCTTTGAACCAGAGTGGGATGGCCTCAGAAGAGAGTACACAGGACACCTTGTTAAATCTCTCAGTACATTCAGTGCCTGAACAGTTCACAGTGCTCACCGAACAACTTACCATGACTCTTACTAGAGCCATTCAAGATGGTTTTTCGAGATTGTGTGGGTCCCAACAGCAGTTGTGTTGGGTTCACTGTCCCAGTACCGAGTGCCATTGGAAAACACAAACAACAATGAGCAATGACAGGAGGGTAATGACGCCATTAATACATTTGCAAACAACAGCAGCGGTCCGAGTGGAAACAGAATTGTACACTTAGACGGCAGCGTTTTAGATTATGTATTCAAGGAAGCTAATAATCTGTTTTTGGATATTACTTTTGAACTGAATGGTGAAAATGTAAGTACTGTTTCTAACAATAATACTACAAGGCATTATGAAGATGTTGGCAGTTGCAGGAAAGACATTTTTGAGCTTCAGAAGCTTACAGTTCATTTTGTATCTATGGAACTGGAGATTTTATATCTCAACAAATGCATTAAGCATCTCAACAAATGCATTAAGCATAAATGTGTTCCACAGGGACTGAGATTATCAAAATTTCCTAACTGTGTGAATTTTGGTGACCTGTTTCACATTGAGTTAGTTAACTTATTCAATGAGACGGGCATCAATATGATGCGTATGCTTGTAATACATTATTTGAAAGAGATTGACACAGTTAAAGGAAATATGGCAAATTTGTACAATAAAATTAAGGGACATTGTTTTAATATATATTCTGACTTATATAGTAGCATTGGGGCCAAAGCTGATAGGCATAGAGCTTCCGTAGTCACAAGGAAGCAGTACAAACTGCGGATAGATCTCTTGGCCTATGCTAATAAAGAGGCCTACCCCTTGCAATGTTGGCAGGGTTTCAAGAGAACAACATTAACATCAACACCACCAACGATAACAATGTAATTCCGAATGATGTTAATGATAATGATAATGGGGCTGGAAATAACAATAACATGATGAATAACAAAAACAATAGTGTTTCCAACAACAGTAACACTGTTCAGCAAGTTCCAATGGTCTCTGACAACAACATGGGTTGGGAGGGTAGCCTAATGGTTAAGGTGTTTGCCTTGTGAACACAAGGTGCAGGGTTTGAGTCTCACAAGGGATAATTGGCTAGGCTTACAATAGCTCACAAGGGCAGTTAGCCTAGTACTAACCTATGAACCTATGAACAATGCAACATTTGCAAAGGTGGTTTCATCTACAGGCAACTCTCGTGGGTCAGGTCCTTTTTTGGTGGCCCAAGGGTGCAACAAACGGACTCCCAGGTGGTCAAACCAAGTTCAGAACAAGACAAAAATGAGGGGAAGAAACAACAACAAAAAGAAAAATTAACTGTTTGAGACTTTGAAATTCATATTTTGAACTTGTCTGACAGTGTTTTATTTAATGATGTGATTTCAGACTTGAAAAAAGTTTTTTCCTACATTCCTAGTAGTTCTGTTAACATCACTAGATTGATAGGTGATTTTAAATTTTTTTTGAGAAAATTGAACCTTCGTTATATCTTGCATGATGTGAATGTAGACAAACAAGATTTTTTTACAACTATAACAATTTTAAAAAGAATAGTACACACAATCCTCCTTTGTGTAACATCTTGCAAGTGTTTGGTGACATGTGTAAACTGGATATGAGGAATATTGTAAAGGATACCCATATGTATAACCTCACTGTAGAAGAGCATCAGGCATTGTGTACTTTAAGTAAAAATAAAGACATTAGAGTAATGAGAGCTGATAAGGGCGGTATGATGATGATTATGTGTACTGAAGATTATGTCAAAAACATTGAAAATATGTTGGTTAATGATACAACCTATACTGTTGTAGATAAGAATCTGATAAACAACAGCTTTTTAAGAGTAAATACTGACCTCTTTGATATGTTTTGCAGTGGCGGATCCAGGAAATTCAAGAAGGAGGGGTGCAGTCTGGAAAATCGACCAGCGGGGTGGGGGTGGTAGTGGCAAATAGAATGGTGAGGGCTGTGGAAAGATCACCTTAAACTGCTCTGACAACATGCATGAAAGACAGCAATATAAATTCAGATGCATATCATTGTGATGTGGCTGTGATGGTAGAGGCAGGTAATTCTTTCCCAGCACACAGCATATTTATAGGCAGTACCAGCTATTTCAAAGCATTCCTAGATGAGATATTTGGTTACCCATGCCAAGTCACAGTCCCTTTTAATGGCATAGCTCATATATACATTATGATAACCTAACAATGAGTCCCACTTAAGTTGACATCACAACAGCAAGTACCATTGTAAATGTTAGTGGGTTTTGCAAGTAAATAATGATTTTTTGAAAACAATGGGGTTTAAGTAATTAATAACAGCACAGCAAGTAAATCCCCAAAAGAAAATACTCAGTTAATTATAGGCAATATGACATCTGATACATACATAATCTCACCTATTCTTCATAATCTGTCTAAAATTCACTGCTGTTATTTTTGTCTTCATTGTATTCAACTTGTAAACTGAGAAAATACCAGACTGATCTAAAAAATGACCTAAAACTTAAATAAATCATCTGAATTTATCAGATAAATTGTCAGCAAACAAAGAAATTCATTTTTTATACCACATCACACCATACCATACCATAGCATCATCATCAACTCCCCCTTTTCCCATTTTCTACATGAGATTGGGGTGTTGTGTAAATTCTCACTATCTCTCTCAATTGATTGCCATTTTCCTATCTCCTTCAACAATCATGCCTAACTGTCACAGGTCACCTGTCACACAGTCCATCCATCTCTTTGCAGGATGCCTTCATCTGCTCTTCTTCTGCCTTGTTCTTGTCAGTCCCAAACGTTCTTTGCCAAATTGTCTTCTGGTTTCCTGTACATGTGCCTGAATCATAAGGATAGGCAAGCTATCAATATTGTGTGAACAACTGTCAAGGTACCTGTTACAAGAAAGTATCTTCTCAGAGTCATGACAGGAGGAAAACCATCATGGGGAATCTGGAAGGGTTATGTGCCCAGACTGAACAATAACAGAGCTAATGTAACTTCTAGATGGGAATGGTGGGTGATACAACTAAATTTGCTTTGAATGTAAATAGGATGACTAACCCTATCAAGAAGGAGAAATTTACAGCTGTCCTAAAAAATGTAAGGGGCAAATATAGCAACATTGACAGAAACCCATCTAGGTCATCAAGAGTATACACAATTAGCAAGATGAGGCTATATTCTGCTGGCAAGATCTATGTATGAGGGATCCCAAATGAGGAGCACAGTAATTTTAACATCTGGTTCTATTCTGTACAAAATCAGAAGTAGGTTAAATGATAAAAATGGTCACATGACACATAGAAAGTGGTATGTAGGTGCAAAGTGCTCTTTATTAGGTCAAGTGGTCATCATAATTGCCATATATCCCCCCAAAGGCCCACTTCAGGTAGGTCAGAGTAATGCTGGTGGATTCTGTGAGATTTGCAGAGGGTGTGCTTTTCATTATAAGAGATTGGAATCAGATATTTCACGGGGAGAAATTCCAACAGTCATGGAAGAACATGACAGTATCTGTAATGTCATCAAAAGGGATGTTAAATCCAACTAGACTGATTGATATCTAAAATGGTAAGACAACTGTGAAGGGAATAGAGAGTATTCATCCCATTCCAATAGATTAAAATCCTGTCCTGATATAGGCAGGGAATATATAGAACTGCCAAACATATTAATCAGGTGTAGAATATCGTTGGTTGAAGACAGAGTTATATTGAATGGTGGGCATTAAAGAACTGATGCATTGGAGGTTCCCAGCCTTTAAAATAAACTGGGAGGCTTTTGTTGATAAGATGAAATGGACTGTGCATCTTCTTCTCCTCCTCCTTTTAGCTTTTCCCAGTTAGTGGATATCACAGTGGAACAACAGTCCACAGTAAGATTGGCAGTGGAGTTTTGTTATGGTGTTGAGTTGCCAGCCCAACACCCAACCTTCCACAGAAGGCACACACATTCACACCTAGGGCCAATTTGGAGTGTCCAATCGTCTTTGGGAAGAAACCAGAGCATTCAGAGGAAACCCATGTGAATGCAAGGAGGACATACAGACTCCACACAGAAGGCACCCCAGCATCAAACCAGGAACCTCTTGCTGTGAGGAGGCAACGCTAACCAGTGCACCACCATGGTTGCCCATGAAATTACCTGTGGATAACAAACTCAAATCTTTAGATAAAGTGACAGATTAGGCTTTTGAGAATTGTAAAAAGGAAATACCTGCAGAAATTAAAAGACAGATATGCCACTATGGCAAGCAGGGAGCAGAAGGAGTTCTATTACAAGACAATACAAGTGTTGTAGTAGAAAGGCAAGGAGATGAATGAAGCTGAGAAAAGAAAACAGTTACTAGAGTTACAACAAAAGGTGCAGGAACTGGATGACAGAAGGATACTTATGAATTGTGATGTGATGTGATACAGGACATATTGTTCTCAAATTCAGTGTTGATCTACCTGTATGATATGAAAGAAATATTTTTATGATACGAATGATATGAAAGAAAAACATAGGAACACAAAAATGTTTTACAATAGAGGAAAAAGGGCACATAAACAAGGAGTTTAATAGAAGTGAAAGAACGAAAGTGAAAGCTGAAGCAGCATGACATCTGCTGGAGGAGTTTGTAATGGATTTTGTCTGATTACTGCGTACCGGGTATGTGTGGGAATGTACTGCATGAGCCTGGCACCCACAAAAAGAGCCTTCTAATTGATAGACAGATAAGTGATTCCCTATAATACCATCCCTGAACTATATTGTTCTACATAGAAAAGGTCTGTCAGTTAAGTTGTTCTGCACTGGTTTTATTATTAGTATATGTTATTTTTTTAATCTATATAGTTTTTGATAAAAAAAGAGTTCCTCTGCCTAATATTTGAAAGTTGCTGTAGGATATGTAACTGCCACTGAAGGAATTATTCTGCATACAAAATATAAATGCCATGAAGTTCTTGAACAGATAATTTACAAACTGTTCACACACAGACATTGACTCACACACACTTTCTCATACAGAAACGAGCAGTTTAAATCACACACACCCACACTCACATATACGCACACTTTCTCATACAGAATTGAATGGTTTAAATTACACACACACACACACACACACACACACACACACACACACACACACACACACACACACACACACACACACACACACACCTTCTCTCTCAATCGAATGGCCATATCTCTTACAAGAACCGCTAGCGTAAATTCCATGTGCGATTGTAGAATGTATTTAAATCTGCATTGGTGTGCATGCATGCGATGAATGTATGGTCCTCCTTAAAGGAGAAAAAGCTTTCATTGCAGAGAGAAGAGATGTTTTTTTTTTTAATTATTGAAGCCGCCTGGCCAACCTACACCTGTAAAAGTGCCCCCCCCCCCCCAATGGTTAGAGCACCCTTAGCCACATTTAAAGGAACTAACCAGGATATGAGGATCAGGTCACCTGATTGTCACCATTAATTGCATTTCCGTGACTCACAAAAGAAATAAAAAAAAAAAAATAAGACCTATATGATGAAATGTAGCAGTAAACAAGGAATGGTCTCAGCTATATACACTTTTGGCAGTGCATTTTTCTATTTCCGATTTCAAAAGAAAACTAGAAGCTTTTTCTTTTTCTGGCACCAGGTTGTGTGGGTTAACAAATAGGGGGAGGCGTGCGCCCATGCGCCAAGGCCTAACTCCGCCACTGTTTTGTCAGGGTAGTCTAGATCATGAGACATATGAATATTTGTTAGTTGAATACCCTTGTATGGGATGTTTCTTTGGGATACCCAAACTACACAAATCAAAAACAAATCCACCCTTCAGGCCTATTATTTCAGCCATAGAAAATGAAGACAGAGAATATTTCTCTGTTGTTGGATTATTTACTTAACCCATTGTGCAAAAAGAAAAATCGTATCTCAGGGACTCTTGTCATCTTTTGGAAATTTTGAGGGATATTAACCTCACTCATGGTGATTTTTATTTTGCATCTTTGGACATAAAATCATTGTACACGTGTTAACCAGGACACTGGTATAGAATACTTGAGAGATTACCTTAATGGGTACACTGACATTGCACACAGTTGTAAGGTTGAGATGGTTTGTAAACTTATGGGTATAGTTTTGGATAATAATTATTTTGAATTCAACCAACGATATTATAAACAGACTTCAGGAATGACTATGGGGGCAAGGGTGGCACCATCATTTGCCAACCTTATGATGGCCATGTGGAAGGAGAGATATTTATACTTACACCCACAGTGACCTCAGATTACTGTATATCATCTCTTTTGGTATCGAAAGAGCACATAGATCTATAGCTAATACTAACTCTAACAAAAACTATCCTAGATCAGTTATAGTTAGATTTTTATCATCTTTTGATAAAGAGATGGTTCTTAAATCTGCTTGGGCTAAAGCTCCTGTTAAGATTAATGAGACAACTGTGCATTTTGACAATGACTATTCTTCCATGGTAATAGCTAAAAGAAAAGTTTTTCTGCCACTAATAAGGGAGCTTAAAAAAGCACAGTTTAAAACATACCTTCTGTTTCCTGCCAAGCTTAAAATCTTCCTTCCTGATGGTCCTAAAATTTTCGATGACTTAGACTCTGCTTTACTGTTTATCAAAAAAAAATAAGATTTTGGATAAAATAGAAGCAATGGAATGGGCTAGTCCTTCATTAAAGAGACTGGCAACTGAAACTTCGTGGAAGACTTCAGAGAAGAAGAAGAGACTAAAAAACAAATGATTTGTTCTAGGTTTTTTTCTCTCATCATTTTATTTCATTATTAATCTTTTTAAATATAGTTCCTGCATTTCCAAGAAGCAACAAATATTTTGAAAAAGATTTAATCAAAGTTATTCTCTGCGTGCAAAGAAATGTTTTGTTTCATAACTAGTCAAAATATCTGGAGATTTAATGGCAAGTTGTGATTCAACTTGTTTCTCTTTCTGAAAAGGAGAAGTAAGGTTAGTAATTTGATACATTTTTTTTTTTCTTTATCTTTTTATTTTTTCTTCTCCTTTTCTTCTTTTCTTTGTTTAAACAATGACATTCTATTTAGATTATGTAGTGGGTGAAGGGTAGGGGAAGGCAGGGAGAGAA